>NC_080022.1:143977318-144280348 GCF_030020395.1 Manis pentadactyla
TCTGCTTTTGTGTTTGCATTTGTTAAATGGCAGATGTTAGGATCAACTCTGTTCCCTCAAGATATAAGAGTTCCATTGGTAGACAGTCTCCAGGGGAGACAGGAAAATAAGGAAAGTCCTGGCAATTGGGACTGAAACTTCTGAGAAACTATTAACACCATCATTTAGCCTGGGAAAGGGGATCCCTATGAAAGGTTTTCCCCAACCTCTCTGGGACAAGAGGAAATGCAGTAAAAATGAGAAAGGAGGAATTTTCATTGTTTTAAGGGAAGACTTCCCTGAAGATGAATACTGGAATCTTTTTCATCTTATCTCAAGAGTTTTCTATCCCAGCTCAACACAAATATGTGTGCATATTTGCACACCCATCAACTATGGTGCCATATGATACACCCAGGTGTTCATCAGTAGGTGTCTTTGCATGTATGTATATCTGCATGTATCTGTTTCCACCACAGAGCTTGTAGAGAAGGTCCCATTAAAGCTCAGCAGATGTTGGGGGCAATGACATTTCAAGCAGGAGGTGAGGGTGAGTCTGGAATGGAGATGACATTGATGCCTCTATCAGGAGCCTCTCCTCCCTTCTCTAAAGAAACTCCCTTCCATGTCTCTCCCAGGCTTCTTAGCCTGGATATCAGGACACTGGGGTGGAGAGGTGCCCGGAGGAGTGAGAATTGGGGGCAGGGAAAGTAATGTAAATTGCATGGACTGGGTTGGCTTGACAGGTGACAAATAGCAACCAAAATTCAGTAGCATGCTGAATTAACTCCAGGGATTGAACTCTCTAGTATTCTCGAGTTTTCAAGTAGAAATGGTCTTCCCCTCTCCTACTTCTGCAGCCTGACTACTGATGTTGTTTGTTAGGGAATGTAGACAGATAAGGAAATTCAGGTCCTCCCTGCACTGTACTGCCACCTGTAAGGTCATGAGAATCAGAGGAAAACGTGAGGGAAAGGCAGGAGGGGAGCAGAATTCTGAATAGCAACTCCTAAATCATGTTTGATCCCCATCTCCTGCTTGTTGCCTCCAGGCTGGCCCTCAAAGCCATCCCGGCCCATCTCCTGAGCCCAAGTGCCTGCAAGACTCATCTCTCTTACTCCATTTTCTACTAGTTCATATTCTTCAATTCTTTTTTCTGTTTCTGCCTTGGGCCTCCTTCCTTTCCTTGAGCTCAAGATCAAGAGAGAAAGAGAGGTTTGAGGGAAGACCTTTGTGGACAGATAATAGGGTACTAGAGTCTGGCTGGGGGAGTGGGGGGAAGGCCTAAGGCAGCAGAATCCCAGGCACCAAAGCCACAAAGCCTGCTTCTTAGTGGGAGGCTTAGCGTTCTTTTTCCTCACTGAGGTTTTTATGAAAAGTTTAAGCTTGCTGGGGCTGGAAAGTAGCTCTCAGCTGTATCCCTCCCTTCTCTCTCATCTGGCTGCTGGTTTAAATAGGACTTTCATGCTTGGAATTTATGGGCCTCTTGAATCTGTGGGCTAGTGTCTTTCATCAGTTCTGGAAAGCTCTCAGCCATTATTTCTTCTCAAATATTTGCCTCTGCCCTATTCTTTCCTCTCTTTCTGGGATGTTAATTAAACATATATTACTCCTCTACCTACTGTATCTCTTATCTTCTCCATCCCCTCACCTTTTTGTCTCTCCATGCTGCATTGTGAGTAATTTCTCACTATTATCTTCTACTTATTCTCTGTTCCACTGCATCTCAGCTGCTTTTAAATTAAAGAACTACTTTTAACTGCAGTTACTGGTTGTTGGGCTGTTTTATTTTAATTTCTATTTTTTTAAGCCTATTTTATCACTTTACATAATTTCTTATTCTCTGCAAATACCTTCAAGCTTGTCTTTTATTCTTTAACTACAGTAAGCATGGTTGTTTCCTGATCTATGTCTCATCATTTCAATGTGTGAAGTCTTTACAGCTGTTATTCATTTTGTCTCTTCTTTCCGGGATTCTTACTCATGGTGGCTTATTGTCTTATAGCCTTGACTATTTTTAAGCATGTTCTGGTAACTGTACTGAACAAATTATTATTTATTTTATATTTTTCCAAATATATAAAAATAATCTGAGTATGAAGGGGCCTTCCTCCTGAGAGGATTGTGTTTACTCTGCCAGGCATGGGGGGTACCATTGGCCTTTAGCTATCTAAACCAAGTTCCCAGTCTGAGGTCCCCTGCATCCCACAGGAACCCTCTGGGATCTCAGCCAGTGTATGGAGGGGAGGATGCCCTATAGGCTCCCCACCATGTGCAGGCACTGAGCTTGGGTCTCTAGGCCCCCTCAGTCTTCCAGGTGATCAAAATCAAAGATCACATCTGCTAGGATTGACATGATCTTTCAGGGAAAAGTGGCTTCTATGTTCTAGTTTTCTCTTCCATGTTGGTCTAATTCCTATTTTATCAAGTCTGCAGGGCTTCTAAGATATTTTTGAAATTTTATCTAGCATTTTCAGCTGTGTTTACTGGGATAGTTGGTCCAAATAACTCAGCCTTCCATTACCAGGCTTCCAAACTTGGTTGTAATCAGATTGCTAGCACCCAAAATACATCAGCCCTCCAACACATGTTCATTTATATTCCCCTGTCCCCTTCCTCCTCAGATACAAGGAGTAAAAAAAAAAAAGGCAATTGTCAATGAGAATGACCACCTCCCTCAGAGGGTAGCAAGAGTGGGGACCTCATAATAGCCACCAGGAGAACCATATTTAGAAGTGGACCCGCCAGTCTTTGGCAAAGGGCCAGTATACATGGGGCCCTAAAGCATCATCACGAATTGGAATAAGATGGAAGAGCATTTCGTTGACCAGATGCCTTTTAGCAAATAACTGTATTTGTTTAAAAGGAAGACTATTTTAATAAAATGCAGGTATAGACTGTGACCTCCAGGGTTAAATGCCTTCAGCTGAAAGTGGGTCTGGCTTACTGCGCAGCATTTGTTTTAAAGAATGGGGCACACAATTGCCCACCACAGCTGAACTGCTCAGAACAACAGAGAAACGTGGTCATCTGTTCATCTTTCCTCTTTTTTGCAGCACCTAACCTCTTTAATAGAGTGTTGAACAAACATTTAAAGAAAATCTGTTTTCTCTCTATAAGGATAGCAAGAAACTGGCAACATAAGTTGCCTCTGGGGAGTGAAGCTGGGCGGAATCTTGTTACATATAGAAAAAGGCTTGGAAAAAAGGCTGTACAGATAATTGCTGTCCTGAGGGGGCTCCAGGCATCATCAGCACCCTGCTTGCACTTAAGCTCCCAACCAGCCAGACACTGGCCTGGGTAGAATCGAAATCCACAGAAAGGCCAGAAAGCAGGGCAGCATCTGGAACTTTAGGAACTATAAAGGGCGTGGCTGTGGCTGCGGGGGCCCAAGCTGGGTCTCAGCTCACGGAGCAGGTTCTCATACAGAACCTTGAAAGGGTCCATGCTGAGTTCACAGCGGCACGGGGAGCATTCGCCAACTGCTCCCTGCTTCCTGCCTCATCCTTGGCAACCCATTCTCTCTCCATCTTTCTCTCCTTCTCTCTCTCTCTCCCCACTCCTTTCTCCACCTATCATACTCATCCACCTTTATTTTCTTGATGTTTAGAGGGGCAGAGGAAGGAAAGGCTTAGAAAAGACATTGGGAAGAGCCCAGCGGTGCTTGGAACAGACTAGCAGTGCTCCTTGCCCAGAATTCTTAAAGGAAAGGAGAAAGCCAAGGTTCATTAAATGGGCTGGGAGCTGCCTGGGGTCCATCCAGAAAGGTCTCTGGATACCCTGGGGGTCTGGACAACCCTGGTGCTTCTCATTGCTCCTTACTAACCCCTCCCCACAAGCTTATCAAAGGCTTCAGGGCACCCCTTTTATAGATATCTATTCAATCTTCATAGCAGCCCTGTGAAGTGGGCAGGGCAGGCATTTTTACCCCCATTTTGCAGATGATAGCTAGTGACACAGCCAATATTGCAACCCCCAGTCAGGATTTCAAGTGCCAAGCCTTTCTCCATGTCCATAGACAGGTCCAGTGCTCTCACTCCAGACCATCCTGAGTCCTGGGCTCAGTGCTTTTACGGAGAAGGGGTGAGAATGGGACCTATTCCTTATTGCAAATAACAGCATTCCCCACCCACACCCACCCCTGCAAAGTAAGAGAAGGAGCATGATCCCCAATGGGAAGAAATTCTAAAACAGCCCCTAGGGGCCTTTGGAGAAGCTGTCTTGATTTATTCCGGTCCCTACTGGTATTTGGTGCCACACATTTATAAACGTCAGTGCTGAAAATGAAGTTCCCACTGCCTGGCAGCCGCTGGTTGCTGCTGTTACTCACCAAGGGTTCAGATAAAGTGTCTCCCCCTCCTCTTGATTGATAGAGAGCTGAGAATAAAAGAAAAATAAAAGCCCCCTGGAGCATTGATAGAAGGGAGGGGGTAGCATCTCAGGAAGAGAAAGGGAGTGATCTAGAAAAGGCTGATATTGGCAGAACAGAGAGAGAGAGAAAGAGAGAGGGAGAGAGAGAGAGAGAGAGAGAGTGTGTGTGTGTGTGTGTGTGTGTGTGTGTAAAGGAGAGATCCAGTTTTAAGGCTATGTGGAAGAGAAATACTTTCTGCTTTTGTAGAAAGGAAAAGTGGTGAAACCCGTGGTTCGTTTCAGGGGCTCTGACACGAGATGAGGGAAGGAAAGGGGATGAGTGAGGTTGTTTTTGTGACCTCTAGGTTTCCATGCCACCTGCCTGAGCAAAATCTGCAATCTTCTGGGGTCTACCAGCCTTTGCTTCTGTACCAGAGGCAAAGGCTGGTAGAGACTTAGAACAAAGAGATCCTGGAAAAGAGTGGGAAAAAATGAAAGGCAAAAGGTTCCCAAAGAACCACACAACTACAAGGCGTTATCATTACTAAGGGAACAGGGGCTGAGCCTGGAGGCCCCCAGCTGCACAGGCACTGAGGCACACACTTCGGCAATAGTGCCTTTCCTTGCAGGCCTCCTAAATCCACGATGTTCTCTGTCTTTGAGAAATGCTGGCTGGGACAAACTCAAACAGCCCTGGCCCAGCACCTGAGGGACACAGTAGTTAACCAAGGTTGGGCTCAGTAGTCCCCAAAGCAGCAACCATTTAAAAGTCGTTTTTAATTTGATTTTTCGTACCTTTATCGTAAAACATACTAACCTAAATATTTTCCAAGTGACCACTGCTCTCTTCAAAGTCTCTCTCCTGAGAAGTGTTGCAGTTAATCCAGTGGCACTCAATGTGTGGCCCAAAGCGTCCTGGAGGGGGATATGTGGAGATGTCAGTGTTAGGCTGCAGGCATCAGGGGAAGGAGTGAGCCTGATGGACAAGCTCAGGCCTCACCAAAGGAGGCAAAGAGACCAACAGGTTCTGGTCTGACAACATTCCAGAGCCTCATCGGATAACCCTCCCAACTAGAGCCCTTCCCCCAAGCTAAAGGATTAGTGGTAACTTTCCAGTACCTGGCTAAAGGCCAATGAGAGACCCCCACGTACCCTAGACGAGCCAATCCTCACGCCAATGTACACCTTTGCTCTCCCTCCCCCTGCCTTCTTTAAAAACTTGCTGCCTGCCCTGCTGGGTGTGACTTCCCTGGCCTGTGTTTCAAACCACAGAACATCACCCCGGGGTGGCATTCAAATAAACTACCTGGCCCTTTGTTGCCTCTCTTCGCCTGCTTACTCCGGTCGAAATTTATTGAAATTTATCTTACAGTCAGGACCAGTTATAACCCAGCAATAAGCTGTCGTGTTCCTTCAGAGGGGGTTCCTTCCTTTCCCTTAACCTGTTTATCAGACCTGTTTTCCTGGCAACTTTTAGCCCTTTCCAAACACCAAATCCTCTGCCAAGCTGCTTTCTCAGAGTGGTTTGAAACCGCCCTTGGAGGACAAGCTTGCTTGATGAGGGGGTGGAAATACAATTATTAGTAAAAGGGAGAAATGCACAAAAGGGAGAAGAATCATTATATTAAAGTGTTGGGACTCTGGGTGGGTTATCTCTTCTCTTCGCTTTCCTTATGTGGGTAGAAATGCTTCTGTTGAAATAGTATGGAGTCAGAGAACAGACCAGTAGTTGCCACAGGGGAGGAGGTTGGGGGATGAGTGAAATAGGTAAAGGGGGAAAAACTAGTGAGAATGCTTGAGATCTTGATCTGGGTGATGGTGACATGAGTGTATACACATGTCAAAATTCATTGAGCTGTGCACTAAGATTTGTGCATTTGATTGTTTATACCTCAATAAAAGTAAGTGGTATAAAAAAAATGTGGTATATTCATACAATGGAATATTATTCAAGATTGTTTATACCTCAGTAAAAGTAAGTGTGGCATAAACAAAACGTGGTATATTCATACAATGGAATATTATCCCAGCCTTTAAAAGGAAGAAAATCCTGACATATGCTATAATATGGATTAATCTTAAAGACATTATGCCAAGTGAAATAAGCAGTCACAAAGGGATAAATACTGTAGGATTCCACTTACATGAGGTGCCTAGAGTGTTCAAGTTCATAGAGACAGGAAGCAGAATGGTGGATGCCGGGGGCTGAGGGAGGAGGAATGGGGAGTTAGTGTTCAGCAGGTACAGAGTTCCAGTTTGGAATGATGAAAAAGTTCTGGAGTGGATAGTAGAAACGGTTGCACAACAATGTGAATGTACTTAATGCCACTGAACTGTACACTTAAAAATGGTTAAAATGGTAAATTTTGTTATGTGAATTTTACCACACACAAAAAAATGTGCAGGTAACAAAATCAAATCTACCCTCAAAAGGTGAAGACTTGACATCACTGATGTTATTCAAAAGAATGTGCTGCAGGGAAAACCAAGTTCCAAAGAGAAGGGCCAGAATATTCTTTTCTCTGGATCAAAACCAGACGGCTGGGGTCAGGCAGGCAGCCTTCACTCCTGCTCTGAAACAGCTCCGGGAAGGGGGCCCCCTCTTCCAGGTCTTCTGTTCTCACATCTCTCATAATATCGTGCACCTGCCGCTGCTGTAACATTTCTGTCAGCCCTGGAATGTTCCACAGCACAGCCTGGGACTCCGTGACCTAGCCTGCTGGGGCTGACTGGCTCCCCTAGCAGTGTGAAAGAGGCTACAACAAGTCATGGCTCTGCTGGCTAGGAGGCTGCTGAGGTGGCTTTTTAATCCTTCAGCCGTGCCATCCTAGTGATTGCTTTTATTAGGAAATGTAATGAAAAAGACTATATGAAGCCCTGCCAGAAAAAAGAAAAAAGAAAAAAAAAAAAAGCTAATAAGATTTTGTACCAAGTGTGGTGAGAAAAGAAAAGGGGGGAAAAAGCACATTAGGAGTCAGATAATGAGATAAATGAAAGACCGCAGGGAAGATCATTTTTGCAGACTTGCTGGATGGTTGTAAAATTTTTAATTTGCTGAATTCTCTTTTTTCGTTGTCTGTGACTCTCCCCATCTCTTTAGCTGTCTTTCTGATGCTCTGGATCTTGTCTTTCTCTCTCTGCCTCTCCCTCTTCTTCTTGGTTTCTCTCCCTCTGTTTCAGTTCTTGCTTGCCAGTGTGTGTGTGTGTGTGTGTGCGCACACGTGTGCGTGTCCTTTCCCTGAGGCCAACCCCAGCCTCTCAAGACTTGGGTAAGAAGCTGGTACCTTGGGCAGAGAGGCCAAACCAGTCAGTAGGAGCAAGAGGACAGAGGACTGCCACGGCCACCACCCCACCCCACCTCCTAGGGAGCTGCTGTGACTCGGCGGAAGGGGAAGAAACAGGGAGAGATCAAGGGGAGAAGGAGGGGAAAAAATGGGACTAGGAAGGAAGGACAGGAGATCAAAGACCAGGGAAGTAAGGAGAAAGAGAAAGCCCCCGCTGCTCCCGCAAATCGATTCTCAGCAATGCCCGCCCTTCCGTCTGTGCTCTGAGCTGCTGAGCAGAATGCCACCTCCGTGGGATGCCCGGCCGGAGCAGAAGGGCTCTGGGGCACAGGGCAGGCACCAGGCCAGGCTGCTGGAGACCACTGGGCCTGCTTTTCCCTGCAGAGGGACCACCCCCTCACCCTTCTCACTATCAGGCTCTAAGGAGGTCCTCTCCAAAGTCTTGCTTCAGTACTTGCTTTAGCTGACACCTTCCTGCTCCAGACTTGGGAATTCTGAGGGGTTTCTTTGCTGCTCTGCATTAAGGCTGCAGCTGGAGGGATGGAGAGTGGACACCATGAATAGCTTCCCCATGGGGGGAGGGAGCATGTGAAAGTATAGGAATGAATGGCTCCGGATGGAGACACACCAACACTTATTGGGGAAATCCCTCTCGCTGCTCCATTCCTTGTTCCTTCCTCAGTGGAGACGTTTGCATCCCTCCCAGGGAAGGCATCTCTCTCCATGCTCTGAGTCAGGCAAAAGTGTGCTGCTAGTTACCTAGGGAATGGGCATTTCCTCTGCCAGCCACTGCAGAAGGTAAGAGCCATGCCATTCAGCGAGGCCAGTGGGAGTGGGAGGAAGTCAGAGTGGGTAGCAGAGTCTCACGGTGGGGCCCCAAGTCAGGCTGGGCAGAGGAGGAAGGGGACTAGGAAATAGGTGGGTTAGAACAGAGACAGGCCGTCCCAAGAGGGAAGATGGAATAGGTTCAAGGTCCATTGGGATGGGGTGGCTGCAACTTCATTATGGAGTAAAATAAGCCGGGCTCCAGGCACTGAGAAGCTGAGGATATTTACTTATTTAATCCTCACCACAAGCCTGTGAGGTCGGTTCTGTTGGTAACATCTCCATTTTACCCATGAGGAAACCGAGGCATGGTAAGAGGTTAATTGAATGAGTCAGGATTCCAATCTCCAGAGTCTGTGCTTTTAATCACTTCTCTCTACTTCTTCTCCAAAATATGAGAGAAGCTGGGCAAAGTATGGGAGGCTAGTGAGAGGGAGAATAGCACTGTGGTTCAGAACATGAACTTCTGGGCCAGATAGCCCAGCACTGACTAGCAGTGTGACCTTGGATAAGATCCTCAGAACTTAAGTCAGCCCTCAGAGCATCTTGAGGAGTGACTGAATACATGCAGCTTAAAACCCCTGCAGAGTGCCTGGCCCCTGAGCTCAGTCAGTGGCAGGTTTTAATGTCGTTACTCTCTGCCTCTATGTTTCCCAAGAGAGGACAGAGCATCTTCCAGCTCTTCACAGCTGGCAAGCCTCAACTTCCCACCTCTGCTCTCCCACCAGGAACACTGGAGATGGTCTCTCCTAAGGATCAACTTCTTAGGGGCACACAGTCCTGCCAACAGGCCCCAGAGAGCCCAGTACACACAGCACAACCCTTCACCCCAAAGGCCCCTTCCCCTGCTCTGACCTGGCAGCCCCAGCAGTTCCAGGCTGGGGGAGCACCCCACAGTACAGTGAGTGGCTCACTGAGTTATTTCAGGGAATGTGTGTCTCCACCCTCCTTCCCTGCCTCCTTCCCTCTCCTAGCCCCTGCTTTTCTCTTGATGGAGAAGGCACAAATTAGGCAGAAAGGAAAATGTTGACAGTTTCCAGCCCTCCCTTGCTGAGGATAAAGAGAAATACGTTAACGGTTGAAGCTTTAGAAGGATCAAACCGTTTGTGAGATGCTTCAAATGTATTATTCATCTCACCAATGAGATGCAATCTTGGGCTTTCTTTCACCCCATGAAGAGGAAACCTCAGCTACAGTGGAGATGCTGGGCTCCAGAGAGGAGGGGGTGCCTTCAGAACGCCATCTTTTCAATATTAAATCAGTAAGTTTGTCTTATATCCCTTTTGTTCATCCTGAAGCTTTCTAAATGGGGTTGAGTCAAATGCCTGAGAATCTAAAGGTGCAAAGTCTGCAGCTGAGACCCACAAGAATTGGGCAGTGATGAGCACTTGGAATCAAAGAGAAGAATGACCATGACACTTAGAGGAGGCAGGAGGCAGATACGTTGACCCTGGACAGTCCTCCACATTACCATGTGAACTCGAGGGATGTAACTCTCATGGGCTGGGGGAGCTCCAAGAGGAAGCATCTGTGGATAAAATTGTAATTTATCCAGAATATCTTGCCTGGCTTTAGTACACATGCATATCAACAGGAGCTCACGGGTGGAGAGAAGTATGGTTTAGTGGATTTGCATAATTCCTCACTGGTGGAGAGAAGTTCATCTCCCTATCAGTGGGTAAATTACCTGGGCAACAGAGGGCTTATCTGTACCTGAGAGGTGAGGAGGAGGGCTGGTTTTGTTTCTGCTGGAGCAGGAAAGAGAGAGAGTACGGACTGCAGCTTGTAAGCAATAAACGGATTTTAAACTTTATTTCTCCCTTTGACTGATTTCAGTTCTTAGAGGTATTTTGCCCTGGGATTTCCTCTCCCCAGACTTATAGCATCTCAGCTGTACTTCTATCTCTGCAGATGGTGGGGCTGTACTTAACTGTACATGGATGCCTGGAGAAAGGTCTGGATCCAGCCACAACCCTCCAGACTTGTGATGTGGACTGATGGAGGGCCCTGCCCCACCAGCCTGAGGTTCTGTGCTCATTCCTTGCTCCTCCTCAGTTTCCCTTTTGATGCCTAAGTTTCCTTCTGAGATCCTGCCAGCATCCCAGGGCTCTGAGTCCCCAGTGCAGATTTCCTAGACCACACATTGCTCCCTTCTTAAACCTCACCCAGCAAAGAAACCGCCCCAGCCTCCATGGTTTTGCCCTATTATCTCACTTACATTTGTACTAAACAAATCAGAAGTAGGGGTGCGGAGCAGGCCCTGCTGGTGGAATGAGAGACTGGAACAACCCAGAGAGAAGGAAATCAAAAAGCCTTAAAGTGTGCATTCCCTTTGACCCAGAAACTCCATTTCTCAGACACTGCACCAAGGAACCATTGTGTGCACAAGTGTGCACAGATGTACAAAAATGTCCATCCAACTTCGTTGATAGTAGAAAAATTTGCAAACATCTAAAACCACAATAATAAATGGTTGACTAAGTCTCAGCCTTCTGACGCAGTCATTTAAAATCAGATTCTGGAATACTGGTGGAAAGTAATATCAAACATTTTAATTCTAAAAACATCTCAAATAATAAAGATAAAGCAAGTTTCCCCCTTAATTCTCATCCAATTCCATTCCTCTCCTCAAAGGAACCATTATTAGCAGTTTATATGTTTCCTCTCAGACCTTTATTTTTGAAGACTCATATGTAATGTGAACAAGTAATAAATTCAGGTTATACAAGTTTGTAACTAGAGATGTGTGTGTCTATGCAAAGAGAAGAGGCTCCCTGGTTATATACTAAAATGTTAACAGTATTCAGCTCTAAATAGTAGAATTGTATGTGTTTTTTTTATTTCCTTCTGCAAGAATTATTGTATTTTCTGCATGAACAGAACAGAGAAACAATGCTATTTTTAAATATAGGTGAAACACAAGGAGCTGATGGAGACAGACTGTTCACCATGTACTCTTTTATGCCTTTTGAATTTTTCACCTCCAGCAGGGATTACCTATGCAGAAAATGAATAAAATGTTTCAAAATTTAATGTGGCAATAAAATAAAATGAGGGGGCTGGTGGAGAAGCCCTCCCAAGGACAGGAAGCCCCGATATTCTGGGATTCTGTAAAATCCTTCAAGCCATATTTATAGTTTCCAAATCTGCTCAGGATTCACTCCAATAGTGCTAGTCTCTTTCTGTCTCACCAGGCAAGGAATTAGGGCCTATAACCTGGAAGAAATGAGGTAGGGTCTAAAATAAACCAGGCTGCCAGCCAGAAATAACTTTGTAATAATTTACAGCATAGCAACAATAATGGCTCCAGTTGAGCCCGTTTTCATACTTTTTCAAAATACTTTTCTTCTCTCTTTGGTTCTCCAAATTTTCCTTGAGGCTACCTCCTGCTGTCAGGTTCCTGGGCAGGAAGGGATGGGGATGAAGACCTTTCTAAAGGGCCATTGTTTGAAGTTTGCCCTAAAGATCCACATTTGTCAGGGCTGGGTGTTGGGTCTGAGACAACAGAGCTCTCTCCTTCCCAGGGTCTGTCTCATCTGTCAGCACCCAGCTCCTGCCCCCATCTTTGACCCTCAGCTTCGTAACTTGTAAAATGAGGGTAGTCAGCCTTGCCCCACAGACTGGGTGTAAGATGTGGGTGATTATTAATAGATTGCATGGCAAGGGTACTGCCCAGTCAAAATAGAGGGGCCTCAACACTGCAGCACCTTCCAGGCATACACTGTTGGGGGGAGGATCTAGACAGCAGGATGGGGGTCTCTCTGAGGGCTGGGTTATTTATCAACTGGTGACATATATTTCCGATGGAGCATTTTATGAGAATCAAATGAGGCAATGTGTCTGTGTATGAGGACAGAGGCCGCCCCCCTTCTCATCCTAGAACTTGCTCCATAAAGTATTAATTTCCTCCCATGGAGAGCCCCCTTCCCAGAACCCCTCCTGGCCTACCAGTCGCCCCTTCCTCCTCTGGCTGCCCAATGCCTCTGTTGCCCATGCATCCTGGTATAACCATATGCTTGTTTCACTACACAGTCCAACCAGGCTGAGTTCCTTGAGGGCAACATTTGTCTCCAAATCACTTTTACATGTCACATGGTAGGTCCTCAGAAATTATTGCCAGATGAACAAATGAATGCCATTCATGGCTGCCTCTCACTCCTAGCCCAGTGGCTGCCCAAACACCAGAGCTCCCTGCCCGAACTCACTCCAGTCCCAGAGGAGGTGGGGGCAGAGAGATTCAGAGATACTGTGGTATGGGGAAAAGCGGGCTGAGCTGTGGTCCTGGCCACTGGAGACTTAACTGCTCTGAGCTCAGTTTCTTCACCTATCATCAGAACAGATCAGGGGTTGAAAACTCGGATGCCTAAAGAGGAAAATAACATAGAGAGGAAAGCAAAGAGTGAAGGTACTGTGGTTAGCGAGCAGGCATGTCTGTTGAACAGCACTGCCCTTCAGTGCCAGCTGGTCATTGCCAATTGATATGAGACTGTGAGCCAAAAGTGGCAAAATTTTCTGATTTTTCAAGAGAAGCCAGAAATCTAGATTTTTATGTGAGGTCTCCTGAACAGGTCAGATTCAAATCCATAGGCCATTTACAGCCTAGGAGCCACTAGTTTGTGATCTAAACATCAGCTGACCACTAGCCTCACACACACACACACAGAGCTGGCGGAGCCACACTGACCACTAGCCCCCCCCACACACGCCTGAGGAGAAGCAAACCAGCCACCTTCACGCGGCCCCAAATGAAGAAGCCCACCGGTGATACCGTCTCACCTAATAAATTCCTGTCAGAGAAGCTGTCAGGGCCTGGGAAATAAATAATGATATTTAACATTTTGTAATAACAACAATTAACCAGTAAATAATGTCCTTTAAACTGCAAACGCTGGAGTAAATTAATTCTTCTAATGAGCTGTCAGACACGGAAGAAAAAAGTACGCGTTCTCTTTGGTGCCACACGGCTGCCATGTGAGCAGCGGGGGAAGCTCACCTCCGCCCCGGGAGCTCATTACCAGCGCGCGGGCGGCGCGGGTTTCCCGGGGACTGGGCGCTCCCCGCCTGCAAGTCCGTGGGCGCCCTGCCGCCGCCTGCCCCCTCGCACCCGGCGCCCCAGGCCCGGCCGCGTGGTGCACCGTGCCCGCCAGGTGCGGATCGCACCGAGCAGCGCAGAGAGCATTTCAATTAGGGACGCCCCCTCCCTTTGCGTCCCTCGCCCGGCGGCGCTCAGCCTGGAGGTGGCTGGGGCCGGGAGCTGGGGAACGAGGCGGGGGAGAAGCCGGCGCGCATCCCTAGTCCTTGCTGCGTGACCTTGGACAGCTGTCCTGCCCTCTCTGGGTGGGGATGTCGTAAATGGAAATGTGAAGCTAATCAAAGCAGATGTGATTACTTCGGAGCTCTCGAGAAGCCTGTGACCATAAAAAGACACCTAAGTGTAAGGCAGCACTTTATGTACTGATTCGGAGTAATCTCCAAGATATATTGTCAGGTGACAGAAGCAAGGCACAGAACAGTGTGCAGGGTATGCTCCATCTTATGTATTAAAAATAGGACTAAAGAAAGAGAGTATGTGTCCCTATTCACTTATCTATGCTGAGGCAGGAACAAATCACCCTGCTCCCCTCTGGGGAGGGGGGGCTTTTCACTGAACAGGCTTCTGTATCCTTAATTTTTGAACCACATGCAGGTATTACTTACCCAAAAAATAAGACAAAGCCAGATACATCAGAAGTCATCTTGTCTCAGTAGCTTTCAGAAGTAGGAGCCACAGAGGGACAGCTGAACTGAGACCCACCTGAAACCCCTCCAGAGAAAGCATACACTGCCTCTCTGACAACCTACCATAGAGAAAAGCTAAGGAGTCAGGAAGTCCTTCCCAGTATCTAGTCCCATTCCCTATCTATCATCAGGAGGAGGTAGGTGGGCAGCCACTGGACAGAGAAGAGAGAGTGGGCAACCCCAGCCCTCTAGAGCCTTTTAGACCTGGGTTTGAATCCACTTCTGTCACTTGCTAGCTGTGTGGCATCGCATGTCACTCTCCATTGCTAGGTTTCAGGGTCCTGATGTCCCTGCCTCCCCCAGGGAGAACATAGGTGCTGAGATGATAAATAGGCACCCACCTCCCACAAAAGCCTCCAATTGCTCCCAGGACAGACAGAAGACCCTCTTCCCAATCCAGGGCCATCTGGCCCCCAGATCTATGCCTTCCCAATCACAGTGCCCAACCCAGCTCCCCAAGGAGATGGACATGTGTCCTCCCTATTCGGGGCAGCTTTGCACTCCCTATAGTCACTTAACACCTAAATTGTCATCTTTTAAATCCAGAATAGGCTCAAGATATCTGGTGGCTGAGAAATAGTGTAGCATCCAGAAAAATCAGCCAGGCCTGTCGAAGCACCTGGGGGTCTGCTGTGGAGCTGTGGGTGAGAGAAAGGGTTGAGCAGGAGGGCTCCCCACGCCCTATTGCCATCTGACCAACTCTCCCTTTTTGTTTTTTTGTACCCTTGCCTCCCTGAAGTGGGTACAAGCTGTCTCCTGATTAAAGACTTTCTTAGCTAAAATATATTTGAAAAGCCCTGACATTGGCCATTCAGAACTGGGTACCCAAAGCATGGGGTAAGAGCAGGGCCAAGAGAGAGGGGAAAGGGACCCAACACATGTTGAGCACCCACCCCATGCCAGGCCCTCTGCTAGGTGCTTCACAGGCAGTGGTTCATTTTAATCCTCATGACCTGTGATTTGGGTAATAGCATCCCCACTGTGTAGACTGGATAAGGGAACTTCCAGGAGTTTAAAGACTTGCTCAGGATATTCAGCTAATAAGTGACTTGACTGAGCTAGAATTTGGACCCAGATCAGCTGACTCCAAAGCCACATCTCTCAACACGTGGCTGCCTGTCCCAGGCCCCACCCCTCACCACCTAGATATACTAACAGGGCATGAGGAGGGGAGGGAGTGAAGGCCGGGTGTGGAAAGGTGGCCATCCCAGCCTCCTGACTCTCTTAGCTCCTCAACATCCTCAACTTAGCACCTGGAGCATCAAAGTAACACTGGGAGCATCAGGGAACACTTGCTGATGTTGAGAATTCCGAGAGAGGCTCCTTTTCCTGGCAGCCTGGAGGAAAAACAATGGTTTCATTTAGACAGATAGGATCCAGGCAGGGGGAGAATGGGGTTATCCCTGATGTCTTCTTTAGGACAGGATGGGGGCTAAGTCTTAGGGATGGGAGTCTAATAGACTTGGGATCAAATCTAGCCTCCATCACTTACAAGCTGTGTGACTAGGACAAGTTGCTTAATCTCTCTGAGCTTTGTTTTCCGCTTCTGCAAAATTCAGGTAATTACTCCCTATCTCTTTGCACTGTTGTGAGGGTCAAGAAGATGAGGTGTGTGATGTACTCAGCAGAGTGCCTGGACATAAAGTAGGCACCCAATAAACAGCTCTATCTGTTCTGATGAGGTGTTTTGCTTCCCTGCTGAGCAAATTCCATCTCCAGGACCAACCAAGGAGGGCAGTCGTCCTGGTGTCTGAGGTAGGCAGACTACCTTTGCAGCTCCCTGATTTGGGAGGCAGCCCAGAAAGACCTCCAGGCTTGGTTTTTGCAGAGGGCAGCAGAAAAATCAGAGCTGAAGCCAGCAGAACGAGGATCCAGCAGCAGGGCTGAGTCAGCTCCTCCTGGGTCTGGGGGTTCAGGAGCCTTCCTCAAGGTCACACAGCCTCCCCGTCACCCTGTCCTCCATGTGACTGCCCACTGAGGGCCTCGGGCACCTGTGTGCATGGGACACCAACTGGGAAAGAGTGGTGCTCCAGTGAGCAGAGGAAGCTGGGTCTCAGCCACACGGAAATTAAAACTAGCTTGCCCGGCGCTGAGTTACCATGTCGCCTGAAATCAGATTGATTTCTTGGGCTTGTTGTGACGGCAGTGTTGCAATTGATTCGTCTGGATGGCGGGGAGTTTATCTATTTGGAGCTGTATGTCATTGATCTGAATAAGCTTCTAAAATAGCCCAAATACCTGGTGAGGGCGAGGTTGCACCAACACCAACTCAATGTTAATTATAATAATGAACAGGCTTGAGGAGGGCTGGTTCATTGTCTGCCCTGCAGGGCTGACCTCTGTGAGATTTGGTGTTTAATATTCATAGAGGGTCAACCTATAACAAAGAGCTGACGGACACTCCTAAACTGAGGGAAGTTTGCATGGACAGTGATATGTTCTCAGCTTCCATGGGACAGAGAAGAACTGGTGCTTCTGAAACAGAAAAGATTTCGGTTAGACATCAAGAAAGACTTCCTAATGGCTGAAAGTGGATGGAGAGCATCTCATTCATTTAGTAGCCTGTACAAGTCATTTCTCTGTGAGTCTGTTTCTTCCTATATAAAGAGGGGATTATAATACTTATTCTTCAGAGTTGCAGCTACTACTGCTCCTGGCCAAAAAAAAAAGACAGATCGAAACAAAACTGGAGGCCTCTTCTGGTTCAGGGAGAAGCAGAGGGGTCCTACTTTGGGTAACAAAGCATCTGCCCTTCTCAGCCATGGCACAGAGTGAACATTCAATCATGGAGCTGTTATAATAATTATTGATGCAATGAATATTTATTGAACACCTGCTACATGCCTGGCCCTGAGGAAAAACGTGTGAACAAGCCATGATTCCGTACCTTTGAGGAGATGAAATCTGGGTGCCTAGGGGAGCCAGGGTATCCCCCTTGCTGGAAGCTCTCAAGAATAAGGGATAGCCCTGCCTCAGGGAGACAGGTAGGAAGGTGCTCTTGGAAGCAGGCAGATGGACGTGAGAGCTGGCTGCAGGTCCCAGGCAGTTACACAAAAGAGGACAATTCTACTAAAAATCGGTCAATGAGAGCCCCTCCAGAATAACGTTCTTCCAGGAAGAAAAGGATCCTACTCTCCAAGGATCTAGCAGAAATGTGATCAGACCTGAGGTTCAGGTCTGCAAGAAGCAAACAATAACCAGCTGCTTCCCACGGCCCCTGAAGACACCAGCTGAAGCGGCAACAAGAGGCTTAATCAACATACAGACTTCCTGGCTGAGGTTTGGAAAGCAGTGAGGGAGACCCTGGACGGAGAGACCCCCATGTCTGTCTGGTCTGCTGCCCTCCTTGCGACATTCCTTCCTCTGTTCCGACAGAGTTCTCCTCTCTCCTCCAGCTCAGCAGCTGGCAGAGACCCCCATGGCCAGCCTTAAGAGAAGCATCAGAAGAAAGTTAACAGTGAAATGCTCTGGCGGATCTAATTGATTTTTTTCCTATTGGTTCCCTAATATAGGCAACACTGTTCCCGCCGCTTTTCTGGGCTGGAGATTATGTCATAAATAAAGAGATTTGCTCCCTATTTCCATGTGCTTATATTTAATAAGTTAAGAACTCAACAAGCTTTAGGAGGACTTGAAATAAGCAAGGGATCCGGTGGTGACTTCAGCTGTGGCGGTGTCAATGGCAGCCCCAGCTTCATTCAGCACAAGGGGAGGCAGATGGCTGGGGTGGGGGCAGAATTTGCATTTTTGGGGTTGCATCTGGCCCAGTCTTAGCTGAAAGGAGGTTGAGGGAGGGAGAGCTAGGGAAGGAAATTTGCTGTGGCAAAATAGACAGACAAGGGCCACGAGACTAGGAGTCATTTGGGAATTAAGGGTATAGGTTTTAGAGCCAGGTAGCCTGGGTTCAAATCCCAGCCCCATCATTGCTTACTAACTGTGTGACCAGAAGCAAATTACTTAGCCTCTCTGTTTCCTCATTTTAAAAGTAGATAACATCATCTACTTCATAGGTGGTTGTTAGGATCAACAACACGCAAAAGAGACTGCCATGGGCTATGTGCAGAATATACATTAGCTGGTATACGATTATTCAGGCATCATCTAATTCAGTTCACCTTAACTGCTGCTGAGTCTCTGCTGTGTGTCAGGCCTTGGCCTGGGCTTCACAGGTGAGTGAGACACTGCCTGGTCCTGACTTCGTGGTGCACCAGCCCAACTGGAGACACAGCCCCTGTGACCGACATGAGCTAGGCAATAATACTGAGTATCCACACCTAGGGAATCCAGAGACGGCATGGCGACGCTCTCCTGGGGAGGCTGCCCTTCTTTGCCCATCTTTAGGCTCTCCCACATTCCAGTTCTGGACATCCCACAGATGTCCAGACTCCCATTTTCTTAAAGCTGATAGTGAACAGAAAGCATGTGGCATGTGCAGCCCTCCTCAAAGCAAGACAGCACATCACAACCACCCACTGTGCCCTTAAGTAGGTGTAAGTTAAGGAGGCTATGCTCCCTATTGGCCTCTCTTAGTCCTCAGCAACCCTATAAAGACAATACTACCACTGTCTCCCATTTTGCAGTTCAAGAAACTGAGGCACAAAGCAGGTAGGTGATTTGCTCGAAGACCTATAGCTGGTAAGGATCTGGAGTTGAATCTAGGTCCACTGACTTCTCCTGCTCCAAACACTGCCCTCCATTCCTCATGCTGCACTTAGAGTCCCAAGCATTAATGAAGCCCATGGAATATACAAGACCCTAGGCTAAGGGCTGAGGGGATAGAAAAATGACTACACCCAGCATCTATTGAGCACCTACTATGAGACAAGCCCTCCTACAGATAATCTCACTGAATATTTTTCTGAAAGGCAAGTAGAACCATTTTCCTTTAATAGGTAAAGAAGTGGAGGCCCAGAGAGACTCAGAAATACATCCAAGGTAAGCGTAAGCCTGGGATGACTTGAATCCAGCCCAGACTTTAAAACCTGGGCACTGTTCAGGATGCCCCTCAGCCTCTCAATGAGCAATCTCCCTTTCCAGCAGGCTTTGCTCTTGTAAACCACTAACATGGCTTCAGAGAAGCCAACAGCCTGTCGAACCCTATCCAAGAACAGCCCACATGTGCCCACCTCCACACTTCTCCTCTCACAGCAGCTTCCCTCTGTGGCTCACAGAAGATGCAACGGAGCCTACCGCACTAAACCAACCTGCTGCTCATCCTGTGAGTCAGGAAACAGGGCTCCTTAGCACCTTCACACCCTCCCTCCTTCCTGATGGGGAAATCAAGGCTCAAACGTGGGCCAGGTCTTGGCCAGCCCCTCCAAGCCAGGGGCTCTGAGACCAGAACCACACTCCTGCCTCCCCCTCCCCTTCCCCCCCCCCCCAGTCCCAGTGGGACATGGGGCAATGTCAGTGATCCCAGGACACCGCTCAGCATGACCCACCATTCTCTTCAGCCTATCTAAGGTGGAATGTATGAAGTTCTCCCTCATGGGTAATTTTGGATGGGTTCAGTGTCACTGTGGAAGCTTTGCAGTGAGGGACAAGACCAAGAAGCTGAGATGGGCTATGAGCGGAGTCCTTTGCCTCCCATGTCTTGGGTGCTCTTTCCCATTAGGACATGGAGTCCCTCTCAGGCCATTTTGCATCTCCTCCAGGCCATTGTATGGCTCCAAAGATTCTGTTGCTTTAAGGATTGGTGACCTCACAATTGGTTGCCATAGAGATCATTGTGATGTCACAAGCAGAGGACAAGTAGTTCAAGGCGGTGTGGAGGGTGGGAATGCATGGCTAGAACTGAGGGACATTCAGGATTTGTCTTATTCTCATGCTCAGAAAAGGAAATGTCTTTGGATTTGGCTTCTGATATCTAAAAAAGACCTGACCAAGTTTCCCTGTGTTCTCCTGGGACTGAGATGCCTCTGCGACCCAAAAGAAGGGTCAGTGAAAAGGAACATTAAAAACACTGCCCGCCTTGGGGCTGTAAGACGTGGGCTACATTTGTAGCAAAAAGGAATGAGATTAGCAGTCAGGAGGAACTGTGACTGGCAGATTCCCCTGGAGGGAATGATGCTGCCTTGCCTTAGGTACATGAACCATGGGAGACACTTACTCTCTAGGCTTTCCACATCTTATTTAAGCATGTTGTAGAGATGGACACACTGCCTTACTGTGTGTTGAGACTATCTGCCCTCCCTGGTCTGGGAGTTCCTGGAGGGTTCTGGTCCAATTAATGTTCCATCATTCTGTAAACAAATGAGAGGGTGATGAATGAACTGGGCAGTGGTGGTTGAGTGAAGGATGAGTGAGTGCATGGACGGATGGAGAGGGGCTAGGAGATCCTGGCTTCAGCACTCTACACCTGCCTACCTCTCTGGCTGCATTCCAATCCACATATCTTGTTCTCTGCAATCTAGCTGCACTAATCATCTCTTAGTCCTGCCTTCTACAGGACTTTGCACATGCTCTTCCCTTCCCTCTTCAATCATATAGCTCATACTCATCCTATGGCTTTCTACTCAATCACTACCTCCCCCAGGAAGCCTTCCCCAACTAGGCCAGATCCCCAGTGTAGGCCTCTGCAGCCCTGTGAACCTCTCCTGGGTACCTGCTATACTGCAGTTTTGTGTTTAGGTGGTTCTGTAAAATGTCTCCCATTCCTGGCTGAGCTCTGAGCAGGCAAGAGCAGTGTCTGTTCTCACTCACCTGTTTTAGTCCCAGGATTTAGCACAGTGCATACTTAATATTTTTCTAATGAATAACTTAATAAGTAACCAGCCCTGCCCTGCCCTGCCTGTTTCAAGCAGCCCACCCTCCATGGACTGTATGAAGTGAGAGAGAGCATCTAGCTACAGGCCTTCTGGAGGTGAACCCAGGGCAGAGGTCAGAGTTCCAAGGAACCTGAGATCCCTCCCACACCTGCTCCTGCAAAAGCCCACTAGCATCTATGCCTTTCTGCTCTGCCTTAGAAATGTATCTTGGTTTCACCACTAACTAGCTACAAACTACTTAGCCTCTCAGAGCCTCAGTTTCCTCATCTGTACAATTGGGACAGAACTGTACCTACCTCACAGGATTGTTGTGAGGATGTAGCTAAGTCCCCTGGCTCAATTCCCAGTAATGGTAAATAATAAATAATGTTATTATCTTTATTATTAGAGGTCGGGAACCGCCCATCGGCTTCAGCTGCAAATGTTCCAAAAAAATGGCAATACTCTAAATTTTTGCAGATCTGCTTTAAATGCATGTGGCAATCTTTTAAAGAGGAAATACTTGAAGCCATTCTATAAAATATGAGCCAGCTATAAGTCTGTCCTTTATGTAATTCCAAAGCTTCATGCATGGGTTTGCTCAAAGGGAAAAACTCAATTATCCTCTCACATTATTCAGAGCAACCTCCCGAACTTGTTTCAAGTATAAAAAGGAGAAGGAGCATTCTTCTGCCCCCAGCCACGGCTTGACCCAGGGTGAGTACTGTTAGAGACAGGGATGTGAGGATAATCTGGCTGTGGCATTTTTTCATGCTCTCTTGACTCCTTGCCTATTCTGCCGTAGTCCCCAGAAGTGAGTGGCACTGACCTAGGATTCTGTAGGGTGGAGGGGTTCTCCCTGACACAAGGAGACCAGCTCCTCCTCACTGTCGTGTGCATAAATACTCTGGGATCTACTGACCAAGATCCCAGGTCAGACCACCCAGGCAAGCAGTCAGTGGGGCAGCCTAGCTGACTCCACAGAAATAACAGACAATAATCTAGCCAACATCACGGATCAAAGGAAAGAACTAAGATGCCTTTGAGGGGCATCCTAGCCAGCCTGGGAAGCTTTGCTCCTCGAAACCCCACCCCCAGCTCACAGTGGGCCCCTGAGGCCTACCCCCCACCCCTGGGCTACTTACAGGATACCAGGGGAGCTTCCTCCTCCTTTTCAGGACTTCACCCCACCTTGTGACCCACTCTCTCATCACATGGCCATCATCCTGGTACCAGGTTTCTAGCCCCAGGGTTGTACCACCATTAACCCAATGTCTGGACAGATGTATTTTATGTAAGTTCAAGCACTAGAAATATTGAGTTCAGGGAATTTTATTTCTAGAGCCCTCTATATTTCTCTGGGATTATCACCTGCCTTTGTTCCCTCCCTCTCCTGGCTATTATCTTTGGACCCTTTCCCAGCCAAGCAGCCTTGATTGCTTGGGGAGAAGGAGGCTGCCAGCATCTTCCCATGGTGTCTCTGGGTCTGGTGAAAGCCACCTTGGGGGACCCTTTCTTCTTCCTTTAGTATAACTGGCCACGTTGCCCAGGAAGCCTTGGCTTTTAGGAGCTGGCTTTACCAGGAGACTCTCCAAGTGCTATGGAACGCTGAGGAGGTGGTAGACGTGGAGGCCTGTGTTCCCCAACTTAGGAAGGCCTATGCTCAGGGTGAGCCTCAGGGGTACAGAGGGGAGGGAGGCCAGCTGTTCTCTTTTCTACTCTGTGCCAACCTAGCCTGACACCAAATTAATAGCATTCAAATGAGATGCAAAACATTATGCAAATCTGAAGAACGCTGCTCTCACCCAGGCCTTTGGGCTTCTGGAAGGCCAAAACCTTGAGCCCTTTCCCGGAGGACACCACAGGTTCCCCTCAACTTCAACCCTCAACTCTTCAGCACCAGCTGGGGTGAAGAATCCAAAGAGACTAACACAACCCTCTCAAGGTCCTCTGATCCAACTGCCTAGCATGGCCTCAGCTCCCAGCAGGCAGGGCCTCTTCTATTCTGAAATGACTCAGGAGCAGAAACAGAAGCTGGCATTACCTCCCACTGGATGCCAGGATTCCAGATCCCCACTCATTAGCAGTGTATGCAAAGTAGATGCAGGGTTGTTTTATTTTGTTTTTTGCATCTATTTAACTGTCCATTAAAATGGCCCCCTGCCCATCACCTCTGCACAGGCCCAGGCTTCCAAATTACCAACCCCTATTGCCTGTGAGCTCCATGTGGTTCCTGCGCCTGGTAATTGCTGTGGTATTTGTTGAGCTGTATTTGCATTTGATTGTCATTTAACTTTCCATCTTTCTCCTTCAATCAAAGTGGAGATTGGGCTTTTGCAACTGATTATTTTATTTTCAGTCCCTTGGTGAGTTTTCAAAAAGTTTCCTTCATTAGTGCCACAAATCTGAACCCTGGGACTTGACCTGTCACATGGAGGGGGAAGGCTTCCTCCCATCCATCCCAGGGCTCCTGCTTGAAAAAAAAATCTAACCAACATGGTGGATCTCATCATGGATCTTAAGTCATATCCTCAGCCTCTCTGTTCTAGCACCTGCCTCATTTCTGCCAGGAGAGTGACATTAAACATTTATGGAGCTGTGGAGGATCAAAGGCCTTGGCTGGGGATGGTGGACGGGCTGGAGGCCTCAGTTTAGAGATAGAAAGCAGTTGATGCAAACCACTTTCTGCTGCTGTCTCCACCCACCCTGGGCTCTTGCTATCGCTGATGTGGTTCTGCTCCTGAAACAAAAGCAAACGTCCAGGAGCCAAGACTCCCCTTTTGCCAGGTAGGGCCCTCCCTATCCCTCTAATTTGAAGGGTTGACTTGGGTAGCCCCCGGGAAGCCTGTCCCAGATGCTGCAAAGTCTGGGAGCCCCTCAGAGGAGTGAGTTGAGTAAAGCAGGCAGCTCTGTGCCCCTGGCAGTCTCTGGAGTCAGGTGGTACCCCCTTGCTCCTACTTCCCTGAAACCGCAAAACCCATTTGGCTCCACAGAAGATGTAGATCTGGTTTGAAAGTTGTCTGGGAGGATACTAATTTCTTCTCCTCTCACTCAGAAAGCAAGTGTCATCCAGCCAGAAAGTCACCAATGTGCCTGTGATCCCACAAATTGATGGGCTATTTAGACATGGGGAAGTGAAGCTGGCTTTTTCAGGAATGTGGCTTAGCTGTCTAGCACTGTCTGGACAGAGGCTTCCAGGGTCAGTACGATTGGAGAACCCCTCTTCCCTCTCTCTGGCTCTCAGGACTAATGCAGCCATTGTCACTCAGCAGCCCACCCCACCTTCTGAGTCAGCAGTGACCCCTCAGTCCCTACCACTTTACCATGATGCTTGAAATTCACCTTAATAATTCCAGAATCCCTTGTTTTTGTGCAAATACCTTTGTGATGGGCCAACTCCTTCAGTGTAGCCACCAAGGACATTCTGCAGCTCAGATGACCACAAGGCCTGGCCATAGTCTACTCCAATCCTTCCTCTCACCTCCGTGCAGGGTCTCCCTGCTCCACCAGTCCAGTCTTCTGACCCCAGAGTATCCTGAATTTTCCATTACTTTGCCATTGCATGAGCCACTCCCTCAACTTTGGATGTCCTCCCACTTCCTCTCCACTAACTGAAACCTAAAACATATTTAAGACATGATTTCAGTCCACCCATCTGCTGTGTGAAGCTTTCAGTGACCTCCTCTCACCCCCAAAAGGAGCAGTTGTCCCCTTCTCTGTTATCTCACAGCATTCATGTGGCACGAATGACCTACACTCCTTGCCTTCCCCCTCCATGGCATCATTTATTCTCAAATATTTATTTATAGCCTGAGCACTGGGCTAGGTTGAGAGAGAAGAAGACAGTTTAGTGCCTTCACAGAGTTGACAACTACAGAGAAGACAGGGTCCTCTTGGGGCAAAGAGCTGGGACCAGAGAGGGGAGGGGGAACAGAAATGACCAGTGAAGGGACGCCTGCAAGTCTCCAGGCTGCCACTTTCAAACGTGTGTATGACTCAAGTACACTATGAGTCTGCAGCATAGGGCTGAATGTCCTCTAGGGCATCTTACTGTCCTCATCTGTGGATGATACTGAGGTCTGAGCAGCATACACCCTCTAGGAGGGTATGACCCAGGGTGCTTGACAGAAACTCTACTGCTTCCCAGTCTGGCCCAGGCTCTACCTCAACCTAAGTGGGAAGCCATCGCATGGAGGGCACACTGACCATTTTTAGGAGGGAAGGATGGCCCGGGTGCATTATTCTTCCCATGATGTAGTACAAACCCAGCCTCTGAGCTCAGGGAAGAGTGCTGCATTCTGGGACTTGTAGTCTCCATTGGATGCCCTCCTAAATGCCTAAGTTAGTTCAGGCAACAGGAAGGGTGATGTGGCAAGTTCCTGGGTGGCTCCTCTCACTCTCCTTCTTGTGAGTAGTGCCCAGTGCATCAAGGAGCCAAGCTGCCAGGAGACAAGCCTGCTACCAGTCTCCAAATCCCCATGAATCATCCTGGCATACAAGGTTCATCCCTGGGTTATGATTCACCCCACTCTGCCCAAGCTTCTCAGTCCAGAGGGGCCCAGAAATCAAGGAGGTACTCAAAAATATCTTCAAGGAGGAAAGGAGGAATCTCATGCTATTTGCCTGTATTTCTCCAAACTTCCCTCAGCCACAGAACCTTCCACCTCCCTCTTCTGCTGACAACTCTCTTTCTTTCTCCCCTCTGCACCTTCTTTCCTGGCTTCCTCTCCTACCTCTGATCCTTGGTCAGCTCCTGCCTTGGGCTATCCTTCTGCTACCGCTGTCTTTTTTCTCAGCTTCTTGAAACGACTGTCCAGAAATCCTCTCCCAGTGACTCCCTCAGATAATTCTACATGCCACCTGCCTGCTGCCTAGGATTATTTAAAGTGGTGGAGGCAACTCCCCAGAGCTCACAGGAAGATGATCTAGAGTGAATCTGATGAGCAGAGCTGGAAGACTGTGGAGGTACTAAGGACGAAAACACTCTCTGAGGAAGAAGATTTAAGAGCAGATCTGCTTCCAGGATGAGGTCAGGAGGGCACTGGACAATGACTGGGGTCTGGAAGCTTTGGGGAAAAGCCAAGTTCATGTGAAAAGAACCAAATAGAAAGCTGTCCTTCTCACTGGGGGCCACAGGCAGTTCAGCTCTCCTCTTTTTCTACAGGGAATAACAACATCAGTCACAGGGTCATGTCCTGTTGTGTCCACTGAGCCTCTTCAATGAGGCCATCTATGGAGCCAGAAACCCCTAGGTCCCATCATTAGTCTCAGAGATGGCACAGCTATGAACGCCCTTTTTGCTGCCCTCTGACTCATTGGGGCTTCTCAGCCCAAGCAGAGGAAGCTTATTTTTCCATGCCCTTGAATGATACTGTCTCCCCAGCTACTCCCCTGGGCCTCCCTCAAGTCTCCACCTAAAACAGTCCCAAGGAAACACTCCCACCCGCCATTAGCGCCCCATTCTCTCCACAAGGTCCAGGAATCTGGGCAGGGATTGGCATGAAGGGTCTGCTCTCACTGGCTGGCACTGTGATTTCTCTGGTCTTGTAGTGGGGCCAAGACAGAGTCCGGGGGACCCAGGGCTGCATAGGATCCAGGATACTACTTTCCGCTTGGCCCAGGTTGCCTCCTGCGAAGTGAAGAATGTGAGTACCACTGGTTTTTACCTATAATACCAGGATAATTAAGCTTTTCTGTGAGCACAGTTCCCTGCTGATGCAGCTGCCTGGAGCCCTGGCATTTATTGAGCTCAAAGTAATAATTCATTGTCCTTTGCATGCTCAAAAACCACCTTCATTTTCGGTCCAAGACGGAGCTACCACAAGGGAACGCGGGCCTCGCCAGCTGCCTCACTCGAGGACATCCTCCCAGGTCGCCCTTGGGGCCCTCAGGTACAAACATAGGGTGGAGAGAGGTGGCGAAGAAGTTCTCTCTCGTGGAGAATCAGGTTACAACCCCATCTGTTTGTCAGGCTGCTAAAGGGGGTGAGGGTGGCAAGCTTGGCTGGGCGTGCGCAGCGCGGAAGGGTGGCGACAGTGTACCCACACTAGCCGGGCAGTCCTTTCCCTGAGCTGCCCGCGGAGCGGTAGGCTGAGCTCCCGCTCCTGGGTCTTCTGCGCCTTTGCTTGAGACTTTACGGTAAGCCGCTCCTCCCGCGCCCCCGCCCCCAGCCCCGCGCGGCGATCCCCGGCGCCGACGCCAGGCGCTGGCCGTGGTGCTGATTCTGTCAGGAGCTGGCGGCGGCGACGGCGGTGGCCCCGCTCCCTCTCCCTGGCCGGACCCCGCTCCGTCCCCCGCGCCCACACCCCGCCGAGCCCCCCGCGCTCCCGCCGCGGCTCCGACCCCAGGCGCGGCCGCCACCAGCACCATGCACCCGGTAGTCTTGCTGCTCCTGCCCTCGCTGCTAGCGCTCCTGGCTCACGGTAAGGGACCACGGCGTCCGACGACAGGATGGAGGCGGGACGAGGTCCTGGGGTGGGAAGAGAGGACCGTACCGGCACCCAGCTCCGCGCATTTGGCTGCCCAGAGCAGGGACCGCTCTCCGCCAGCTGAGCTGCCCCCTGCGCCGGCCAAGCCGGGCGGGGCGCGGGCTCCGCTGGCGGGAAGCTGCCGCGGCTCCCGCCATTCGCGCCGGCCGAGACCTCGCCTTTAATCTTCTCCCCGGATCTAATGGGATTTCTCTGCTGCAATTCATCACGCCACCCCCTCCCCGCACACACTCACGCGCTACCCGCGCGCTACCTCACCACACTCCAGGCGTCTAGGAGCGCCGGTGCGCGTGCTGTGGGGGAGGGCACAGGGCGTTGAGTCCGGCTGGTCGTATCGGCGGCCCGCCGAACCGCCTGCCCTGCTGCCAGCCAAACTTCGCTCGACTTTGCCGCCTGTTCCGGGGCCTCTCACGTCCTCACTGCAGAGGGACGGGGCTGGATGGCTGCGGGACCCGGGGTTGTCCGGGACGTCGCTGCCACGCCGGAGTCGGAACCTGGAGTACAATTCCAGGGAGAGAAACTCGGGGCAGCCGAGGACCCCCCCTCCGGCTACTCATTCTGCCCTGGTTGCACCTTTCCAACTGAGGTCCTGGGATAGAGACTGTCCTCCCAGAAATCCTTTCCTTGCTCTCCTCCCCTCGTACACCCCCGGAGCTCTTCTTCCCTCCCGGCCTGGCATCCTGCTCGGCCCCCGCCCACCCCACGCCCGGAGACTCGCTGCGGGAGGACCGGCACCTCACCTCGCAGTCCTCTGCTCTCAGTCCGGTCTCCAACTTCATCAGTTTGTGGTCGAGGGAAGCTTGGTCAAGGAGTGGGCAGCAAGGGAGTGTTGGGGAGAGGATAGGGGTTCTGTGCCTCGGAGAAGGAAGATTTTCTAGTCTCAGTGGGACAAACAAGCATCCATCAAAGTTACGGACACCCGGGTTCTTCTTCCACTGCAGCCAGTCGGTTGGTGGGGTCGTCGGAACCTTGCTTGGAGTCGGAACCCACCGTCCCTCGAAGTATGATTCGTAGCACCTGACGTGGAGTGGGAAGAACATGGGAGTTTCTTTTGATCCTTCCAGGCCGCATCAGAGGTCAGGGCAGTGGGGCCGGGGCCAGGCTGGGCACCTGGCCAGCAATTTCCTTCGCTCTGCGCCCGAAAGGACGCGGAAGCCCCTCTGAGCCTCTGGCTCCTGTCGCTCCGGTCCTGGTGTTCTCGTCCAGCCCCGGGCTGCCGATGCCAGGTGCGCCGGGAACTCGGAACAGTGTTTTCAGGTTGGGTGGGGCGGGGAGAGGAATCGCGCAAACCCCACCCTTGGGGAGAGGGGATTGGAGGAGAGGGAAAGCCTGCATACTGGCCCAGCTTTTGGAGAAAGTCCCTCGAAGTATAGGACTTGTCTTGGGGTCAGGCCCCATCCTTGAGCTGGACCGCTCCCCTCAGGTGCAGCGAGAGTGTATACCCCTGGGGTGTAGTCTGAAGCCTCGAGTGTGGGTGAGTGGGTTTGAGTGTGTATGTAATATTTCAGCGTGTCTGGAATATTGGGTCTGATTGTGTCTGCACTTCAGGAGGTCTGAACTTTGGGTGAGGGCTCAGCAGCCTGGTTGTGAGGAGTGTGTAAGGCCACTGGTGTGCAGTGCAACCTCTGCCAGAAAGCTCACTGCAGGGCTAGAGTGAGACTTCTGGTCTCCAGGAGGACTGCTGGTGTGGCCTGTAGTGGGGGTGCAGGTGTGAATGTTAGGAGGAATCTGTCTGCTCTGTGGCTGATGGTCTGTGTGCCCCTGTCTAGTGTCCCTCCCTGATGCACCTAGACCTCTCCAATGCCTGTGGTACCACCCTCCCAAAGGATATATGGGGTGTATGCCCCTCCATCCCAACAGGGCTTCCAGGTCCCAATCACTGGGGTACTGAATTGTCTCAGTGGGAAGCAGTGCATGTGGTCATCTCAGGACTCCTGCGGGTTGAGCTCTAAAAAGAAAGGCCTTGAGCTTGATCAGTAAAGGCCTTGGGCTGTGCGCCTTTCCACCCACTGGTGCATCACAAGACCTCATGGCCTCAAGACCAACCCTTAGAGCTTTGCTCACACAGAGGCTGAGGGACACAGGGCATGGGATGCAGCTGGGAACAGACCCGAATCAGAGGGGTGCTAGATGAAATCAAGCTGGGCCTCATTCAACCCTGTGGGCTTAGTCCCTTATTAACCTGCAGCTGCAAAGCTGCAACTGGCCTCCAGCATGAGAGGCACTGCGGTCCACCAGTGGTCCTCCTAACCTGGGGCAGTGCCAAGCAATCCTGCCACAAGTTGAGAGGAAATTGGTGTAGGAGGGGCAGCACAAGCCCGGGCCTGCTGTGTCAGTTTAATGATTTTTAATGAGCAATTACCTTTAGTCATTCTCCTAATTTCTGAATATCAATAAAGTTAATTAAACTCTGTGTGTGTGAATATGGCCTGGGGAGACTGTGAAGGTGGAAGCCACAGAGACTGGGATGGGGTTGAGTCTCCAGGAGCTGCCTCTCTGGCTGTGTTATCTTGGACCCGATGCTCTCCCTCTCTGAACTCTGATCAAGTGTGTGGTAGGAAGAAGGGGTGGGAGGGGGACATAAAGAAAGGGTTGCTCCCTCTGCCAAGAACTCAAGGATGGTGTCTAGGAGGCAAGGCTGAGGAAGGAGAGAGAAGGAAGGCTTGGCCTTCAGAAGACCCAGGGCTGAAAGGATTAACAAACCAGGGATGCCTTCACCTAAAATGGTAATTGCTGTTTCCTGCAGACACTGTGGAAGGTGCAGGATTCTAACTGTACATTCCAGAGTCTGGGGGGTGTAGCAAAGCCAATACCAGGCCCTGATCCCTTTTCCCCAGCCTGGCACTTTGGGCAGAAAGTGGGTGCTGGAGACAAGACCCCATGGGAGGCAGTCTAGATTCCATTCAGAGCCCCAGAGGTTGACAGGTTTGACAGGGCAGGGACGAGTCTCCCTGGGCTTTTGAGGTGACTGGAGGACCCAGAGACTACCTTGGACTGGAGGGGAAGTCTGGAGGGGTTGGCTTTTTGCCCCTCATGGATCTAAACTCATCAGGCTTGGCAGGCCCTGGCTGCGGTCCCAGCCTTCTCAGCAGGATGGCAGCTTAAAATGCTTTGGGGACACTAACAGGGAATGAGGAGACACAGGGGCTGGGCTTAATTAGAAACTGGGTTTAATTAGAGCTTCCATGACCCTCCCACCATGGCTGCCTCAATGGTTGGGGCATATCGGAAAACCTGCTTCCTTAGCTCATCCCTCTACCCAGTCCCACATGCCCAAGCCTCCAGCCTCCTCCCACCCTCCTGGTCCCCACCACACCCAGCCCTCTCAGGCACCATTTGCCAGGCTGGGCTCAGCTCAGCAATGCCATGCCTATGCCTGGACAGAGCTGTCAGAGGTGGGTGCCCCACCCCCCAAACGAAAAAGAGGATGTGGGAAAGGGGCTATAGGTAGGTGTTACTTAAGTGAAGGAACTTTTCAACCCAGATAGTTCAGACATGCCTCTGCCCTCTCTGGAGCTCTACTTTCTGGAATGTTCAGTGTAAGATTGCACCAAGCTGGTGGCTGCTAAACCTGGGTGCACATCAGACCCTCTTAGGTCTTGTCAAATCATCCAGATTTGGAGGTCCCAGCTTACTGGCCTGCTCTCATGGAGAAAGAGCCAGAATCTGTATGTAAGAGGCTGGGGGATGAGGGGAGACAATGCTGCTAACCCTAGTCAACAGCTAGGAGGTGACGCACAGGCATTTGCCGGCCTCCAAGGCCCCTTCCTGACTAATTCCAACAGGAAGAAGCAGGTCCAGGAAGCCAACTCACCAGCCAGGCCAATCAGTTACACCTACACCAAAGAGGACACATTCTCAACAGCTTTTGGGCTCTTGCCATTCCTTCTGCCTGAAATTCTTTGCCTCTCCAGGGCCAACCTGGCTCACTCCACCTCATGCTTCAGGTGTTGGCTTAGCTGGTGCAATTTTCCAGCAAATATCTATGGGGTATCTACAATATGATTTCTCAGAGGAAACCTCACCAGACCTCCAGCCTGACGCAGGGGACTCTTCTGTGCTCCCACCATCCCCTGGCTTTCCCTTCAAGTTAACCCATCTTGTTGGGTCATGAACATGTTGAAATTTCTGACAGCTTGATACTCCTCTCTAGGATCAAGACTGAACTCAGAAAGGAGGCCACCAAGATTTAGTTCAGTCCCTCTGTCTTGGGACAAATGCTCCAGAATTCCTACTTGGAAGAAGTTTAGGGTCAACTGCCTGTTTAGCTAGGAGAGGTTGGGTGCATGGCAGCTAGGATTGTGTTTTGAAACTAAGTTTGCGTAGCAAGCACACTATTTTTACACAGATTTTATGTCAGGAACTTTTCCCTCTCCTAACAGTTGGCCAATTATCCCAACTGTAAATTATAGCCTTTAGTTCATTTTTTCCCTTCACAAATTAAGCTGTCACACTGTCAGCCTAAGGTGTCTTGGGGGTGGGGTAATGACGGCCATTCTGAGAGAGCTAAAGCTTCTCCCCAGCCACCCCTTAGTGCCACCACTGCTCATGTCTCTAGTGGCACAGAGCCTAGCTAGCCCTTGGCAGACATTAAATCCAGTGAATAAACTCACAAGAGTTGCACAGGCAGACAATGGCAGAGTTAAGCCTGGAGCCCAGGCTTCTTGATTCCCTCCTACAGCACCTATTGACCACTTCTCCTGGCTAAGAGGGGTCCCTGTATGAATTTAAGGACTAAAGTAAGGGAGGGGCAACCCCATGTCATCTGCCTTCATAGCCCTCTCATTTATTTCAGCTTCCAACACCCTCACAGAACTTGAGGGACCAATATGAAACCTTGGGAGAAACTCTGAGCCTGGCATGCCCTTAAATGAAAGGTGCGGGCCAAGGAATCATGCAAGATGACAATTCATATCCATGAACCTTTCCCATCTCCTAAAAGAGAAGTCCCTGGGTACATCCATCTACAACTAATTCATTCATTTCACAAACATGTATTGAGATATGAGGCCTATCCCAGAACCCTCAGGGGTTAAGCCTTTCAAATGCTTTTTCTATTTAATACAACAAAAGACTAGTTATGCCCGCTTTACAGATGGGAAAACTGAGTTTCAGAGACATTAAGTCACTTAACCTGGGCTTCACAGCCAGTAAGTAATTAAGGCTACTCTGAAATGCCTGCCCATTTTGCAAAATGTGGCTGCAGCCAGCGCTGTGCCCCAGCCTGAGGCAAAGCTCTAGTACCGGCAGATGGGAACCTAGGAAGATGTCATTATCCTAATGATAATAATAATAGCAGCAACAATGATAACAAACATTTATTAGGCACCAGCTATGTGCCAAGCATTGTATTGCTTTACATACAGTTCATTTAGTCCTTATATCACCTGTATGAGAAAGAAGCTATTATCTGCATTTTGTATGCCAAGTTCAAACTCATGTTGTCAGGCAGACCCAAGGCATAAATGGCCCCTAACTTTCTCCTAGCACATTTCTGATAATGATATCTTGATGTGTACCATCAGTCCTTACCATTGCAGATTAGGAGCATTTTATTTCACTCAGTCCTCAATGGCAGAGGAGTAAAACATCCTCTCTGACATTTGGAGGCCAGGGTAGAGCACAGGGCTGGGAGTCAAGTGAACCCTGAAGTCTTAGCCCAGAGGTCAGTGACACTGGGGGATTCTTAACTTTCCCACTCTTTGAGGGACTTGGTGAATGAGACCAGTTGTTCTGGTCCAGGCACCTGGGCTGCCCTGCTCCAACCCCTTAGATCCCTCAGAGGCCTCACTCCCAAGCAGAAAAGGCCAGGTTTCCCTGAAATTCAGCCCCAGGACAGAGCTGGGTGCCAAGCCCGCCCCAGCTTCCCTCCACCTGCCTACCTGCCGGCCCTGGGAGGGGAGAATTGATGCTGCCGCCACTGGCAGCATTGTTTGCCATTGATTGTTGAGCTTTCTCTGTGGGCTCCGGAGCAAACAACCTGCCCCTTCTCCAACAATAATCCAGGCCTCCAGCTGCAGTCTACAGCCTTGCTGGCAGGCAGGCTGGCAGGAAGGGGCAGGGGTAAGAGGTCCTGGGTGGGCCCAGCAGGGACAAGAGACTCTGCCAGGTGATGAGAAGGAACTGAGTGGACATAAGAAGCGAGGCAATGGAGAAACAGGGTGCAGGGTGCTGGTGGGCCCCGGGCCCTGTGCATGCCTTAATCGGTCCAAGCCACATTTTTTTCTCAGTCATTTTTCTATACCTGGACTGCTATCCTGGGTCCTTCTGCTTGTTTCAGTTCTCCTACCCTTCTTTTCCTGATCATCCAGCCCAGAGGACACTCTCTCTCCTCTAAACACTAAATACCTCCCATTAGGAACTTAGCCTGACCATCTTTCACCCAGCTGTCCATCCTCCATTCAACAACTCTTTGTTCTGTACCTATCAGGTACTTTGATAGGCAGGAAAACAACACAATCCCTGCCCTTAAGGAATTGTTTGGAGAAGGAGCAGCCTTCTTAATAAGCTCTGCTGTGACTGCATCCCCAGTCAGACCCAGGGCCCTCTGATTTTAATTAAATGAGATACAAATGAGATGGCAAACAGCACCTCACCTTCAAAAGGACAGGAAGCTCCCGGCCAGTTTCTCACATGTAGCAAGGCTCACTTTTGGGGTCTTTGAGGGCCCAATAGCCTCTGGGATCCATCGACCAGGCCATGCTGGGTACCCTCCATCACAACTCTTCCCGTCCCTGTCGGGTCTGGGTGTCACGTTAACCCACCAACACAGCAGAGCATTTTCAGGGCCCCTCCCGGCAACAGGCCACATATGTAGCAGAAAGCAGAAAGCAAGCAGTGGGTCTCCCCCTCCCCCAGTGCAATCCCCAGGGGCCCGGCAAGAACCCTGACACCCTGGCATCAGCCTCAGCATCTCCCTCAGCCCCCCATTCCTCCCCTCCCCACAGGCTCCCCTCCCTACTCACAGGGCCCTCCTCCCAGCTAGTCATCAGCCCCGCTGGGAGGGCAGAACGGGCAGGGCTCCTTTGAAAAGGGCCTGAACTGCTGAACAACCCCCACAGATGCTCATTTGCATGCTGATTTCCCCCCCTTTGCACCCTGGCTCCTTATTAAAGGCACAGAAGCAGGCCCTGCTCCTCACTCCCAGCCCAGATCCTTCCACCCCCTACCCCTCCCACCCCCATCCATAGCTTCTCCCTCCCTCCCTACCAGCCCAGCAGCTGAGCACCAGCTCCTTTGTCCCACAAGCAGCCACCTGCTGAGTGTCTGGCCTGGGTCCCACCAGCCAGCAGATGCCTAGGGAGTCCCACAGCCCAGAGGCGGGTATTGGGCTGGGTGGAGAGCCAAGTTGCTTCTTAGGGAGAAGGGGCAGCCCCAAAGAAAGAACATGATCAGCAGAGGGGGCCAGGACCCCCCACTTCAGGTTTAAACTAAATACTGGCTCCTGCTGGCTGGATGACCTTGGACAAGTCCTCTCACCTTCCTATGCCTCCTTGGGAATTCATGGTGCCTGTCTACCTCTTTCACAGAACAGCATCAGGATCAAAGGAATTAGAGGGGATGGTGACAGGGAAGAAACCAGAAGGAATCAGAGGAGGAGGATATCCCCCAGTAGCCAGAACTTTCCACCACCAGGATGGGTTGATTTCAGGTAGTCAGTGGAGGAGCCCAGCGCTGGACTGTTGCAGCAGGGCTGGGGAGGGAGTGCCAGCTGGTCCAGGTCTGACCAGGAAGGTGAGACCAGCAGTGCAGAGGGATAAAGTTTGAGTTCAGAGTGCTTCTAAGGGCCTTTGCCCTGGCTCGAAGCTCTGATGGACATTGTCCTAGACATCATTTGTATCTAGCAAGGGGATGTTCTGGTAATTTGAAACATCTGGTCAAGCAGCTGGCAAGCCCCCTCATGTCATGAGGCTCTATTTTCTGACTGCTTAAAGGAAATGGGGGGAAATAGAGTCACCTTCTTTTTTGGACAGAAGAGCTCCTGGCATCTCTAGACAAAGGTGTGAAAGTGGAACCAAACAAGGCTTATATGAGAAGAGGTCATTTGTGCATTTGTTCATCCAACCCCACCTTGTCCCCTTTCTCACATGTCCCACTTAGTTCTTGCCCATTTCCTGGAAGAGCACTAGCCCTGCCCTACTGGGTCTAGCCACCCTTCCCATCCCCCTCTGCCTGCTAGCCCAGGCTAGGGGGAGCCCCGCCGCTCAGGTTGGTGTGGTGCTCCTGAGGCTCCAGCCACCCCGGTGATGCTCGGAGCCTGGCCCTTGTTGCACCTGTATCCATAATGCTGCCTCTGGTACGCCTGGGCCTCAAGCAGAGAAGACTGGAGGGAACAGGGTAGGAAGACTTGGCCCTCTCAGCTCAAGGTGTCTGTATACCCAGCCTGACAGGGGCCTTGGAGATCAAAGCAAGGTTGGCAAGAGAGAAGCCTGAGGGGCTAGGGAGCTGCACAGTGGGTCCATCTTGTATTCCTGAGTATCTGGAGGTAGGTAGCCATGTCTGTGGGCATTTCTGCCTGGCCTGTCCACCTATCCCCAGATTACTGTGTCCATATGTCCCTGAATATCTGTGTCCTCTGTCCCTGCATCCTGGGACTGTGGTCCTAGGTGTAGGCACAACAGACTCCAGCTCAGGCTGGTCTCTCTCCCTCCCTGCAGCCCCCACCACCCTCTTCCTCCCTAATCTTGGGCTCCACTGACCCCTCAAGGAGACTAGCTAGAGCTGCTGCTGCTATTTTTAGCAGCTCTGCACCCCTCCCCTCCCCCAGTCAGGCTTGCTAGGAAGTGGGGAGGACAGGCAGAGCCTGGGGAGCCTCAGAGTCTAGGCTTCTGGGCAGTAAGGCTCTTTCCCCTCAGTCCCACAAGACCGTGGAGGCAAGGGGAGCCTGGGCTCATCTGTAGGTGCAGGGTCCATGCCCCGGGGCAGGTTAGACTCCATCCCACCTGCCTGGGACTGGGAGAAGGTCCCAGGCTGTCTTCTTCCTGCTCCCCACCAAAGTCCCTGAGATTTGAGCCCAGGCCTCCAGTGACTCTTCCCAAGGCCATTTGGAAGTAAGGCTGGAGCTCCTGGGTCTCCCTCATAGAAGCTGGAGAGGGAGAGGCCCAAAGTATCAGGAAGTCAGGGGGTGGGGGGAGGCACACTAGGGTGAGGTCACCCACCCAGGTATCTCTGGTACTGCCCTGGCACTTCCCAAGGAAGTTTCAGGACCCTGCTGCAGCTCAGGTCTGCCAGAAGTCCACCATCAGAGCTCCTTGCCCCACCACACCACCACTCCAGCTGCCCTGGCAAGTGGCACCAGCTAGGAGGGGATAGGGCACAGTAGCCCAAAGGACCTGAACTGAGGGACCAAGAGGGGAATCAGACCTGGCCCCCTCGGAGTGGGTGCCAGCCCCCTGCCTCAGGCTGCCCTTGCTTTCTGAGGTGTTTTGTTCCCACATCTGTCCTTCTGTCTGTCTTCTGAACTCAACAGGGCAAGGATTGCCCCAGGGCAGTCTCCCAGCTAGCCCACCCCTGCAGCTGTCTGATCCTATTTCTTTACCTGTGGGATGGGACAGGTTAATCAGATAGTGTAGGTAAATGGGCCAGCAGTCTGGCACACAGGCACTCAAAAATGTTAAATCTCTCCGTGGGTCCTTTTCTCACACCTGCATCCCCCACCTCCCACCTTGCCCCACCCCCACACGCACATACATGCACACACACAGCCTAGCCCTCCAGACGCTCAGAAAATACTGACCAACAGATGGAGGGGAGGAGACAGTTTCAGTGCTGTACAGAAGGAAACTGTCAAGTCAACAGAGCACAGTCCACTCTTCCAGGCCCCCTCCACCTTTCCCATTGCCCATCAGGAGTCTCCATCAGCTCTTGGGCATGGGTACAGATAATAGAGGGTCTGTGACTCTCCATCCCACCCACCCCAAGACTCTAAAAAGCTGGAAACTAGGTACTGTATGAAAGCCCAGACAAGCCCAAGGTCACACAGCCTGTCAGTAACAGAACTACCTCCATGCTGGAGTCAGGGTTCTGACAAGGCCAGGCCAGGCTCCTTCAGCTACGTGTATCTAAGCTAAGAACAGATACTCTATTGACCTCCAGGGGAAAGAGTGGCCAGAGTACATTGACATTAAGAACCAGGGCGGCCCAGGGGATCTGGGTTCAGGGACCCTCCATCCCTAGCCAACTTCCCTGATCCATCCCCTCCCAGATCCAGCTCACAAAAGCAGCCTTATAACAAAGGTCACAAGGTTAGGGAGGCAACTTTGGCCCTGGGGCATAAAACAAGCCCCTTCATCAGACCTGATGGTCACAGAATCTTGGGACTATTGGGCTGTCAACTCAGCTCAGAGTTGAACATGGGTGCTGGGAGCAACCTCAATGTGCTAGCTTTTGAAATTCAGCGTGGGGGCCCAGAGGGGGCAGCAGCCCAGAGATGCTGGTGTGGAGCCCAGAAGGTACCTGCTCTTGGACCCTGGCACCTTATGCCATGTCTCACTGGGCTGTCCTTGGTGGGAACCTGGAGTCAGGGAGTAGGCAGAGGATGGAGAGGATGGCTACTCTTCCCTGGATCAACCTCTGTTCCCTAACTTCACCACTGGGCTTGGCTCCAGCCAGAACACAGTTTCTGCCTTCACAGACTTCCTCGTCCCAGCTGACATTTCCAAGGTTTTCCATTCAGAGAAATACATTCCTCCTGCTGACAAGGTGGTGGTGGGAGCAGTTGGCACTAGAGGAGCACCAGGCTTATGTTTTTCCCCTGCCCTGGCCACACTGCTGCAAGTTGGCATAGTCAGGCAGAGTACAACAGATTGATTAGTTCCCAGGTTGGTGAGGGGGGTGATGCCAAAGGGTGCCCCTGCTGCTCCTCCCCTTGTTCCAACCTGCCTCAGGGGTGGAGGTCCATTCTACTGCCCCCACCTCCAGAGCTAGCCCTTCCCTTGCCTGTAGGTGTCCAGTTCCTGTGACACTTACCCAGCCCCAGAAACTGTGGGCAGGCAGGAAGGGGGAACACAGGGCTGCAGGAGAAGGTGTAGCATGCAGCAGGTGACGCCGTAGCAGAGGCCTCATTAATCACCTCTCCAGCCCCCAGCTCTGCAGTGGTGAAACCATATTAGATTTTAAATTGGAAAGTGGAGAACATGGCAGTTAGCTGGGAGCTCCCTCTACCTTGGGCCCCTGGTCACAGCCCCACGGGAGGGAGGGAGCAGTGGGGAGAAGAGGGCTGGCCCCTCTCAGCCCACAGCCCTGTGTCCCCTCCCCTCCTGTACCCAGAGCCCGAGGGGCTATCCAGATGGTCCTGGGAAGGGTCGGGTTGGGGTCCAGGAAGGGAGCAGAGTGAAAAGAAGAGAGCACAGCAGCCATCTGGGGGAGAAACGCATGTCTTCAGGGAGCTAGGGCCTTTCCAGCCTTGAGGGCTGTGAAGCCAGGTTCCAGGGTGTGGCATCAATGGGCAAGGACACACTGTGGTGACTTGTATTGTGTGCATGTTTGGACCTGCACACACACACACACACACACACACACACACACATGCTCATGTATACCCACAAGCCCACATATCCACACATGCTCACATGAAGCAGCAACTCGGTGCAGTAGAAATTTTGAGCCCAGGCTGTGGAATGGGCAGACCCAATTCAAACCCCTTCTTTGCCACTCTCCTCCTGTCTGAACTAGGATGATTCATTTTGCCTCTCAGCTTCAGTTCCTTCATACATAAAGTGGAAAATATTGATTCCAAGCACAGAAGGCTGCTGCTCTGGGTGGAGGACAGCTCTCCAGGAGGTCCATGCCTGACTCACAGAGGGGGCTCTGTAAAAGTTAGTGCCCTGCCCTGGATCCAAGGCCAGGCAGCTGCCCTGGAGCTCAGGGGTGGGTGGTGACCAGGTCAGGGCCCCTACCTACTGGGGCAGGGTGATAGGGGCAAGTCAGCAGAGCACAGCAGGCATTGTCATGGGACACTCACATACCCTGGTCCCATCCTGGGCCAAATCACACGAGTCTAAGCATTCCTAGTTCTTCACAGCCATAAAGTCCTCCTGAATTGGCTCTGCCTGAGCTCCCAAAATTGCCCATCAAACATCACACCCCTTAGAACACCAATGGTCCACCAAGGCTGGACAGCAAATACCACCAGTGGACAGCGCTAATCCTCCCTGAGGAGTGAGTGACTGATAGGCCCAGCTCTCCTGAGGCCTTTATGAAAAATCTGAAGTCATCTCATGGCTTCTTATCACCTCTCCCTGCCTAACCCCAGTCCCCAACTTTCCCAGGCCCAAAAGAGGGGAGCAGACACTAACCCCTGAGTGCTAGGCCCTTCCCTTCTGAGAGGTGGTGAGTACTGCAGGGGTTGAGAGCTCAGGTATGATGCTGCACTTACCATCATGACAGCCACTAACCATGTGTGGCTATTTAAGTGTAAATTAATTAACGAAATAAAATTTTAAATGCAGTTTCTCAGTCTCATGAGCCACAGTTTAAATGCTCAGTAGCCAAGTGTGGTTACTGGCTACCCTATCAGACACACAGATATAAAACATTTCTATCACTGCAAAAAGTTCTGTTAGCACTGCTGTAGGCCTGGACAGCATCTGGGTTTGAATCTGATATGCCCAAACTAGTAGCCCTAGGAACTGCACTTCCCCAGGTCCTAGTTTTGCTATGTATACAATGGGATAATAAAAGTTCATACCTCGTAGACTTATTGTGGGGATTAAATAAGTTAATTCTGGTAAAGCACTTAGAATGGGGTGGGGTACATGGTAAATTCTTAGTAAACAGTAGCATTTGATATTTTACTCACAGAGCCCTTTGTGGCTTGCCAGAATGTGAGAGCTAGCAGAGCCCATAGATACTTTTTCCATTTTACTGATGGGGAAATGGAGGCTCAGGATGGGTAAGTGATTTGCACAGGGACCCAGCCTGTTAGGGGCAGGACCATGATCAGGAGTGCCGACTCCTGGCTGGGGCTCACTACCCTCACCCACACTTCATCCCTGGAGAGGCTGAAGCTCAGGGTTACCCACCACCTGAATCCAGGATGTCAGGAGAGGTAGCTGCTCAGGAAGCAGTGAGCACTCTGTCCCTGGAGGTATGCCCACAGATGGTAGACAGCCTCAGAAATATTAGAAGGTCCACTCTTCAAAGAAGGCCAGATGTTCTCTGACCCCCAACATCCAGAGTCCCAGCCTAGCCCCAAGCTAGCTGTGTGACCTGGGAAAGCCCTCTGGACTCAGTTTCCTCCCACATAGGAGGATAAGATGCTCACAAAGGCTACAAGGGCTCAGATTCTGGGAGGCAGCCACTTCCTTGCCTGGAACCTTGCCAAGAGAAAAGTACCCCCATTCATATTTGCAGTCCAGATTTGACTGGACCATCAGGGGCTGACCAAGAGAGGGTAGTAAGAGGGTGTAATGGGAGGTGGTCAATGGCAGGGGAAGAGAAGGCAGTCTGGGACTGGGGGTCCTACCATCTTGTACCAGCAGGCACTCTTCATCAATTGCCAGTTGGGTCTGTGCTGGGAAACTGCCAAGGGCTGGCTGCCCATCTTCTCCCTGTAGGACCTGCCCCTGCCCACCCCCTGCCCACCCCTGTTGGCCGAGGGCCAGGTGCTTTGGGGAGCAGGGAATCTTCCAAGTATGCAGACAGACAGAATCGCAGCCTGGAAGCTGTGTGCCCTGAGCCCACCCTTCACTGTGCCTAGCACGAGGGGTCAGCATTTGTGGGCAGATGTGTGGGATGAGAGATGCTCTGTGCTGGATCCTTGCCAATGGATGCAAGTGATACATGTGCTGAGGACCCACCAGGAGGTGACCCCAGGAGGTCAGAAGAGGGAGCTACTGTCACCCATTAGGCTGGGCAGGGATACTCCCCATGGTAGGAGACAGGAGCTGGACCTGGTAGCTCTGTCAGGGAGGGTTTGAAGAGACAAAGGAGTAATGAGCAAATGGGGTAGAAAGGGGAAGGTACATGATCTGGCAGAGAAGGTCCCCTTGAGTGCCCAGCCCAACCACTACCCCTCAAGGATACAACCAGGACTTTCTATCCCACCCCCCTGAACAGAGCTCCCAGCATGAGTGTCTTAGAAGAGTGGCAGCCAGGCTGGTGGGGAGATAGTCAGGAGGCCCCAGGAGGGCCAGTGGGAACTGAGGACAGAGGACAGAGCTGAGCTATGGAGCTGCCCAGCTCTGGGCTCTAGTTCCAGGCTTGCCATTCATTAGCTGTGCAGCCTTGAACAAGTTCCTTACCCATTCTGGGCCTCAGTGTCTTTATCTCTCTGGCTAAGGGGAAGATAAGAGATTATATGTGAAGATGCTGAATGCATGGTCAGCATGCAGTAAACACTGAGTAATGTCAGCTGTTACCAGCCCAGCTGCCAGCCCCCGATCACAGGAGACAGAATGGGTCCATTTGGATTTGCCATATCTTAAGGGTGACCTTGAAGAAGCTACAGTTCACTCTAGGCCTCAGTTTTACCATCTGTCATATGGGCCTTACATGGCCTTTCTTATTAATGTAAGTAATCAGACAGCAGCAAACCTGCCTCAAATGTGAGGGTACTATAGGTAATTATTTCAGTAGTTCCTGGAATCAGAAGCCTTTAGAACTGGACTCAAGCCTCAGGGGCCCTATGTGGCCCTGCTAGCCTCTAGGTGGGGCCCCTCAGTTCAGGAAACAGGCCTGGGCCTGTGGAGACCAGGTTGTGGCTCTGGGAGCCCAGGTGCTCTCGCTACCAGCACCCCTCTTCCCTCTCTCGGGGCTCCGGGATAATGGGGGTCTGCAGGGGCCAGGCCCTCACTAATCCCCTATTAAAACATGAAAGGGGCCAGGGAACCTCCAGAATAAACTCATTAACTTTTATGGGATAGTAAATGGATCCCATTAAATTCTCATTCTCCCTATGCTAAGGCAGCATAACCTCCAGAACCCAGAAGGGTGGGCTCCCTGCCCATTGTATCCCCCTATGCCCACCTGTAATGCCCCCCATCCAGCTGAGAGTTGGTGCTGCCACAAGGTGGGGATCAAGCCCAACCTCATCGCAGACCTCTGGGGCCCCCTCCCTGTGCCTGGAATCTCAGCCTGGAAGCTGTGTGCCCTGAGCCCACTCCCTCTGAGGCCAGCACCTTGGGCCCTGGAAGGGGGACCTGGCACCTCTGCAGGGGCTGCCAGAGTGACAGGAGGCCCCTTCTGCTCTTGCAGAGGATGGGGTGGGGCTGGCAGGTGGGAGCATAGGCCTGCCTCCAGGTGGCTCTCACCGGGACCACAGACAGAAGAAACAGGCTTGAGTGGGCAGCCGCCTGCCTGGGCCACACAGCTAATGAGGCATAGATTCAGGATCGGAACCTGAGGTTTTCTGGCTGTCTGGTGCAGAAAAGATTTGCAGAATCAATAGCACCAAGGGGGCAGCCCAGCTGGTCCTAAGGTGGCATCTGGAGCCTGCTGCCTGGTGCAGCAGACTCGGTCCTTCATAATGACACCAACCCTTCAGCATTCCCTCCACACAGACTAATTCCAGCTCCCCTGTGACCCCTGGCTGCCTCCTGGGCCTCACTGAGCCTCAGTGTCCGGTCTACAGGACAGGGACAGTAACACCTACCTAGCTGGAGCCTATAAAGAAGAGTCCTCAGTGTTACTGCTTCCCCTAAACAGAGACTAGACACCCACCCCGCCCCGCCCCCCCCCACCGCCGCCCCATCCCGATCGGAGTCTGTGGAGTGGATGGGGGTGGGGTACATGGGCTCTCATTCCTGTCCTCAACCAAGGGGACCCTTGGGGGAGGGGCCTCCAGTCCCGAGAGGGGCCACAGGGGGGCGGCAAGGGCCGGGAGGCGGGAGCTGGAGAGAATCCACTGGGGAGGAATCCTGAATGGCTCATTAGTGCCGATGAAAGCCTTTTTTCATTTCGTCTAAATACTTTAAACAGGGCTCCCTCCGATGTCTATTTGCATAGCTTAAGAGCTAATGCGGGGGGAGGGCCCAGGCGGCGGCGGGGCCCAAGCCCGGGCTGGGGGCCACCGGGAAGCGCCGGGCCTCCTCCGCCTTGGGCGTGGCGGCCGGGGAGCGGGTTTTCCCAGCCCCAGCCCTCCTTGGAGGAAGCGACGCCGGCCCTATGGGAAGGGAAGAGGGAGGAGGTGCCGCACCGCGAGTACGTTTCTGTGTTCTGGCTCCGGGTGGACCTCACCAAGTGGGGACAGGGGGGACCGGCTTGCTGTGTACCAAGGCCACATACATGCAGGCTTTGGAGGCAGCTGCCCTTTGCACCATTGGTGCAGTGTTACCCTCCTCCTATGGATGAGGACACTGACAGACGCAGGGTCACACACACTGCCACACAACAGCAACGTGGCACCCCAGAGAGGAAAGGCCAAACCCGGGGCCAGCTCCTCCCCATGCCAGAGACCTGTCTCAGGGTTGCCCTGGCAGGGGGGTGCCCAGCCTCTGCATGTGCCCCTGGGAAAACTGCTATTTAGAGCATTAAGATTCTCATAAAACCCTTCCAAAGTGCCCAATTTACTGAGGACACGAATTCTGAGAGGCAACCTGCCAGGCTTTTCAATGGCAGAGCTGACCTTTGACCACAGGTATGTGTGCTCTGCCTGTCAATGGTCTCTGGTTTGGGTCCCCTATCAGCTATGCTTTGGGCACAGGTGGGTCCCAGCCAGAGGCTTCCTGAGGGCCCAGCCTGGCTCAGGCTCAACTCAGGTTCCAGAAGCCAGGATCTCTGGTGACAGCTCCACTTGTAACCTGTATGAGACCTTGGACAAGTCCCTTCCTTTCTCTGGGCCTTAGTTTCCTCAACTGGCTAGTGTTCTCTGCTGGGTAGCTCCAGTCTCCTCCTCTCCTGAGGCAGGCAGGTGTCATGGAAAAAGTAAGCCTTTGAAGCCAAATCAACACAGGTTCAAATCTCAGCTCCAACACTGTGTGCGTGGGCAAGTCCTTACCTCACCTCTTGGCTTCAGGTTCCTTGTCTGTATTGTGGGAGTAAGATTCCTATCCCACACAGCCATAGTGTCAAATAATACAAGATGGCATGTCAGAATAGCCCGACTCAGTGTCAGGCAAACAGTGAGTGCCTGTTGAGAATGGGCATCTGGGTCCCTGACACCTATTTTTTGCTGTCCCCTGCATCCATTCTCCCTCTTTGTCCAACTCTGCACCTTTGAACTCAGCCCAAGCCGAGAATCCCGGGAACCTGGAGTGGGGCAGGGGGCAGGCCACAGGGCCTTAGGCTTCCATCAGAGTCAAATAGGGTGTCTGGAGATGCCCTCTACCCAGAAATGGCTTGTCTCCCAGAAATTATCTTACCCTCTCTGGCACCAAGGGCCACCCTCAGGTACCAAGTGGCAGCTGATTACAGAATGAATTTGCTCTTTTGATATGCTATCTTGATCCCATTTAACCAAGTGCTCAGTCCCCCCAGATAACACAATCAGTTCAATCGACAGTGACGGGAGGTGCCCATTAGCTCTGCTCCATTGCCCAGCACCCACCTGGCAGCTGGTGGGAGGAGCTGTGCCTGCTATGGTCCTTTCCTGAGACAGAGGATCTCTTTGCCAATGAAGAATCCCACAGTTTCATACACTGCAAGCCATGGACCACACCTCTTTTGGACAATCCTGGAAGGGGACACTGGAGCCCCAGGAACTCAGTCTGTGAGAGAGACAGGCTCCTCTTCCTTGTGCCATGCTAGAATCTGTCTCAGCTTTCCTGGCAAAGACCCTGTGACACCTGGGGGGTGGGCAAAGAGCATAGCCCTGTCCTGGCATGTCACAGGCATGCCTACACTCTCCATCACTGACTCGGATGAAAGATGACAGGGCACTGGACCATCTGCTCTGGAGGGGTATGGGCCTGGCTGGGCATCTAGTTTAGGCACTGTGTTGCCAGGGTCTGGCACAGAATGCCAAGGCACAGATGGGCTGCTTTAGTGGGCATCTCAGGAGATAGGGGCTGGTCCTGGCTTCTCTGGGCTTCGGGACACCGAGGCCCCTCTGACCGAGAGCAATGGAGAGCCTTCTGACCTGCACCCACATCCCCCACCCATTTCCTCCCTCCTCTCATTTGTCTGACACATCAGAGCGGCCATGGTCTCCTGAACAGAATGTAGGCCATCTGCTGCTTCCTCATGCCTGCCAGTCCATGGGGTGGGCGTGAGCCTGTGCATGACAGCCCCACCATCAGACCTGCAGAGGAACTGACTTTCTCTTTGCAAACTCCATTATCTCATCCTGGCGTGTTCCCCGTCAAGTCCTCATGCAGTCATTCTGAGAGCTGTTAGAGTCAGAATATCCTCCCAGCCTTCTCAGTGCTGGCAAATTTCTATATAAGCTGAATCTGGAGCCAGCTTCCATTGACCTTTTCCTGGCAGTTAAGGTTCTGGAGAGCCTAGTGGGTCACAAGCAGAATACACATCATCTGTCCAGCTATGAGGTTGAGTAAGAATATAATCAATCACAGAACAATCTGTACTTCATCAGCAACAGCAAATAAGTTTTATCTTCCATAGCCTATCTAATCGATTGATAATAGCTGCTGAGATAACTGTTGAGAAGGATTCTGAAGTCCCATGTGGCCTCAGCAAGAAATAACCAAAATTGGTTAATGTCTGCCATGGATTACAGCATAGGTTGGTAGCATGTCAGATGACCATTTACCCCTGCTTTAGACGCTGCTCTAGATGGACCCTGGCTAATATCACAAGAAAAATAATGTGAATTCAGAGAGACATATCAAATAGGGAAGAGAAGTAATATTATCTCAGTTAATCCTAAAAAAGAACCCCATTTTACCTTAGATGAGAAAACTAAGGTTCAGAGAGCTTAGGTTATTTGCCTGAAGTCACACAGCCCTAAAGTAATAGATCTGGGATTTGAAGCCACATCAGCCTTACTCTAGAAATTGGCTCTTCCCACTCTACTCACATTACGGTTCTAGAAGGACCAAGAAAAAAAAAAGTGAGGTAAATGGGACATAAGGGGATCCTGAGAGAGATGTCATGTACCCATGAGGGAATCTAAAATAAAATCCCAAATATATGAAGCATTTCCTGAGACTAATGACCAGCAGGTTCACTGAGAACAAGAAATGAACTTCAATGCCCTATAACCTCAGGCGGAAAAGCCACTGTGGTGGGGAACAACACTCTTGCTCAGGGTCTTGCTTTCGGTCTTCAACTGACTGGTTGTGTGTCTTGGAGCAAATCTCTTCCTTTCCTTGGCCCGTTTCCTCCTCATTAAAGAAGGCCTTTGAGCTACGTTAGGAATGGCAGATACTAATTTGTCACGTTGGTCTGAGGTATCAAGCGTGGCTGCCTGGAGCTCTGTGTTCAGAAGGATTCTGAGGCCCAGTGTGAGAGCATCATCAAACAGTGCAATGATCAATTGTTAAGATCCACCTTCAGTTTGGGAGGGAAAAGATACCTCATCCTTTGAAGTATGTGATATGTGCCAGCCTTGAAGTATGTGATAACATCCCACTTCCAGCTCTAAAATTCTATAGCCTCCGTAGTTCTCAACAGCGAGCACACTCCCCAGGGCTCTCTGTCCAGAGAGATGGATCTCCTGCTGTCTGTACTCTGTACTGGGTATGATGACACTCCTGTGGGGCAGGGGCAGAACGTTTGATCATCTCTTATTGTTTCAGGATTCTCTTCAGAGGCTCCAACCATAGGGGAAGGACAGGCCCCAGGCATGGAGGAGATGGAGGGGGAGTTGACCGTGGCCCCCACACCTGAGCAGCCAGAACAAGGTGTCCACTTCATCACAACGGCACCTACCCTGAAGCTGCTCAACCACCACCCACTTCTCGAGGAATTCCTCCAAGAGGGCCTGGCAGGGCATTCAGAGGAACTGAGGCCGGCACTGCCCTTCCAATCTGACCTGCCTATGCCACTCACTCCAAGTCCCCTTCCCCGCCTGACCAACCAGGACAGCCGCCCTGTCTTCACCAGCCCCACCCCAGCTGTGGCCGCAGCACCCACTCAGCCACAGTCTAGGGAAGGACCCTGGAGCCTGGAGCCAAAGCCGCCTGTGCTTCACCTCACGGCTCCCCTACCGCCAGGGCCCGGAATGGCAGTGCCCACCCCAGGCCCAGGGGAGAGGCCCAGTAGTACCACGCCCCCTAGCAGATTATGGACTCCAACCCAAGAGGGTCCTGGAGACATGGGCAGGTCACAGGCTCCAGAGGTCAAGTCCCAGACCACAGGGCTCAGCACAGAGGGGACCATCGCCACCTCTACAGCTTCAGGGGATGAGGAGGAGACCACCACCACCATCACCACCACCACCATCACCACAGTCCAGCCACCAGGTCAGCCACTCGCTGGCTTGCAGATCTGGAAATGGGGATGAGGGAACTGTGGGGCCCCTAAATTCTGTCTCTGTCACTGTGCCAGCCTGCCTTGCCCTTTGGCACCAAGGGCCAGCCTGCAGGAGGCATGTGGATTGGAACCAGATAGACCCAGGTTCAAATCCTGATTGGAAGTAATTACAACAGATCCTAGGAACTTTATTTAACCTCTCAGAGCTATCCAAAAATGGTGATAAGACCTACCTCATTGACCCATTTGTGGAAACTGAGATAAGATTGCATATAGTAGGCACTCAAGAAAAGGTGGTCCCTCCTTTAAATAGGGGAATAGACACCCCAAGAAGTAGGTTTCAACACACACACACACACACACACACACACATGGGTCAGCCTTAGTCGTACCAGCTCCAGAGCTGGGCTTAGCCTTGTGTTTCCTCCTGCCTCCCAGGCCCTTGTAGCTGGAATTTCTCAGGCCCAGAGGGCTCTCTGGACTCACCCATGGCCCTCAGCTCACCCACTGATGTCGGCCTGGACTGTTTCTACTACATTTCTGTCTACCCTGGCTATGGTGTGGAAATCAAGGTGAGTGAGCTGGATCCAGCAGGGACAAAGCTGGGGCTGGGACATTATCTTTCCAGAAAGGCTCTGGCTGTCAGGGGACATGGGGGTACTTAAGGGCATCAGCTGGAGGGGCGCCTAGGTCAAGGCTGGGCAATGGGCCTAAAACATGGTCATGATCCGCCCTATGCACCAGAGAATAAAGAGGCTACTGCCCCCACTCAGCAATGCCCTAGGCTGAGAGGGGCGTGGCAGAGGCAGGCAAGCCCATGCTTCTCCACCAGAGCTCAGGAGAGCCAGAGGAGGGGGCTCCAGCCTCAGGTGGGAAGGGGGGTGTCCGAATCTATGTGTCTGAGTAAGAGAATGCAGGGCTGCCTGGTTAGGCCTAAGAGAGCCATGGAACTTCATTCATTCACTCATTCACTCACTCATTCCTTCAGCAAATGCATCCTGAGCAGCTCCTCTGAGCCAGGCCCTGTGCTGGCTCCTGGGATGCAAAGGTGGGGAAGAGACATGGCAGCACCATCAGAGAGGTGACTATCTGGTGGGGAGTCAGACCTACAGTACCAGCCTCCTGCCTCCTGCCTCCTGGGCCATCTAATCCCTCTTTGGGATCAAGACGTTCTTAATCCCAAAACCTGAGCCTGCAAGTCCTCATGGATGTCCCACAGGCTCCTCCACCTCCACATGCCCCAACCAGCTCTTGCTTTTTGTTCCCCCAAACCTGTCTGCCATCCCCCCATCCTCAGAGATTGACTCCAACCAGTCAGAAATGTGGAGCAGGGCCGCTTCCATGCAATGTGGATGGTGTGCCTGGAGTTGTGAGATCAACCTGGCCCTTCTTTCTCCCTCTTTCCTGAGTCCCACCAACTCAGGCCCAAGTTCTGTCACCATGACTCTCCACCAACTCAGATCTGCCTACTTTTCCCACCCGCTCCCCATGACCACCACGTGGTTCAGTGTCCATATCATCCGTCCCCCAGATGATGCTCTGGCTGCCTCACTGGTCGCTCCGCTCATGCTGGCCTCCTACTTTCCATCCTTCGCCTACACTGCAGTCATTTTTCTCAAACTAAATCAACCCTACTGCCCCCACCACCCCTGGGGCCTCTGACTCAAGGCCAGTCGCCCTGGGCCCACCTCTGGCCACTTCTCTCTTGTTTTCTACTTCCCCTTTGCACTGAACAGCTTGCAGCTAACTGAATGGGCCAAGCCCATTTTCCCTACAAGCCCCAATTACACATGCTAGTCCCTCGGCCTGGAAGAGTCGTCCTACTATCCACTTAGGACTCAAACCCTCGCATCACTTTCTCTGGGAATTTTCTCCTGATACCCAAAGTCTGAGCATCTCCCACCCCCGCTCTTATCTCTCTGCCACCTGTGGATCTCTGTATAATTGGCCATATTCCCAACTGACTGTGAGCTCCTTGAGGGATGCCTTGGAGTACAGGACCCAAAATGGGTTCTCCATGGACTGATTGAGTGAATGGACAAATGGATAGAGAAAGGAAGGAATGAGTGACATTTGACAGGAATCGGGAGACTGAACGGAGGTGGAGAGAAGAGGCATTAGCCCAGTCAAGGCAATCAAGCAGGTGACCGAGGAGCACAGAGAAGCGGGTAGAGGATTCCATGGAACAGGGCAGCACCTCGCTCCTGGCCTGCTCTCCACCCGTCCAAAGCCCCGGGATCTGGGCCTGGAGCCAGCTACACCTGTTCTGGGGCAACCCCCAGAACTCCCCTCTGGGGATGTCAGATCCAGGTCCCTGAGCCAGGCCCTGCTCAGGGAGACCCCTCCCATTCTTTCTGTAACTCTTTGCCTCTGCTCTGCCAAGCCTTGTGCCCCTCACTCTGGGCTGACTGGGAGGGTAATTAGGAACAGCCATCCCCCCCAAGCCATTAGCACTCAGTGCCGCTTAATTAAGGTAATTAATGTAAAATTATCACCTAATGAGAGGTGGCACCAGCTGTGGCTCACCGGGTGGAAGGCACCAGCTGCAGGTGTGGGGAAGGTGATGGGAGGGGGCAGATGGCAGGCTGGGTGACCCCCTGCCGGCATGGGCTGACTCCACCTGCCCCCCAAGCCTGCCACACCCACTGAAGCCCACTGGTCCAGGCTGGGCTTGGTCCTGGTACTCTCCACATGGGCAAGATACGGCTATGTCTGCCCCGGCCCTGGCCCGGGCACAAGCCCCCCTGGATGCCCACCCCTCACATAAGCCCTATGTCTGTTGTCTGCTGTCGTCAGAATGCAGAAACTGTTACCAGGCAACCTTGAGACAAGACCTGCCACAGCCTTGGATTGCTGTCAGGAAATGTGGCAGGCAGAAGCTGGCTCCACCCTCCACCTCACCACCATGGGGCAGAGTCCCTTGGGGACCCTGGCAGCCCTGATGGCCTGGCATAGAGTCTGAGGCCATGGCAGGGAGGGCCAGGGGGAAGGGCCAGAGTCAGCCGGAGCTGAAGCAGGATTTAAGGTTCTTCTTCCAGAACTGGTTCTGGCAACTTCTATTCCTTTCTAAGCCTCCTGGCCACACCACACAGGCTCTTGGGGACCTGAAGACCAATACACAATGGAGAGTTGGAAAAACTGCAGCCAGCAAGAAAAGGGAATTGCCCAAGGTTACTCAGTTAATCATTAACTGATGTTTATTGATAAATGGATTTGTTCTGCAAATATAAATTGAGCAATTACTTTGTGCCAGACTCTATGCTGGGCGCTGGAGAAACAGATCTTCAAAGTTAGTGGGGGAGCTAGAAATCATAAACAGTGACCACAGAGTACTCAGTGCTATTGGGGATGGGGGTAGGAAGCACAGGGGACTGTGGGGATTCCAGGATGGGGTGCACTCCAGCAGCCTGATGGGCTTAGAGAAGGCTTCCTGGGGGTGGTGATACCTGCTCTGAGGCCTGAAGGATGAGAGGCCAGCAGGGTCCTGGGCTGGGAAGCAGCAGGTATGGCTGACTAGTCCTTGAAGGCTGCCCAGGCAGTTCTGGACAGGAGACTTCGTTGCATAGAAGCAAGAGGGGCACTTAAAGGCTTAAACTGGATTATACTCCTGCCAGATGCTAGGCCTCAGAGCAGTGCTCTCCTGCCCAGGGCTGGCAGTTGAGCCATGCCATACTGGGCATTGGTGGTGGGATGCATGAGGCTGCTAGAAGGCCTAGAAGGCTGCTCACTATTCCTTCAGGCTTGGGGAAAGGCTTGTGGCTTCTCTCCGTCATGCATAAGGCCCCCCTCTGTGAATTCACAGGGCTGGCTCAGGCTGGGTAGAAGGGATGGAATTTGGGCAAGGGGGGTGAGAGAAACCATGGGAGGACAGAAGCCTCTTAAGGACCCACAAATCACACCTCTGTGCAGGTCAGCCTGACACGGTGCTGAACTCCTGTCATGTGACCACAGCCCTGGCTAAAGTCTGGGATCCTGAGCAAGACCCTTTCAATTCCCTTTTCTTCAGGAATGGCTTTTGGGGCTCCAGAATCCCTAACAGCCCACTCTCCACTGCTTGGACCAGAGCCCTAGATATCCCTTGCCCCCTTCAGGGTGCTGCTATTTGTGCCCTTGGAGGCTGAGGGCCCTATGGAAGCAAGCCAGGTCAGGCCCTGCATGATCAGAGGAGCCTTGCCTGTTTCAGCTGAGGACCAGGCACTGGGCAAGGCTCGTTCTTCAGAGACCCAGAGAAATCCTTCCAGATGGTGGGCACAAGCCCCATGGCACATGTGGGTCCCATCCCCCCTCCAGGCAGCCAGTCTGCCCTGAGGGCTCCAGGCCTTTCTGGGCCAGGAAAGTGCCTCTCATTGCACTAGGCATTCCAAGAGCCTGCCCACTGCCAGCCTCCACCTTGGCTTGGCTGATCAGTGTACCATCTGGAGCCTGGGCACAGCAGCCCACAGACCCTGCCCTGGTTCCCCAGGCGGCCCCATTGGAACTCAGCTCTCCCATGCCAGGTTACCAGAACACGCTGCCCTTCTAGGCAAGATCAGCACCAGGCCTGACATGGACACTAGGAATAGGGTGGTGGGTCAGTGGGATGAGATTTCTGGGTAACCTCCTCTTTCCTTGCTCCTATAAGGCCCTTCTGAGAGGTGTCACAGGAGTGTGGGCAGATCTAGCCCCATGGACCTAGGTCCCTCTCCCCATCCCTAAAGCCAACCCTACTCCATAAGGGTTTGTGGATGAGTATTGGTTCAGACTAGAGCACAGAGACTGTCACATAGGACGAGGGTCCCAGTCCTGGCTCTGCAGCCCATCTCTCAATGACTGGGCTGAGATCCTGGCTTTCTCTGGGCCCGTTTCTCTTTCTGGAAAGGAGATTGAACCAGATGATGCAGAAGGCCCCTCCCAGTTAGTCCCTCTGAGTGTGACTCCTTTTCTGGGTTCAGGAAGCTCCCTCATAGGCCACGCTGGGCTGTGACACCTCAGGCACTTGACCCTGCTTCCTGCTTCCAGCAGCTGCAGAACCTGGGCCGGGGAGAGGGCAGCTTCCAGGCACAGTACCTACCAGGCAGAGCCCTGGCAGACCTGAGGGTGAGGTGGGTCCACAGCCAGCTGTCATCATGGCAAATGCCAGGGTTTTACCAGGGTGGGGCCCAGGTAGCCCCAAGAAAGGGAAAGAAGGCTGCTAATGCTGCACCCACTCTGGGCTGAGTCCCTTACAGGCGGGATCTAACTTGATCCTTACAACCCCACTAGGTGGGTACAATTATCCCATTTCACAGACAAAAATAGGGTTTGGATACCTCATGTGACTTGCCCAAGCACCTTTCAGCTAGTCAGTGATGGAGCCATGATTTGATCCCAGGACTCAAGAGCCCCTGCTCTTCCCCTGGCCCAGCAGTTAGACCCGGGCATAGCAAATCCAAAGCAGGAGTTCAGTGGGGGACTGTTGGGGATTCCACCCCATCCCCTTTTCTTGGCCCAGCCCCACCTGCTCCTGTGGGACAGCCACCTGGGGTTCTCCCAGCCTGGAGAGGGACCTGGGATGCTATGCATGAGGACAAAGCTCTGGACCAGGAATCAGGAGTCCTGAATCCTCTCCACCTGCCATCCAGGAAGGAGTTAGCCTCCTCAAAACAGCTCTATTTCCTTCCTTGAAATGACCCCCATGGCTGCTGGAAGCTGTGCAGTGTTAGACAGCCCAGGGTCCTATGGGAATTGTTCTCAGTTCCCTCTGCTTCTCTCTCTCCCCTGTCTGGCCTCCGGCTCCCCTCTTGTCACTGGCCAGGGGTGTGGGAAGACAGACCTTGTGAGCAGAGCTGACATTTCAATCTGTCTCCCAAGCTCTTCAGATGCTTGCAAATTGCATCAAGACTTCATCAGTCCCCTTGTCCAACATTCAGTTCTGTCTGGCCCCTGGCTGGCCCCTGTCAGGCCTGGCCCTCAAACAAGTGACAAATTACATTCCAGCCACTTTGGCCGACCTGTAAGTAGGTGCTTGAAAGCCAAAAGACCAGAGCTGCATAGACGGCCACTGCTGAGAATAGGGTGCCTTCTGGGTGGGAACCCCAGGCAACCCAGGCCCACTCCATCCCTTGCTTTCATGGCAACCCTCACCGTCAGGCTGTGCTGGAAACCACACTAGCTTGGGGGTCCATGCCTTCCCCAGATCAGAGGGGCCAGAGGCCTCAGCTCCTAGTTTTTCCAGCTTTACACGCTTCTGGGGGTAAAGATGGCTGGTGGCAACATAAATCTCAACATCCTGGAAAAAGCCAGGTCAGGCCAAGAATCACCTCACTGTTAAACTGACAGGCATGGGCCTGGGAATCAAGAAGTCTAGACATCGGTCTGCAGGTGACACCCGCGTGAGGTTGGCAGGAAAGGAGTTGCCTCTGCCTCCAGCAAGGCAAGACTCTGCTTTTTAACTTCTGTGTGAGCTTTTGCAAGTTCCTTAGCCTCTCTGAGCCTCTGTTCACTTATGGGGAGTTTACCACCTACTTTATAGAATTATGGTGAAAATGAAATAAAAATCTGTAAATAGTACAAGGCTTGACACACTGAAGGTGCTCTGTGAATGGTGATTGTTATTGCTCCTGCTGCTGGCAAAGGTCAGAAGGATGTTTATGGGAACTAGGACAAAGGCTAAGTTCATTTCTACTCTGCTTTTGCTTCCTTAGTATCTTCTCAGCAGCATGTCCTCCCTTCCTCCTTCTCCTCCCAGTCCCGCCCCCATAAGGCGCTCTCCGACCCACCTGCTCCATGTGCTCTCCCTTAGCCTGCAACGCCTCCACTCTCCCCTAGAGGATTCCTGATGCACACATCCAGTGCCACTTAAGGCAGAATTATATGCTGCCTGGCATCTCTCGATAATTACAGATTCCACGTGTATGACTCTTGTTTGCCCAACTCTAGAATCACAGAATCTCCACGTTTGAAGGGACCTCACCCAGCCTTCCGCCTGCCACAGGAATTCCCTGAGGAATGTCCCTGGCAGATGATCAGGCAGCCTCCACCCCAAAATGCCCTGGCAGGAAGCTCCTCATGGAAAGGTGGCACTTCTGCCCCAGCACCCTGCTTTGAGCCTTCTCTTTGGCCCCAAAGACCCACCAGGTCTCTTCTCCCAGGCTGGGAAACCCCAGGGCACATCTGTGCTCAGCACCCACCATCTGAGGGCCCAGTGCCTAGCATAACTATTTCCTTGGACCCAGCTGGCTGGGCTCAGTGTCCTCTGTACTTCTCAGTTCATAGAAATCTGGCATAGAAGGCGCCTCCAGTGTCCCACATATTCACTCTCTCCACGCATCTTTACTGTGAGCAGCCAGTGAAGAGGGCACTATGACCCAAAACATATGTCACCCTAGGCTTTACTAGAGAGATGTGTAGAGGACATGTGGGGAGGGCCCAAAGCAAAAGAACCTACTGGTCTGGCTGGGGAGGCAGAGCATGGTGGTCTTACAGCCTGAAGGAATGACCAGCTTTACAAGGCAAGAAGGGAAACCATGCCATGCAGGGTCCCACATACGCAAATGGCCAGAGGTAGAGGGAGTGAGGCCTGACCTGTGACTGCAGTGCACAAAGGTGAGGCTGGCAGAGCCACAGGAGCCAAATGTGAGCTGGGAAGTTTGGACCTTGTGCTCTGGGAAATCTGAAGTCACCAGTGGGGTTTGGGCAGAAGAGATACATGATCCAATCTGAGACAGCCAGGGCCCAAAGAGAGTTGGGGATGGGAGGGGTGAAGGCTCTTCTCCAGGTAAGAAACACTGGGTGGGGCAATCAGAGCCCAGACAGCAACAAAGGGATAGAAAAGAGGAACCAACTGGAATATCTGGGGGTAAAATTGGGAAGGATTTGGTGACTCCCTGGATGCCACTTGACTAGCCCAGGCAGTTAACCCTTGAAGGCCCTGCATCACAGCAACATAGTAGGGACCTTGGAAACCACGTGGAGGAGTGCTTCTGAATCACCCAGAGGCCTTGTTAAAGTGCAGAGTATTATTTAGTAGCTCTGACGGGGGGTCTGGGGTCTGCCTCTTACAAGCTCCCAAATGCTGCTGTTGCTGGTCCAGGGACCTATACTAGGCCATTTTATAGGATGAGGAAACTGAAGCTCACATAGTCAGCATCCATGTCCAAGGCCATGTGGCTGCAATGAGTTGTGGAACTCTGGGCTGCCCACTCAATGCTCCTTGTACTGTTGCCACTTCCCCTCTGGGTAAGCGTCGGGTGCTGTTCAATCTTTGTTCAACTGAATGGAAGCATGGAGCCCAGAAGATGCTCTAAGGATTGAGGGCCTGAGATTTGGGGGGTGGGGGGTGGAGGGGCCTGTGACAGCCAGATGGAGGATTGGAAAAAGAGTTCCAGGGAAGAGAGACTAGAATGGTGGATGGCACGTGCAGGGGGAGGGTGTAAGGCCAGCACAGAGAACATGAAAGTTCCTGTGGCCAGATTCTCACCTGACCCTGGTTCGCTTGCTCACTGCACATGTGTGGGCAATACGTTATTACTGACTCTATATAAAGAGCTCCACCCAGTGCTCTGGGCCGCACAGCTGCAGGAGAGCAGAGGCTGAAGTGGTGGCAGCACCAAGGACAGAGTCTGAGATGGCTGCATGGGCAGAGAGGCCCAGAGGCCGAGACCAGCTTGCTGCATACAGACTTGCTCTGAGGCAGACAGGATTCTAGTGCTTGACCTGCCACCATGGGAATAAAGTTGGGTATCATTAAAACATGTGTCCTCTAACATCTTTGTGGATTGGGCACACACCTAGCAAAAAACTGCTACTCTCTGAGATGCATGGAACTTCCTATCAGTACTGCTACTGGCCTCCCTTGGAAAGTGCTAATCATGAACTGGGACTGGTTTGAATACAGCTGGGATGACCATTTGGTGGCAGTTGATGTCCTTGGGCTTGAGGACAAGTATTATTATTATAATTTTGTTGTTATAAGGTTCCAGCTTTCTCACACAGGTACCCTGGCAGAAGATTAATTTCTCCTGTAGAAACTAAACCCTTTCACCCCAAGAAAGTTCCATTGTCATTTTTTGGTCTCACCAAATCAAGAATGAAGTTGCCAGGGGCTGAAACCCACTGGCAAAATAACCAGGCTGGGCTGTCAGCAGAAGTCAAGCTGGGCAGGGCCTTGAGGACCACAGCCAGGAGTCTGGACTGGATACCAAGGGCTTTGTGGGCTCAATGGAGAGAGCTTTCAAAGGACTGAAATGAGGAAGCACCAAGATCAGCAATAGGTTGGGGCTATTAGCTGGTTTAGTTCAGAGAATATTGACTAGAGGGAGGAGTGGGCTAAGCCCTGCAGGCAGGAGGCTGGCTGGGAAGCTGCTGCAATGATCTAGGTGAGCAATAACAGTGAAGAGGTGGCAATGGGGATGCAAAGCAGGGAACAGATTTGGGGTCCAATTGACAGGCTGAATGATTGAATGTGGGGTATGAAGATGAGGCAAGACGCCAGTTTCTAACTTAGACATGCGGGTAGATGATAAGGTCATTCCCTGAGATGGGGAGCCAGGGAGGCTCCTGGTTGGCGGAAAAGTATGGCTCAGTATGAGAGTCTTAGGGCAGGTGAAAGGTACCTGTGAGACATCCAACAGGGGACGCCCAGGGGAAGCTGGGCACATGGGTCTGATGCTTAAGTCCTCACATTGCTGGCCAGGCCCTCCGACACCATCTCTTTCAACATACCTACTCCATCCCCCTTTTACAGATAAGAAAACTGAGTCCAGAGAAGTGAAGGGACAGGAAGCAGCCGGTGTAGTTGAAATGCCTTGGAGACAGAGAGATGTGCTTACAAATCCAGTTCTGCTAATAATCTCTGTGTGACCTTGGGTAATTTATGTAATACCCCTGAACTTCAGGTCCCATCCCACAAGGTTACTGGGAAGGTGGAATGAGCTCGTTCTGCACTGAAGGGCCTAGTTCAGGCCTGTGAGGCTCCAGTGCCCAAGGGGTACTGAGGACTGGCCATGCCCAGGGCCTGCAGGAGCCTGAGGGCGGCAGGGCTCAGTCATGGGAAACAGCCTGACTGCTCTGCTGTCTATTCCACTGACAGGTCCACAACATCAGCCTCCGGGACGGGGAGACCATGACTATGGAGGGCCTTGGGGGGCCTGACCCACTGCCTCTGGCCAACCAGTCTTTCCTGCTGAGGGGCCAAGTCATCCGCAGCCCCACCCACCAAGCAGCACTGAGGTTCCAAAGCCTCCCACCACCTGCTGGGCCTGGTACCTTCCATTTCCACTACCAAGGTAGGCCTGGGCAGCTGAGGGAAGCAGCAGCCCAGACTGGCTGCCCTCCTGGGGATCTCTGGTGCTGTCACAGTCCGGGGAGGCAGGGGACCAGTGGGGAGGCTAGTAACATACAGCACAGGCGCCCAGTGATGCTCTGTACAGCTAGAGGTGAGCATTGCACATCTGACACCGCCAGGACCTTCCCTCCACCACCTACCACCCTGCAGAGACCTGGTCTTGAAGAGGGACTGACTGACACAGCATCAGGTAGCCCCAGGTGTGCCCACTGCCACTCACTGACTCATTCAGTAAACTCTCCCTAGGCATCTGCTCTTCGCCAGGCCTGTGCTGTACCCTGGCAATATCAAGAGGAACCAGCCAAGTCCTTGCCCTTTTTAGAATCTCAGGGGGAAGGAGACACTTAAACAGGCAATAACAATAGAAACCTTCTCCCCAGATGCAAGGTGGTCAAGGTCACAGGAGCTTGACAACAACCATGGGGAGACCCTTAGCCACCAACCCGGCCCTTATGAACTGCCTCACCCACCCTGGACCTGGCCCATGTCCCAGTCAGCTCTGAACATCTCTAGAAATAGGGGTGTGGCATGATGTAATACAAAAGTCACAGACTTGGGAGATGAGCAGATCTGTGTCTGACTCTCCTTCCCACTGGCTATTGACCTCTTAAACCCTCCATTCTCTCTGTTGTAAGATGAGACCAAACACCTATTCCATAAAGTCCTGATGAGGTTAAACAAAGTGGTATATGTCAAGTGCTTAGCATGTGCTCTATGAAGGAACTGAAGAGTAGTATTAAAGAGCAGGTGGGATGGGAAAAGGAGGGAAAGGGGCTGGGACTCTGCCTCTCTCCATGCGCATCCCTCCTGGCCCCCCTTTCCCAGGCAAAGTCTTGTTCCATTGCACTGCTGTGCCAGGGCAACCAGTTCAGACTGGGGGGTTCTAGTGGGGGAATAATTGGCATGAACCCTTAGGGATTGCTTTGCATTGTCAGGGACCACTTACACAGCCCGGAGGGGGGGGGGGTGGCATTGCCTGGGGAGGAGATGGGGATGCTTAGAACCCGCCTAAGGAGAACTTGCCTCTTCCCAGCCTCTCCATTCCAAATGGGGCAAGCAGTCTGGTGGTGGACAGGGGCTGGCCAGGGCCTTGGCAGAGGCAAAAAGCCAGCTGAGGCAAGGGTGAGCATCTAGGCAGCCCGGCCAGCCTCCCTAATGGCTCATCAATCCTCCCTAGCAGCAAGCATAATTTCACGCCACAGTAACCTTCTCTCTTGCTGCAAATTCCTTTGCACAAAACCCCGGACCTCCTCTCTGATGGGCCAGACAAAAGTGGATGGAAGATAGTGATTTGGAGGCCTGGCAAAGGGTGCAGACCCCAAGGAGGGACTGGGAGAGCTGGCCCGGTCCTGCCTCCTGCTTAGCTCTCAGAAGCCCTCCCTTTTCAGCCCAGTTTTTGTCAATGATCAGCTCTTTCCTTAATGAGTGTAATTCCCCTAATTATAGGCTGTAATTAGCCCTGATCCCAGAGATGGGAACAGGAGGAGCGTGTGCTCACATGCGCGTCTCCCTGGGCTGGAGAAAGAGGGTGCCAGAAGAGGTGGTGAGGGGCCTAGCACCCATGCCCTTGCCAGAGCTGTCCAAGATAATGCTCCAGGTCACAAAGATGGGTCCCCACTAGGGCCTCATCCACAGAACTAAACTCCAACTCCCCTCCCACAGCCTCAGGCAGGGTGAGGAGGCCAAGGGCCCTGCCAGGCATCCCCCTCCTCCCTCTTGAGCATTCCTGGCACCAAAGTTGGCCCCAGAAACAGACGCCAGGGAGAAAATAGCTCAACAGATTGCAGTGGTACAGGCTGGCTGGGAACAGTCACCATGGCAACAGGAGGAAGCTTGTCCTGGGAAATGGCACTTTACCCACTACAGAATCCGGGGGCTTCATCATCTGCCCCCAGCCTCCCACCCTCACCTCATCCCAGCCGAATTTCCTAATCTGTGAAATTCCTCTTCCCAGAATTGTGATAAGAACTCACCAGAAAGATATAAGCACAGGTGCTGAGCATATCTGGCTCATGCCTAGAACTCCCTGGGTGTCACCCGCATCCCTCCAGTCTGGGAGAGTGCCCCACACCCTTTCCCCATCCCATCTTGGATGGGGGAGTCTCTCCTGAGATCACTGTGAGTGGCCATCCTAACAACCACCCAGGGCAGCCTCATGTATTACACTTTGACTCCTGAACCAGGTTTCTTCTTTACCTGGGGAAGCAGGTGAGCTTTAAGAGCCAGGAGCTTCAAGTGCCCACTCTACCTCTTACTGGTTGTGTGGTGAGGGCAAGTCCCTCAGTCTCTCTGAACCTTAGTTTTCCTCATCTGAAAATAACTTTATAACCCCTATCTTGCCTGCCTTCCTCCCAAGCATGTTGTAGATGTCAAGTAAGAGGAGTGTGAAGGCATTTTAGAAGCTAGAAGATGCGTGCAGATGTGAGGTGCTTCTAGTGATCAAGATTACAAATAACAGCAGGCTGATGTGTTTGGTATTTGACCTGCTCCAGGCACTACACATGCATACATCCTTCTCACATAACAACATTGGATGCAATACTCTAAATGGGCAGGTAAACAAGGAAACTGAGGCACAGAGAAGATAGATAACTTACCCAAGGTGGCACAGTAAATAGAGAAGTCTGTATTCAAACCCAAGCAGTCTGATCCCAGAGCCCACCTGCTAAGCACTGTCTTGTACTGCCTGCCAACCACAAGTAACCAACTGCTCATTGGCTATTAAGAATCCCATGAGAGAGGGAAGAGCAGGAATCATTCCCCCTCTCTTTCACTGCCCTGATAACTTAAGGCCAGGACAGGTGAAAAGCACAAAACTTGTTTCTGGACCCTGGTCTGCCCAGAGACAGCCCCTTTTTCTATGCACACAAGGGCACACAGAGGCTAGTAGAGTCCCTGCCTGGACCTCTTTTCCCACCCACGTAGTGACATCAGCGAACCCCTCAACCCCAAGACCCAGGATGGTTTCTCAGTCTAGACAGTCCCTGTCCCTCCCACCACCCCCAAGGGTTTTCAGACTCTGCAGTCCAAGCTTCTCTCCTCCATCTCTCCAGGCCTTTTTCCCCACCTCTCAGATCCATACCCTGAGCCCCATTTTCAGCTACCACCTCAGTTGGTCTGGGTTTAGGATTTTCCAGGTTGTTTTGTAGGATTTGCTGCCACCATTTGGTCATATTTGGTATGACAACTCCAGAAGTTAACCAAGTTTTCCAGTTGGCTCTCCTCTAGCTTCTACCCTGCCTCCCCACCCTCACCTCATCCTATTTTTTAAAGTCCACAGCCCTTCTCATAAAGTTTTTTCATGGCACTTTTCGATGAATACTGGGAAAGCTTTTACTGTCTGACTTCAGTCTTTCCTGCTATAATTCATATTTGTTCCATATAGGAAAGATAATATCAATACTTTACATCAGTATATGGTTTTCACTATTTCAAGTGCTGTCACATCTACAAGTGTACATTTCTTGAAGATGCACTATCATCTGGGTTCCAGGGATACCAAGCTGAATAATATACTATCCCATTTATTATCACAATAGCCTTGTAGGTGGGCTGGCATTTTGAACTCATTTAACAGATGAGGAAACTGGGACATAGGAAGGCTAAATAACCTGCCTAAATAGTGAGAAAGCTTGGATCAGAACCCAAGTTTGTTAACTTCCAGCTCTGTGCTTACTCCACTAACAAGCCTAGGCCGATGGAAATATTACTGGCACCTTCTGGGGTGGGGATCAGAGTCTTTTCTGGAATTCCTGATGCTTCCTCTGGCCCCAAGTGATACCCCCAGGCAGGTTGGGGCAAGCCACTTTTGCCCTGGCTATGACTCAGCCCCCTCAGTACACACATGCACATACAAACACACACACACACACACACACACACACACACACACACAATGTCACCCATTCTGTCTCTACAGCCTATCTCCTGAGCTGCCACTTTCCCCGACGTCCAGCTTATGGAGCTGTGACTGTCACCAGCCTCCACCCAGGAGGCAGTGCCCGCTTCTACTGTGCCACTGGCTACCAGCTGAAGGGTGCCAGTCTCCTTACCTGTCTCAATGCCACCCAGCCCTTCTGGGATTCCCAGGAGCCTGTCTGCATTGGTGAGTGGCCCCAGGGGAGTCAGTGCTAAACAGGGGAGTATGATGGGTGGGCTCATCCCTGCTCTCTGATGCTGTCATGCACCTTCATTTCCTCTCCATAAGGAAGCCAGAAAATGGCCACTCACCTTGGTAGCATTCATCCAAACCTCACTTATTGAGCACTTACTATGTGGAGGCACCACAGGTATACAGAGCTGAATTAAACAGGGACTGTGCCCTCAAAGAGTTCACAGTTCCAGGAAATGGGGGAAGAAAAAAACCACATGGGTCACCAACATCTGGGTAGGAAGTAAAAAAGTACCAATCAACAGACATAAAGTGACCTGGCAGCAGGGGAATCAAACATTCTTAGTTGGATATTTAGGAGGATTCCTGGGGGAAGTGGCATTGAAGATTTGATGGAGGGAACAATGTGGGCAGTGACACAGAGGTAAGGGAGTGTTTAGGGACACAGAAAATAGCCAGTTTGGCTGAGGCTTGAGACATATGGAGGGGCAGTTAAAGGGCCTTGAATGTCAGGCCAAGACTCTGGGTAGGGAGCTGTTGAGGTTTTTTTAGAGGAGGGATGAGCTCAGAACTGTTCCTCAGGAGAGTCAGCCAGCTGGTGCCTGGAGACTAGGAAGCCAGCCAGGCAAGAGGGTTTGAACTTGGACAGTGACTTTAGGAATGGAGAATGAAGAGGGAGGAGGTTCCAGAAGCACTGGTGAGGGAAAGGGGGAAAGTGGAAGGAGACTCGCAGGTTCTGGTCCTTGGGCAGCAGGGAGTCTGACACTGTGCCAGGCAGAGGGACTTACTGGCCGAAGGAAGAAAGGAGTCTTTATCTGCAGTGTGAAAAGTAGCTTGGGCTTTTCTTTTTTTAAAAAAAAAAAATTTGGGTTTTTTAACCTTATTTCATTCTATAAACTCTTCCTGGGTACCAGGCACAAGCAGAGTTGAACAAGCCAGACATAGTCTCTGCCCTCAAGGAGCTCTCTGTCCAGTGGGAAGAGCAGCAATCAGCAAGTTCAGTGCAGATAGTGCACTGAACTGTGTGAGGGGGTGAACGCAGGGCCACAGTGAGGATCAAGGGGAGGGAGAGCTGCTCCCAAATGAGGAAGGAATCAAGGAAATCCTCCCGAGAAGAAGGCATGGAAGGATTACAAGAATGTTAGCTGAGGGAAGTGGGGTGGATTCCTGGAACAGCATATGCAAAGGTGTGGAGGCATGAAGCAGCATGCTAAGGTGAGGACGTGGTGAGGTGTGCCTGAAGAAGAGGGCACATGGGGAGGGGCCGAAACCAAGCCAGGAGAGAGCTGGGTTCATAAAGGGATAGAATGCCATCTTGAGCTTGGACTCTATCCTGAGGGTAACAGGGAGCCACTAAGGAATTTAAGTAAAGGATGGAGCACCATCAGGTCTGAAGAGCATTTCCATTCAGAGACCAAGCAGAAAGGTGCAGAGAAGCAAAGAAGAAACACCACAATCCCCTCTCCAGGAGCTTTATTAGGTTAAAATATTCTGCTGTCCTGAACGTCTAGAGACAAAGGCTCTATGTCTTAGCAATGGCAGCCTGGTCTCTGAGAGCTGGCAGGGTCCAGAGCTGCATGTCCAGGAGAAGAAAGTGCTGCCTGCAGCCAGCCGTACTCCTCCTGCCCGAGACCCCTTCTCTGGCCCCGCCTCACTGCCGGGAGCTTGTGGTCAAGTAACCCAGCAGTCCTCAGTGGTGGGGACAGGCAAGCTACTTAGCTGCTCCTTGGAAAGAGAGGACAGTGCCAAGCCAAAGGGCCATTGCTGGGAAGGCCCTAAGGGGTCCACCCAGGAATGGCAATGGTAGTGTTGCTGTTTCAGACAGTGTTTGAAGCCATCTCCCAGCTAGCAATGTCTGCTAAGGGCACAAGATTGGGAGGTGAATGGCATACACGCCAGATGTTTGTGAGCCCTAATCTAGTCCTACCCTCTTTTCTTTTTTTTTTTACAACCATTCACTTATTTTATTCAACAAACACTGAATGCCAACTCTGTGCCTGGCCTGAAAAGACCTGGCCCCTGCCCCACAGGGTCCTGGTTCAGGGACATATCCAGACAATAACTGGTTTTAGGAAAGTGGCATGAAGTAGAGGTAACAGATATACCCAAAAAAGCTGGACCTCTGTATAAGGAGATTTATGAAGTCCCAGCAGAGGGGAAAGTAACTTACCCAGGGCCACAAAACTAGTCTGTGTCAGACCTACCAGAGTAAACTGGCTCCCAGAGTCAAGGGAATCACACATGAATGGTCCCTGGGTGCACATGAATCACCCAGAGGGGTAAAAGGTTAGGAGGTAGGATTCTGGAGTCCAGGCTTCTTCGTGCCACAGGGTCACAGGGGCACAGGATTGACCTTAGGGACCAGAAAGGCAAAGGTCCCTACTGCCCTATGCAGAGGGTGCAGAGCCAGGATGAGCAGGAAGGCTGGTCAGGCTGTCAGGATCGTCAGGGACCCAGCCCACCGCCTGTCCCTGTCTCGCAGCTGCCTGCGGCGGGGTGATCCGCAATGCCAGCACTGGCCGCATTGTCTCTCCGGGCTTCCCGGGCAACTACAGCAACAATCTCACGTGCCACTGGCTGCTGGAGGCTCCTGAGGGCCAGCGGCTACATTTGCACTTTGAGAAGGTGTCCCTGGCAGAGGATGATGACAGGTGAGGGGAAGCCGGTGGGATGGGAGTGCCTGGCCTGCTAATACCCTGCTGGAGGGATGGTTACCAAGCCTGGGGACACCCCCCACCGGGGTCAGCGTCCAGCCACACAGCTGCAGCTTTCCTGACCCAGACTCATCATCCGCAACGGGGACAACGTGGAGGCCCCGCCCGTGTATGATTCCTATGAGGTGGAGTACCTGCCCATTGAGGGCTTGCTCAGCTCTGACCGACACTTCTTTGTGGAACTCAGTACTGATAGCAGTGGGGCAGCTGCAGGCATGGCCCTGCGCTACGAGGGTGAGCCTGTGGGGGGGGGCCTGAGGTTGGGGGCTTGGGTCTTTTCCCTCACTGCCTCCATTGCATCACCATGCCTTCCAGCTCAGCCCTTGCTCACCTGGCACTTAGGCCCCCTCTACCCACCCCTCCCATTGAGTCCAAGATTCCTACCCCGTCTTTACAGGAGTCCCCTGCCTGGACCTAGGCCCTCTGGCTCAGGAGAATGAATTCTCTAGAATTTGAGGAGCAAAAAACAGCCCTAACCCTTAGGGAAGGAGAACTGCTGCAAGAGACATTCTAGAACAATTCACACATGCATATCTGCATTAATTCACAGAAATTATTGAGTACCTTCCCCTTGTGTACTAAGCACAAAAGTAGGCACAAGGAATACAATGGTTATCATGACAGCCTCCTGAGCATAATAGGATGGCTGCTCTGGGCTGTCCCTGCCTCCTGCTTCAAGCTTTGGACATATACATTTATAGTATGAGGAGGGAAGTAGGACATCTGCTCCGTGTTTGCCTGGCTGAGGCTGAGCTGGGCTGGGCCCTGTGGTTTACAGCCTTCCAGCAGGGCCACTGCTATGAGCCCTTTGTCAAATATGGCAACTTCAGCAGCAGTGCATCCTCCTACCCTGTGGGTACCACTGTGGAGTTCAGCTGCGATCCTGGCTACACCCTGGAACAGGGCTCCATCATCATTGAGTGCATTGACCCTCACGACCCCCAGTGGAATGAGACAGAGCCAGCCTGCCGAGGTCAGTAGGCGCCAGTGGATGGGGCCTGCCAGGGGCAGGGAGCAGGGTGGGCCTTAGGGAGCCAGCTGAAGAGCCTGGGGCCATAGGGGCTCTGTGACTTGTGTGCTTCCCCCCCGAGGACAAGGTGGGAGATCCCAGCAATGGGTGGGCGCTCCTGTGAGCAGGTGGCAGCTCCAGGACACAGCACTGGGGGCGGGGGGAATGCGGAGGGGATGCGCCTCCCGGGCCTCCCCTGCCTTCCAGCTGTGTGCAGTGGGGAGATCACAGACTCAGCCGGCGTGGTGCTCTCCCCCAACTGGCCGGAGCCCTACAGCCGAGGGCAGGACTGCATCTGGGGTGTGCACGTGGAGGAGGACAAGCGTATCATGCTGGATGTCCGAGTGTGAGTGCTCACTGGGCTAAGCCAAGTCAGCTCCTGAGCTCTGGGGACAACTCTTGCCCAGCCCACCCTGGGGTCCCCAGGCCCGCTTCCCTGACAGTCCTCCTTCACAGGCTGCGCATAGGCCACGGTGATGTACTTACCTTCTATGATGGGGATGACCTGACAGCCCGGGTCCTAGGCCAGTACTCAGGGCCCCGTGGCCACTTCAAGCTCTTTACCTCCATGGCTGACGTCACCATACAGTTCCAGTCGGACCCCGGGGCCTCCGTGCTGGGCTACCAGCAGGGCTTTGTCATCCACTTCTTTGGTGAGCTTGCCCTTGCACTGCCCTGCTGCCTCAGGGAGAAGGGATGCTAGAAGGCAGACGCCGAACCATGGCAAGTCAGAGAGGCCAGGACAGTGAGGAGTCTGAGTGTTCTTGTCTGATAAAGGAAAGCTGGAAAGCTCCAGGTACCACCTAAAGGGAGCTAGTTTTCTTCGCCATCTTCCCTGCAGACCCAGTGAGGGGAAGGGAACCTTCTGTTGCAGCAAGAGGGATTTGGGTAGACAGCAGGAAGAACTTCATAACAAAATTTCATAGGGATTACTAAGGAAAGGTATTCGTTTCTAACTTTCCAACAATCTTTAATAAAAGTGACAGTTTTCTCCACCTTGCCTGGCCCCTCTCTGGACTGAGGAACTGGCCAATGTACTTTTGGAATTAAGGCCAAAGCCTAGATAATAACCCTGGAATCTAGGAGAGAGAACAATGTCAGGGACAGGTAAGGAGGGGCCATTGAGCAGGGAAGTACAAATCGCTGAGCCTGCCCAGGACAGGACAAGCCCAGGAAAAACCGGCAGGGGCTGGAATGCACTCAGGGTGAGAGACGCTAACACAGCTACCTTGGTGCTGGCTAAGGGCCTTCATTTGCTGCCCCTGTGCCCCCAGAGGTGCCCCGCAATGACACGTGTCCAGACCTGCCTGAGATCCCCAATGGCTGGAAGAGCCCCTCGCAGCCCGAGCTGGTGCATGGCACTGTCATCACTTACCAGTGCTACCCTGGCTACCAGGTGGTGGGGCCCAGCATCCTCATGTGCCAGTGGGACCTAACCTGGAGTGAGGACCTGCCCTCCTGCCAGAGGGGTGAGTGTACCTGTTCCCCATGTTCCCCTCCTCAACATAACCTATAAGCTCCTCGCTTGGATTCTGATTCAGCTGTTATTAGTTGGTATCCTTGAAGTTCCTTCACCTCTGAGAGCCTCAACTTCCTCATCTATGGAACCAAGTACTCCAAGTATTTTGTTCCTGTTAGATGGCCAATCAGTGTTTGTTGACTGTTGATGGATGGAAAGGGGACAAGTGAGGGATATACCAGCAAAATGGTAAGGACAGATAACTAGGGAGTGAAGCCATATGGCATGAAGATGTTGGCTGGCCTGTGACAGAGCCAGGGTGGACTGGCTCTTGTTGAGTTCTACTTGGGTTAAATCCCCCTATCACCTTCTACCCATAGTGACTTCCTGCCATGACCCCGGCGACGTGGAGCACAGCCGACGCCTCATATCTAGCCCCAAGTTTCTTGTGGGGACCACTGTGCAGTACATCTGTGACCAGGGTTTTGTGCTGTTGGGTAGTGCCATCCTCTCCTGCCATGACCGTCAAGCCAGCAGCCCCAAGTGGAGCCACCGGGCCCCCAAATGTCTCCGTAAGTTTCAATTGGGTAGGAGGGAAAGCCTCTGGTAGGAAATAAAAGATGCCTCTGGAGGCTATGGCCTGGCACCCTCACTGGGCCTCTTCCTACTTTGCAGTGGAACAGCTCAAGCCATGCCATGGCATCAGCGCCCCCGAGAATGGTGCCCGCAGTCCTGAGAAGCGGCTACACCCAGCGGGGGCTACTGTCCACTTCTCCTGTGCCCCTGGCTATGTGCTGAAAGGCCAGGCCAGCATCAAGTGTGTGCCTGGGCACCCTTCACACTGGAGTGACCACCCACCCATCTGTAGGCCTGGTGAGTGCTCTGACATCCCAGAACCCCTGCCTGGCCTATAGGGCTGCCCTGGCAACAATGTCAAATGTTGAGAAGCAGAACCCCCTGCCCACACTCCCTTCATGTTCCCCTTAGTCTCTGCTAGATCCTCTGACTTGATGACACCAAGACAAATGCTTGGGTGGGCTCTCCTTGAGCAAATCTTTCCTATGATCAGCCCATGCCCTCATGAGTGGTTTGGCCCCCTGGGCTCACTCTCTGCCCTTGGCCCTTCCCTCTTGTTCCAGCCTCTCTGGATGGGTTCTACAGTGGCCGCAGCCTGGATGGTAAGCCCCCACCTTGGAGGACCAGGGAAATAGTCTCTCTGTCCCTGGTTCTCACAATTCCCAGGTCAGGGGTTCCCCAAGGTGGAGGGGCAGAGAAAGAGGGAGGTCTGAGACTAGCAGGGAAACAAGCTCCTTCCCTGCCCCCAGCCAGCTAGAGGGAGCTGGTGGCTGGAGGCTCCTGTGCAGAGGTGAGGGGATAGCGGCTCCAGGTGACAGGGACCTCTGTCCCAATCCCAATTGTGTTTTCAGTTGCCAAGGCACCTGCTGCCTACAGCACCCTGGACGCGGCCCACATAGCAGCTGCCATTTTCTTGCCACTGGTGGCAATGGCACTCTTGGTGGGAGGGGTGTACTTCTACTTCTCCAGGTGAGTCCGGCTTCCCTTCCTGCCCCCACAGGCCTGACTCACTTCTGCGCAGCACTCCTGACTCACACGCTTCTCTGCCCCATAGGCTCCAGGAGAAAAGCCCCCTACAGCTGCCCCGAACACGACTCCGCCCCTATGACCCCATCACCATGGAGTCAGCATTTGACAATCCGACTTACGAAACTGGAGTAAGTACCCATGCCAGCCTTGACACCCTATCCAGGACCCAATCCTATGCTCCTTTGGGCAGGCTACCCTGAGGGTCTTGCCAAGCCCTCCCACTCTTTCCCTTTTCCTTGGGAAGGTGGACTATGGGCTGGCAAACCTTATACAAGTTTCCAACTCCCAGCAGTCTCTTTCCTTTGCAGGAGACTAGAGAATATGAAGTCTCCATCTAGGTGGGCGCAGCCCAGGGAAGCCAGCTCAGCCCTGAATCACAGCCCAGTAACAGAGCTCCCAGCTTCCTGCTGTCTCTCCACCTCCTGTACATACCACCTGGGAAGAGATGCCACCAATCCTCAAGAAGTTGTGCCCTTCCCACCTGCAAGGCCCACAAGGGCTTATTTTCTTGGTACCACTGCCCACTTAAGGCCCTTTCTTGGGTCCAAGTCAGGGGGCATCTGCCTGTGAGCAGATCACAGCAGGAGCACATGCATCAAGAACCAGCATTTTCCTGACCCTCTTTCATGCCCTGGACCTCCAGCCTGGAACTCACAGGCAGAGCAGAAGCACCTTTTTCCCTATGAACACCATCCAGCCTTGTCGTGTAGCACCCTGCAGCAGGGTTCACTGGACAGTGATGGAAACTGTGCCAGCATGGTCCTCACAGAGCCGTCACCAGTGGCCAAGACTGCTCGCAACAGTGACCTCTGAGTAGTCCTGGCATGTTGACGTCAGCCTCTTGGGGAGATCTCTAGTCCTTCTCTAAGGCCCCAGGAATGTTGGAGAATGTTCTCTGTCTCCTGTCCCTTCCTGGTGGAGGCAATAATCCTAAGGGATCCTAAGGAGTTTGGGACCCTGCCTCAAACTCAGATTGGGCTTCCCTAGGAACTCATACTCTACACCGAAGCAGGACATGCCACTGCTCCCTGGCAGCCCTACACTCTGTGGAGAGGGAGGCCTTCCTCTGATGTCTGGCTGTTACAAACATCCTCTTTCTCACTAGTCCCTCCTCCAACCCCAATTAGTTGCCAGGCTGTCCTCCTGGCCACTGTGTTTTGGGATAACAGGAGTGAGCAGGCATATTCTGGAGAGGAGCAGAGGTCCAATGGCCCAGAAATGTGGCATGGAACAGGGGATCAGAGAGCCCCAGGGAGGGGCCCAGGGGCTGGCAACAGGCCACCCTATACATGTAATGTATTGTATGTATGAGGTTTGGGCTCCAGCCAGAGAACAATCTTCTTTTTCTGTTGTTTCCTTATTAAAATGGTGTTTTTGAAAAAAAAAAAAAAAAAAAAAAACAAGCAATGGCCAGATGGATGGTGCTTTCTTGGAGGGAAGAGAGGTGGGAGATAAATGGGATGTAGACTTCAGAACCACAGGCATACTGGGCCTACCAAATGATCATCCCCAGATTTTATCAAAAATGGAATACAGGTGCTTCAGGGACTACTGTTCGGACAAAGTCAGAGCAATAGATAGCAGGTTGAAATGAGAGGCCCCAGTGGCTGCTGCCTCAGTGGTGTGGGAGCCTAGGAACCCAACAGCTCATTTACTCCAGTGCTTCATTTCCTCCTGTTTACTAGGTCCACAACTACATGTTGGCACACTCCTAAGCACCTCCTCAGTGCCACTGTATTGCTGACAAGGTCCAAGAAGCCTGTCTCCTTCCCATTTTTTCCCAGCTAGCAAGACTAAGGAAACTGGATTAGCAATCAGAGACTGAACCCCATGAATATAGAACCCTAGTCTTCTTTGGCGTCACAGAACATCCAGACTGTCAGGAGTAGGGTCAGTGCAGCTTAGGTCTTGGCTCCTATTTCAGCAAAGCTCTCTATCCATGTGCCCCAGAAAGAGGTGGCTGGAGAGGATCTGCTCAAGTTTGCCAGATTTGATCCCTCCCAGCCTCTATGCCCCTTCTCTATGGCCTCCAGCACAACCTGAGATGAAAATGTTTGCCCAGTCTTGGCTGCCAGCATGTACATCCATGCTTAGAGGTGGGTCCTACACGGCTGCTCTCCCAAGGCAAAGCAAAAGACAGGTAACGGGGAGTTACAGGCACTCCGAAGCCAGAAGAAAAGATCCCTGAAAGAAACAATAGCAACAACCAGTATCTACAGTCTTCCAGTAAGGAGGTCTTGTCCACTCAGGGTTACCCACCTCCTGGTTCTACAAGCCACTTTGAAGGGTGGAAAGGTTCCAGCCCACACAGAGTGCAGTGCCTAGATTAGCCACAAGAGGTCAATTCCAAAAGCATCGGTATCCCACCTGCTCTCTCTCAATCCCCCTAGAATAGCCAGGGTTGGAGCTCTCCTAGGTGGCACCAAATACTTGCACACCTAACAGGAAAGTGTGCGGGGTGATTAGTTCCCCTAGCATTTGTCAGCAGAGCCAAGTATTACTTCCGTCATTAGCCACCACCTGTTCCTGTTCTCAACTGCACTGATGGTGTTGATCAAAGCAAAGCCTTGCTCATTGCGCATGTGCCAATGACTTACTTATCTGCCCCATAATGCCTTCAGGCCGTCACAGCAGCACAGCTGGGCCCTGGACAGTAGGAAGGAATCTAGTGAGAGACGGCACTTGAGGTTCCAACTTCTGGGGGTCTGTGGCATGAAATACAGTCCCAGAAGAGATGAGGTCTGGCCACTCCCATATCTAGCTCAGCCCTTCTTTTTCTGAGAACACATCTCTGGCCTGTAGGCAGGAAGATTTCATGTTTGCTGAGGCTGGCATAGGACAGAGAGTGGCCAATTTACATGACATCTCCCCTACCAGACCAACAAGGCCTATGACCTTACCATTCTTCCCAGGCTATCACAAAGATCAGAGGTCATCATAAAGGTCAGAAAAAGAAACCTTAGACCACATACTTACACCCCTACCCTATCTAACTCATCCTCCTTACTATCCAAAGAAAGGCACAGCAACAGCCCCTCACAGGTAGTTAGCGTGTTGTAGTGGAGAGTGTCATGGCCTGGGAATCAAGAAAGTCGTTTCATTCATAGGTCTGCCATAAATTTACTATGTGAACTATGCAAGTCACTGCTCCTTTCTGTGTACCTGGAAATAAGGGGATTAATACAGATGGTCTTTAAGACCTTTCCAGTTTTACACTTCTGAGAATGCTAAGTATATCTTAACAACAACAAACGTGAGCAGGACACGGCTACCCGGCAACAATGCCAACTAAATTCCAAGTATCAGGCACAATAATGCCATCCCCTTTTTCACTGCTTCATCTACAGTCAAGCAGAGGTAACTGACCAACTCTGAAGGCTATACCAAGGGAAGGAGCAGGCGCCGTACAGGGAACATGAAGCCTTCAGACTACAAATCCCAGCGTACAGCACGGCAGCTCTCAAAAGAATCCCTTCCCAGCAGGCAAACCCCTCTTCCCCGAGTCCATCCTACTATATACAGTGCGTTGCACGCACACGAAACTACGACTCCCACAGTCCACCAGACCGATCGCCCTCTTGCTCTCAGGATGCAATTCGCTCCAGTTCGCCCTTTGGACCGCTTGCGCATTGCAAACTGGGAGTTGAAGTCCACTGTAGGCAGGTAGCTGGGCGTTGTCAGCATTACAAACTCCGCTGTTGGCTTCCTTTTGAAGAGCAGTTCTCAGGAACAGTGATCTAAAGAGGGGAGTAATCGGCAAGTGGAACTCTCCTTAGTGCCATCACTACGCAAGGCGGGGATGTTCGGGCTAAATTTACTGTCGGTAGCGAGAGGGAAGTAGGAACAGCAGCCTTTCAACCAGACACCAAAAGCATCGTTTTCTGTTGCCTTTTCTTTTTTTCTTTACCAATATGGCGACTGGTCCAGCCACACCTGACCCTGGAACCAAGCAGTTCAGTACAACATCCTTAGGAGTACTGCTGTCATCGACAGGCTACCAGCTCCAGGCAACACCACACCTTGCTCTTTACTGTTCATGCCTGAAGACTCCCAAGGACACGGTAGCCTATATCCCATTACCAAAATGGCGGAAGGAGAGGTATTCTTGTTAGGGCCTGCAGGTACAGTACGCCTGCGCGGCAGCGTTGTGGAGCGGGAGGGGAGCGTACTCAACACGCCTGCGCGGGAACAGAGTACTCTTCGTTTATACACAAACACCAATGGATGAAGCGTCCTGGTGTTCCTGCGGCTGCGTCTTGACCCTTACAAACTCTTTCAGGCGCCTGCGCGAGACCTCAGGTCCCACCCTTTTATTTTAGTACGCCGGCGCAAGGCCGAAAGGCGGGGCTTCGGCCCTCCAGACGAATGCCAGCGCGGCTGCGCGCCGGGGGGTATGCCCTCATTGCGGCTGCGCGGGAGCCCTGCCGCCGGCTGTCACTGCGGTTGCGCGCGGCGAGCGGCGATCCCGGGGCGCCTGCGCGGGTGGCTTTGCGGGCGCTCGCGGTAAGTTTGCGCCAAGTGCGCGGCAGCCGGGACGCAGACGGCGGCGGCGGCGAGAGGCGGAGCCCGGGGACCACCCCCCACCACCCTCCCCGCAGTCACCTCACGTACCACAACCTCACCTAACCTCTCACCCCCACCTCCGATACCCCCAACCCCGGGATGGCAGCGCCCTCCAGCCTTCCTGGCCGGACCAGCGGTCGCCAGAGCCGGCTTTAGCCTGTGGGACTAGGCCCCGCCGAGGCCTGACCCCCGGAGCCGGGACCCACCGTGCAGCCAGCCGCTGGGCCGAGGCTGAGGGGCCGCTCCCCCCTCACGGCCCGTGGGGAGGACGCTGCCGTCCCGGGGACTGGGGGCCGGGGGGTGGGGGGGAGCCAGGGCGAGGAAGTCGGGACCCGTGTTGGGAAAAAAGAAGGAGGGCCGGGGTCAGGAGCGCCCCCTCCCCCCGCCTCCCCCCTCCCCCCGGGGTTGGGGGGACCGGAGCAGAAAGCGCCCAGCCCGGGAGGTGGATGAATGTGGGAGAAAATGGAGACCAAGACGATCGTATACGACTTGGACACGTCGGGGGGGCTGATGGAGGTAAGAGTGGCCCTCCTCATCCCCTTCCCCCAGCGCCGGGAGGGAACCTCCGCCCTCCGCCCCACAAAGCCGGTCCTAAGCTCGCAGCGCTAGAGGGCCTAGTGGCGGGGGTTGGGGGTTGGGGTTCTTCCTCATCCAGACTCTCCCTCCCATCTTTGCAATTCGGGGGTCTGAGCTCAGTTTCCGAGGACGTTTGCAGCAGGTTTCACCTACCCGCTGCCCTCCATTCGCTATCCCGAGGCGCCAACCCACTCCATCTCGTTGCACCGGCGGGCTTCCCCACCCCCTTCTTGTCGGCCCCTTTGTGCTTCACCCAGCACGTCCGGGTACCGGGCTTCAGGCCTCTCCCTAGCCTGGCTTTGGAGTCCCCCACTGTCCATACAAGGAAGTGGCGAGAAGGGAACCGCGCACCCTCTCCCCATCCCCCTACCCTGATCCTCCCCATTTGGAAGAAGCTGTATCTCGTTGTTGTGCTGCAGGAACGCGGTTAGGGTGGGCTCCCCCTATTCCGGGGGCTAAGAGGTTCTCGGAGCAGCCTGGATGGGAGGAAGAAGGACAAAAGGGGGGAGAAGGGTGGGTGACGGAGAAGCCGCTCCGGGGGGGCAACGGACCGCCCGGGAGCTCCGAGTGTGCACACACGCCGTTTGTATGTGTGTGCAGCAAATCCAAGCTCTGCTGGCTCCCCCCAAGACGGACGAGGCAGAAAAGCGGAGTCGGAAGCCTGAGAAGGAGCCCCGGAGAAGCGGCAGGGCCACCAACCACGACAGCTGCGATAGCTGCAAAGAAGGTGGGGATCTCCTGTGCTGCGACCACTGCCCGGCCGCCTTCCACCTCCAGTGCTGGTAAGGTCTAGGGACCCCTTTGGAGCCTCTTGGCGGACTTTTCTCGGCACATTCCTTCACCCGGCCTACCCTGTCTGCCGAAATAACGGGCGGCTTGCAGCCGCTAGCTGACTTTCTGCAGCCGCTGGAGCAATCACCTCCCCACCCCCAGGTGTCTGTCCGGATCTGGCCGTTTTGGGGGAAGGAGTAGGAGTGGGTCTGAACTTCGAGGTGGGGGTTGGGAGGAATGAGGAGAGCCCCATCTGGGATTGGAAGGCGCTGGCTGGGTAGCCGGGACCCAGCCGGCAGGGCACGGCCGGCGGTGGCGGGGGAGGAAGGGGAGGAGCTCCGAGCCCTGCGCCGCTCGCCCGCCCGCCCGCGCGCCTGCTGCCCTCGGGCTTCTGCCGGGCTGGGCTCTCCGGGTGGGTGCGCTTGAGCCCTAGGCCGCCGGAGCTGCCCGAACTGGGGGACCCGGCGCTTGCGGCTGTAGAAGAAATCATGGAGGATGTCTCTTGAGTCCGCCTCTTCTCTGCCTCTCTGTTTACAATATGGCGACCTGCCTTTAAATTATATTTTTATTCTCAGCGCCATTTTGGCTGCATATATGATTTGCAAACGTCTCCCAGGGAGCGTTGGGGGTAGCCTCGGAGTCTTTTCTGCGGAAGCTCCTCGGGGGCCGGGGCTGGGATCTCGCCGCTTTGGTCCCCGTTCTCTGCCCCCGCTTGCCCCCTGTTGCCTCTCAGAGCTGCCTCCCCTCCCAGTGGTGCCGCCTCTCAGGAAATCGGGCCGGGTTAGACAATTTAAATTGCCCTTGGGCGCTGATTTCACGTCTCCGCTCCGAGTCGGCGAGCCCTTAGTGGCAAAATTATTTGCAGCCGGGTCAGAATTGAGTGCGGTGGCTCAGTGAGGGCATTTTTAAGGAGCAGAGAGCGGAAAGCTGTGCGCGTTCCCCCCCCACACCCCCTTTACTGAACGCGAGGGGAGGGGAGAGACGGGGTTGGGTTGATCGCCTGCTGCTTGATCCTGCTCATCAGCTCAACCCAGAATGATCCTGCCAAGAAGAGTTTAAACTCCAGCTCTGCCTGGAGAAATCACCTCTGTCCTCCAGAAAAAATGCGCAAGGAACCCAAAATGCATCTCGTTCTGTTGGGTCTTGTTCTGTTGTTAAGCAGCACTTGAGTGAGACCCGTTTGTGAGAGAGCGGGAAGGAGAGGGGCTGTTTTGTTTGTTCCCACCAGTTTTTGATGTTGCCTTTTTTAGTCCTGTTTTTCTTTTAAAAATATAGGTTTTTCCTTAAGCTCTTTACAGTTTCATTCGCATTCCGTCTCTCAACTTGTGGAATTGTGCCTACTGTATATTTGTACTAATTGCAGGTTTTGGAACACTTATTAGATGACTGATACTGGGCAAATTAATCTGTGGTCGGAAGTTAAGTAGGAAGCTCCCATTACCGTTACTAAAGATACTGCTGCCCAGGAGGGCACCCCACCTTGGCTTATAATGTTGCAGGACAAAAATTATTATCCTAGAGGAAGCTTTGCTGCTGGCTTTAAAATTTTTATTATTAAGTGACTAATACCGGCAGGAAGGGTCTGTGGTTTTTAGCCTTTGTTTCCTATAAGGTGTGATCCACGTGGGGAAAATATCTCTGGTCAAGTTTCCTGTGCTGCTGTTGGACTTGGAAGAGATTTGTACCTGGATGTGGGTGTTGCTTACCAGTTAACTCCCAGTTGCTTTTGTTTTTTGTTGCGATTTTGTGATACACATATTAGGACTGAATTGTAGGTTTCTTGATTTAGAATGTGGGTTAATGTTTACCTCTAAGATGAAACTTAGTGTTAAACCAAGAATGGTAACTTACATATTGAGTGAAAATTTTGTTAGTTCTTTAGTCTTCTTACTTAATAAAGATGACATTGTTTATTAGAAACTTCAGGCATGGAAAAGGATGCTGTTTTGCCTTTTAAACTTTAAATCCTTATCTCTGGAACTTTTAATTAGATGAGTCAAAGTGTTGTCAAGTTTTAACAATTAGCAATTTTCACTTCACAAAGAGAGGGAGGGACTCTTTCAGCTGTTGGGGAGAATCAGACTTGCCTAGACTAAATGTCTTTTTTTTTTTCTTTCTTCTTTTTTTGCGGAGACCATGAATGGGACCTGGTAATCAGAGATTTGGGAATCCTAGTAAATGAGGCAGGACTTGTTTCACATCTCCAGTTCCCTTTTTGAAGATACCAGTACTGAATGTACCATTGACTTAATCTGACTTATTCTGGAAATCACAAAGCAAGAAGCCTTCTTTCAAGTGAGGTTTATCCCGCTTCCCTGCCTTTTTGCCCCACACTCTTCCCAGCACAAGTGAAGTAGTTCATTCACCATCTTAACCACAGTAGTTAGGTCAAGCAGTTAACTGTCTCAGAAAATTTGAATTCTGAGTGTACTCACGTTAATTTGTCCCATTATTGCTTATTTGTGCCTGTGGGAGTGCGTGCAGTTAGGAGGTGTGCCTTTATTTTCTCTTGCTTCCCTTTTTAACATACTAAGACTATTTATTTAAATAAGCATAGTAATAATAATTTTCCTTACATACAACTGTACAAGAGTGAAGATGGAGTTTTGTTAACCCTATAGGTCAAAATTGCAGTGCTGCTGTGGGTCTCCATTCAAAGCTGTGTGAAATAAGTCGTTTTCAGTTTCTTGTGTACCTTGCCAGCTTGCTGCACAGTGAACACCATCTAGTAAAATGTTCCAGAAGTGATTCTAGGCAAACTTACCTCCTGGGCTCAGTGACACAGCCATAACCACAGGGGATTTTTCTAAGATAAACTACTGGAGGAAATGACTGGTCAAATAAGCTGTTTTAATTGTCCTGTCTTTTCTCAGGGGCCACTGTTTTGTATGAGGAACAGTCCTCCCTTCCCAATTAGATGGGGAGCCCTGTTTCGGGGTTTTCTGTAATGATCCTCTGGGTGAGGGAATGAATTATCCTGCGCTCAGGACCATGACCTCACTGAAGAATTAAACTTAAGGAGCTGATGTTTTCATGTTTACTTAAGTGATAGTGTAATCATTTTATCCAAGTTTAACTGGTTTATCAGTTATTCAGAGTAGTAGTAGGGGGTGGTTACTAAACTGTCCCCAGAGAATTGGAAAGATAAGTTTTTAAGTTATCCCTAGTGAACCAGACCTTTATAACAATTGTCATGCCATAGTTGAGCTTTCTGAAAATACTGGTCTCCGTGGCCTGACTGGTCCCTAAAAAACCAGTTGAAAAGAAAAATTAGAGTAACTAGTGGAGCTTTAGTTGCCACTGACCCATCTTTCTGTTTGAGATGGATGGATTGTTCTCGCTGATAAAGAGTGAATACCATAGGGCATCAGTAATGAGGCTGGATGGTTTCCTCTGATTGCTTTCTCTCCTGGTATTTTGCTCCCAACAGGCTGAGACCAAAACGGTCTGATTGAGAGTGCATCTACCTCAGCAGACCTCAGCATGGTCGCTTCCCGTCAGACAGATTTCTGTAGCATTTGCCTCCGCATGTTATATTTGGAATTGTTGGCCGGCTTTCCTCTCTTTGGTGTTGGCAGCAAGATCCAAAATGAGGTTTTCGAAGAATGAGAGTAAAAAGGTCTCTGCACAGGCAAAACTAAGCTCAGCTTGGAGTTTTGCATATTTAATTTCTAGTGAATCATAACAAGAAAGGTTTCACACATTGAGTAGAAAACTGCTTTGCCGAAAATCTTTGCTGTTTGAACTTTTAAGGGGGTGATTTTTAAAATTTTTGTTGTGTTTATTAACTCCTCACTAGAATAGTATTCGGCAGTGATGGATTAAAATACATTTAAATTCACATCTTATGGCTGTTGTTTCTGACATTGTAAGTGGAATCCCAGCATTGGAGAACTGGAGGTGACAGCATTGGGACTGCCTCTCCTCACCCCACCCCCTCAATAATAAAAGGATTCAGCAATAAACAAACCTAATTGGGTTTTATGTGTATCTTACTTATTTTTGCATTTGCTGTGTTGTATTGGCCTTTGGGGGTGTAGTATTGCTTTTAAATGGTCCACTCAAACAGGGAGGGGGGCCCAGTAATGTTCAACTTTAACTTGCACGCTTCGCAAACTTAATTGGGAGCTCCAGAGCTAATTCTTGTGTGATAGGTGCTTTAGTTAAAAGATAAAGGACAAATCACTGTTCTGTAATGGGGTCTGTGGTGGGGACTTGATAATGGGAGTCTAGTAACTATAATGTTGTTCAAGTAATTGTACATTACCGATACCAAAAAAAAAAGTGTGCTTTAAAAAAAAAATCCTTTAGTACAGCATATAAAGAGGGACATGGCATCAGAAAGTTCACCAGAACACAGAAACCTATATTGTATGACACATGACTGATTGGCATTATTCCAGCTGCCAGTATTTATTACTGTCACCAAATAAACTGAAAAATTAAGAAACAGAAGCATTGAAAAAAAAAAGGTAAAGGACAATCACAGTTAAAAAATACAAGAATACTATTTGGCATGAGTTGTTTATTCACAAAATGTTTGTGACCCAGAGGGCTTTGGTTGCAAAGGAAGCATCAGAAATAACGAAGGTGGAAAAGGAGGTAACACTTCTCAAATTTTGGTGTAACTTAAAGGCAAGTACTTAGTGGTACTGTTGTGAAAAGTTGCTCATTTGGGGCCTATCCCAAAATTAATTCCCATAGTCAGTGACAGGTAGGATGTTGTTATAATGTCATTAATCTCCTGCTGTTCCTTAAGGCTCTGAAAGTTCTTTACAGATGGACTCCACTAATATATAAGGACCATTTTTGGCCTTTCTAAATGACTTGTGTATTTTTTACATGTGTAAATGTGTAAAAGACATATTTGGGTAGTGCTTGCATTTTAATCTGGAGGTGAGATTCATGTTGGTCTGTTTTAAGTTCTTAAGTATGTCTCCAAAAAACCAAATTATAAACTAAATAAAAACAATTGAATTGTCTAATATGAACCGAAAAGGGATTCAAATAGTCACTTCTGTGTGTTGAATGAAATACTGGTTTTCATTAAGCTCTGAGCGAAAGTACTAATAATAGCTTGAAATGACTCAGTGAGATTTCAAGGCTCATCCTTGTAGGATCTATGAGTACTTTATTCTAATGACTGAATACTATTCCATGTATGGATATGCCACATTTTATTTGGACATTTGGAGTGTTTCTACTTTTTGCTATTGTGAATAGTGATCCTATAAACATTTGGGTGCAGTTTTTGTGTATGGACATTTGTTTGCGTTTCTTTTAGGTATATACCTGGGAGTGTAGTTGCTGGGTCATATGGTAACTCTTAAGTTTAACCTTTGAAGAATTGCCAGATTGCTTTCCAAAATGGCTGCGTTATTTTACATTCCCACCAGCGGCGTATGAAGGTTCCAGTTTCTCCACATGCTCTCCAACACTTGTTGGAACTGTCTTCTTGATTAAAGCCATCCTAGATGGGCATGAAGTGGTATCTCATTATGGTTTTGATTTATATTTCCTTGATGGCTAAAGATAATTGAACATCTTTAAATGTGCTTATTGGCCATTTCTCTGTTTTCCTGGAGAAATGTCTTTTCAGATCCTTTGTCCAAATGTAATTGGGTTATTTGGTTTTTTATTACCAAGTTGTAAGAGTCCTTCATATATTGCAAATTATAAGTCCCTTGTCAGATATGTATGATTTGTAAGTATTTTCTCCCATTCTGTTGGGTTGTCTTCACCCATTTTTACTTAACTTTTTTGAGTCTTACTTAGAAAAAGGTGGTTGATTTAAGCCCATTTTAATATGTGTGCCTGATTAACTACATAATGGCAGTGAGTCAAGGGTTTCTTCTATAAACTCTAGCCCCAATGGTACATCTCAGTGGAAAGAATGTTACACTGTAACTTGGTATGTTGTTATTTCAACTTTTCTGGGTGACCCTTAGCAAAGAAGTACGAGGCTGTAAGTCACCCTAGAGGAAGAATAAAAAGTCCACCACATACCTTAAGCCAAGATGCCCACCTAGCACCCACCAGCCAAAATAGAAATTTCTATGTGTAGACACTTCTTGTACTTAGAGAAAGGCTCCAAGTTTAAGGAGGAAGATTTTAATTGCCTCAGTTTGATGGGTAGCAGCTTGGGGTGGAAATCACTTCAGTCAGCAGTCTTTTGAATCCAGTTAACAAGAACAAAAGTTGTACACTGTAGTGAACTCACCTGTTTATGTGTGTCTTTATGTAAGCCCAGATAGCAGTAAATAGAGCACAGATAATATTTGCCTGAAGGTTTCACTTGGCTTTAAAAAGAAACAGTTTGCTTTGATGCTTCCAAGAGGATTTCTGCTACATAGAATTGCAGATGTCCTGCTTTTTCACAGAAGAGGGTACGTCTCTTCTTCTGCAAGTGACAGGACAATAGAAAATAGATGAATTGATTATGGTTAAGAGTTTTGAAATCCATCTCTGAACTTTCTTGTCTCACACCCAGCATATACACAACAATTCCTTGGTTGTGTAGTTAACCAGGCCACTCTGGTGGAAGGTTCTGTTTGGGGTTATAATGGCACATACTAGGGTAATACAGCACAGAATTCTGGAAATGTATTGTTTTAAGATGTTAAGAGTTTTAAGGCACCAGAAAAATTTGTTTTCCCATCTCTACTGTGCTCGTCCTTTGACTTAGATTCCCCAGGGAGTATAACATGGCACACTGCATTGCCATTCAGTGAGTGACACTTATAAAAACACCTCTGCATAATGTTAGTCTCCCAAGATAGGACCAGAGTACAGCTGTACCCCTCTCGGTTCCCTGAAAGAGGAGGACATCGTATTCAATGCAGGTCCTAGACCAGATTTCAGAAAGGCACCTCAGTATTGTGGGCTTGTCACTGTACCCAGTACACATGCACAGGTCACTAGCTGGCTGCTTTCCCCATGACTCAAAAGCAGTTAAGAAGAATAAGAAAGTGACTCCATTTTTGCCTGCCATTTACAAATACGAAAATCTTCATCCTTGAAGCCTAAGGTTATTTCTAAATCTAGGTTTCAGCAAATAAGACAAAAGATGAAGTTTAAGTACACTTGTTCGGGAGGCAAAAGACACTGAGGAATACAGTAGACACTGATAAAGGTGAAATCATTTATTAGAACCATCAGCAAAAAGGAACTTGGTTACTACAGAGAGCTGTTGGATTCATTGTAAACAAACTTCAAGTACACCTAGCAGATTAATGATATTTTATAAGTAATGAAAAATGACTCAAAGAGCTACCCCTTTCCCTTTTGTAGTCGTGTACTAAATGCTTACTAAACTCCATGAAAACCAAAGGCTGAAGACCATTTCCTCTGCTCACTGCTGCAAAATACGTCACTGCTGTGGTATTACAAATGAGAGTCGGGCAAAGGTAAACATTGGTTGGGGAATAAATGATGTCTGGATTCTTCCAAGTATAAGGTACCTTTGTTAACACAAACACAGAGTGACCATTCCTTCCCCCCTAATTACATTTGCTTTCCTGTGTCTTAATAGATTTGGTGTTTAATCTTTGCCCTTCCCCTGTTTCCTAACAAACTGTACAGGAAATGTATCTCCCAGGAAATGTCTCCCAGTCTTGAAAGGAAAGAGAGTAACAGCAGGGTGGGGAAAAGCTCCATGCCTGAACCTAGTATCAGTCTTTCCCGCTGATTCGGGCTCTGCATGAGGCTCTTTTTCAAATAAGCTTGAGTGAGCAAGAGAGGACTCTCTATAGGGTTTGAATTTAACCATAACCTAAAGATGTCACTTTACCGCCAGGCAAGGATGGGGGAACCCTGAGAATTACTAACAAGTTTGAGTTCCGTGGTAGGACCTTGTTTGTGGAAGTGCAAGCACATTTACAGGCTTTTATCCACATGTGATCCTCAGTGACGTTGAATATTATTTTTTTCCTGTCTGCATTTGAGCAGAGAAGATAACAAATACATAGGACTTCAAGTGAGTTTAAATAAGCCTCTGCATTAGAAAACTGGGCAGTGTGGAAGCTCTTGTTCTTTCCACCATCCCTGGGTTCCTGTAATGACCTGGGAGCTTTTTTTTTTATCATTAATCTACAATTACATGAAGAACATTATGTTTACTAGGCTCCCCCTTCACCAAGTCCCCCCCACATACCCCATCACAGTCACTGTCCATCAGCATAGTAGGATGCTGTAAAATCACTACTTGTCTTCTCTGTATTGAAGAGCCTGCCCTGTACCCCCCACACACATTATACATGCTAATTGTGATGTCCCCTTTTTCCCCCACCCTTATCCCTCCCTTCCCACCCATCCTCCCCAGTCCCTTTCCCTTTGGTAACTGTTAGTCCATTCGTAGGTTCTGTGATTCTGCTGCTGTTTTGTTCCTTCAGTTTTTCTTTGTTCTTATATTCCACATATGAGTGAAATCATTTGGTACTTGTCTTTCTCTGCCTGGCTTATTTCACTGAACATAATACCCTCTAGCTCCATCCATGTTGTTGCAAATGGTAGGATTTGTTTTCTTCTTATGGCTGAATAGTATTCCATTGTGTATATGTACCACATCTTTATCCATTCATCTACTGATGGACACTTAGGTTGCTTCCATTTCTTGGCTATTGTAAATAGTGCTGCGATAAACATAGGGGGGCATCTGTCTTTTTCAAACTGGGCTGCTGGCATTCTTAGGGTAAATTCCTAGAAGTGGAATTCCTGGGTCAAATGGTATTTCTATTTTAAGCATTTTGAGGAACCTCCATACTGCTTTCCACAATGGTTGAACTAATTTACATTCCCACCAACAGTGTAGGAGGGTTCCCCTTTCTCTGCAACCTAGCCAACATTTGTTGTTGTTTGTCTTTTGGATGGTGGCGATCCTTACTGGTGTGAGGTGATATCTCATTGTGGTTTTAATTTGCATTTCTCTGATGACAAGCGATGTGGAGCATCTTTTCATGTGTCTGTTGGCCTTCTGAATTTCTCCTTTAGAGAACTGTCTATTCAGCTCCTTTGCCCATTTTTTAATTGGATTATTTGCTTTTTGTTTGTTGAGGTATGTGAGCTCTTTATATATTTTGGATGTCAACCCTTTATCGGATCTGTCATTTATGAATATATTCTCCCATACTGTAGGATACCTTCTTGTTCTATTGATGGTGTCCTTTGCTGTACAGAAGCTTTTCAACTTGATATAGTCCCACTTGTTCATTTTTTGTTTTTGTTTCCCTTGCCTGGGGAGCTATGTTCATGAAGAAGTCACTCATGTTTATGTCTAAGAGATTTTTGCCTATGTTTTTTTCTAACCTGGGAGCTTTTTAATTCCCATATTTGCTGCATCAGATAGAGCTCTGCTGGTTCTTGGTTTTAACAAAGCTCTGGAAACAGAAAAAACAGTAGACTTTTTCAGTTGACTATCATCAGTTATTAGTCAAAATACATAATGAAAATTATATTCCATTAATCTCATTAAACATGTCTAAACCTATAATTTTTCATAGTTCTATACAAAGGTTGGCCATATTCTACTTCCCTTAATGTTGCTTGCCACTTTTTGAAAGTCATTTTAAATGTAGGGAGAATTCTGTCACTAATTTTGACCTTTTGATAAACATTGTTATATCACTTTTGTTTTGCTTTATTCGTCCTTTGTAGTTTTGCCTAGCCATTATTTCTGATGCCTAATTCCATGATACCAGATGTCTCTGACTGCAGACTGGAGTTTGTTGGTGTTGAAGTAAGCTGTATAGTAAGAGAAGTGTCTGCTAAGTTTAAGCTGTGGGAAAGAGGCTTGTATAACCAAGGCTTGTAGGGTTGCTGTATGCAAGCTTTCCTCTTACCATTTTGTGTGCACACATTCAGGCTTTTAGGGTGATTATTCTTTCATTAGGGACCATCTAAGAGAAAAGTGGGCCAAAGGGAAAAACCATGGCACTCTGTCTCTGAGAAGTATGTTCAACACCTAAATAGGTCACTGGGGGGGTATAACTGGAAGGCTTGGGAAGCCTAAGTCAGCACTTAGCTGTGGCATCAAACCACAACAGCACAGTTTGACAGTGTGCCCAGGAGATTGCTTCAGTCATGTAGGGTGGAAAGCTTTGAGGTTTATAAGAAAAATTGGGGGAGGGGAGAGGGTAAGGGTAAAAGAAGGAGGGAATAAGTCTTACTATTTTGGCCCAAATTAATAGCATTATTCTCCCTCCTTTCTTTTTTTTAAGACCCTATCAAAGGAGGGTAAATGAAGTAGAAATCCTCCTTAGGGAAAAGCAGCTAGGTCTTAAGAAGAAATCTCTCTATATTTAGTTAGATTTCAAATAAAGATGTTGTTAAGTGTTTTTAGTTTTTCAGCCTTTATTGAATTTTAGGTTTAATATCTATAAGATGTACACTGATCCGATTTCTTGAGCTGTGTGCACAAGAAGAATGTGGCCTGGCTATTCCTTTGTAATAATCCACTAAATTTGGCCTCGAACAGTACCCAGTTTTCCATACTTAAGAAACTCTTCTGTAATAGGTATAATTGTTGGTCCTTCTTTCCAATGGAACATTCCCTAGGAACATTAGAAAGTGACTGGTGAGGCCAGAATGGTGACTCTTCCAAAACAGGTGGGCTCCAACATCTTTTATCATGAGGTGAATGAATAAAACCCACTTTAGAAATGTTTATAGCCAGCCCATTTTCCATTGTGGAGAAGCCAGGATGGCAAGAACAGCCAAACCAGTGATAGATTAGATCCTTGGCACACAGGCTCAGCATGTAGAGAAGTTAGCTGAGCAAACATCTGGTAGAACTGTTGGTGCTCTGCCCCCCATGCCTCCCTCCTTTCCCTACACTAGTAACCCTCTTCTCCAGGTGTCTTTGACTTGGACGGATGTCAAAAGCCAGCTCTGCATAGAAGGCAATAAAATTTGGGGGCACAGTCAGCTAGTTTGAAAGGATTTGTATGCCTGTGGAAGTGACGCAACTAGTGAAGTTTCTCAATGGGGCATTTGTAATGGCCTGGCACTTCATTGGTCTCCTTGTTAACACTGCTACTGAGGTTTTTCATGAAAAAACGGCAGTGCTTCTACTTTTTATGTACTTTGTGGCATTAGCTGTATTTGCATCGGTAACTGGGATGAAGGTGGGAAAAGGATTAAGGTTCAGGGATCCCATGAGTTTTCTGCTTTCATCTCCTGTATCCTTCAGTATGATCATCTTGGCCATGTGAACTTAAAAACTGATGCCCATACAAGTGTCCAGAGGAAGCTTACTGTTTCTGCTGACATTTGAATTTTATGAAATTTTGTTCTTTCAAAACATAGACCATTAAATTTGACTATATTAATGCAGTTTCTAATTTAAATTTTAAGAGATTTTAAAATTAAAACACAATATCTCCTAGCTTTTCCAAGACAAAAACTTGTTTCAGTCTTTAAAGGGCTTGTGCTCATAGTTTCCTTTGTAGATCAAGATGGGTGCTGGGAGGTTGAGACATGATTGTGATCCTGCCAGCGATCACCTTCACTCCCTCCCATTTTGGCTAGTACCAACACACTTCCTGAGCTGGCCAGGGCAGCAGGGCCAGTCTGAGGGGGAGTAGGCCTGTTCGGAGCATGTATTGTCTTTTGCTGTTGGTCTTACACAATGCCGTTAAATACAATTGCAGAATTTTTATCTGGTAGTGGACCTCAGATGGATGGATGAGACCCATGAACTGTGATATTAAGAATCAAAACTGCTCAGTACTATTGTTTGTTTGCCAAACACCCTACCACCACGAGTAAAAAGGAGGGGACATACAGATGATGTGGGGGACTGTGAAATCTTTCTTAGTCTAACTGGTATTTTATTTCAAATGAAACTGCCATGTATGGATAGAGAGCTTTAGGTTCTTGGACAGTGATGGGTTCTGACAGGGAGCCCTACCAGTTCATGTGACTGACCTCTTTTAGAGGAGAACCCAAGTGGAAGGCTGTTGGGATGTTGTGTACAGATATGCTATTTGCATAGTGTTGCTAAGTTTTTGTATTAAACAGAATATTTTGTCAGTTCAGGAAAAGAAAATGGAATGTGCTCTTTCTTAAGTATTTTTCATCCATTTGCTTCCTTTTGTCCTAATACATGCACCAAAGCTTTTAATTTGGTTAAGTGATACTTTCATGTCTCTCCTACCTTTGGCTCAGGTTTTTGAATGTTACTGTCGCTCAGCTGGATGGAGCGACATACAGCTTGTATGCAAGCCATACATCAGTAAGCTAACATATTTTGAAAAATTAGTCCAGATCCCAACACTGTTTTTGTCTGCATGTTGTAATGCAAAAAATAGGTCTCTGAAATAAAAGGCAGCCTTTCTGCTTCCCTGTCTCCCTCTCTCCCTCCACCTCTCCCCTCCTCCCTTTGTTCTCTTGTTCCCCTCCCCCCTCTCCCTTCCAGTTCCATACTGAAAAACGGCCTGCACTGGATGGGTAATTAACGCAGAGCTGTGGATCAACAGGTCCCACTGGTGGTGTCTAAATCTGAAGTAAATGTTAATGTGGTGCAGGTTCACATGTATTAGTAGGTGAGGGAGATGAGTGAGGTTAGACCCAGATCGGCCACACTGGTGTATGACTTGAAATAGATCCTCTTAATTAGAGAGCCAAGAACCATGACAACTACCAACATCTTCCACCTGCAGTGATGGGCTGCAGCCTCATTACTGAAAGAAAGAGGCATTCTAAATTAAAACTGGACTCTTCTTTGGCTGTGAGTTGGGATCATCTGTTTCTGAGTCTTTCACATGGAGAGGTCTGTCACTGCAGGCATTACAGTTAGCTGAGAAGTGTGTGTGTGTGTGTGTGTGTTTCTCTTTGATGACTCCAGAAATAGACTGACCTAGACACCCTCATCAGCAATAGAGATGGGTCATTTGGATTTGTTTATGAGAGTCTAGAGGTTGTCCTGCTGTAGAGGTTGGCTTTAGGAGTTTTAGTTTTGAAATTAATGTCCTTTACCAGCTTTCTAATTGGTTTGTGCACAGATGTTACTGTTAACAGGTTATAGGCTTCACAGAGAGCCAGACCAAACTCTGAGATGCATATCCTTCGATTGTACAATCTCTGAAGATTTAGAGCTCTATTGTTATGAACTATTTTACAGCTTACAGAATATCTTTATAATCAGGTAGTGGTTAAAATAAATAGTGAGTTGAAAAGCAGTAAACAGAGAACAAAAGCAAAAACACTTTCTGGCCAGGAATTGCAGGCCAGGGCTTTTAAACAAATCATCTGGAAGGAAACATCCACAACAGTGAAGATGGGAAGATACTCTGTAAGAGCTCTGTCCCCACAGGGTACTCTTCTCTGCCATGGCAAAGGCCACTTGTCTCAGAGAACTGCAGGCCATATTGTTTCAAAGCCAGAAAATAAAGTAGAGGTCCTTGACCTGCTGGCTAAAGAGATACTGGTTTCCTGAGACAAAGCAGCTCATATACAGAGGACAGATGTTCTAGAGTTCACCTTCCTTCCCAGGACTTAAACAGTTCTCAAAATACTATTGTGCTCTAGATGGACTTTAAACATCCATTCTCAGGAAGATGTCCCCACTCGCAGAACCTTCCTTTTATCATGTAGGTCTTCAAAATATGGAAATAGTACCTGCTTCTTAAACTATAGTTTCCTCCTGAACCCTTCAAGATCCTTAACCAAATTTGCCATCTTTAAATGATTGCCAGCTGAATCACCATTTACTGAATAGCTCTGAAATGTGGAAAGAAAGTAGGGAAAAGGCCACTGTCACCTTCTGGGGTTCTTTGTTGAGTCTGACATGCATGAGCAATTGAGTCCCTACATAGGTCTGTGTGGCAAGAATCATCAGTTCGTAGTTGACTATGTGTGGTCTCATTGTCAACTGTGCTTTTTATGTTGTCTCTAGCCTGTGATCCCTGAGAGCAAGGACCATGTCTGAAATCTCACCACCTAGCACGTTGCCTAGCATAAAATACATGTCCAAAAATGCTTGAATGGATGAATGACTTTGGTCCTCTCTCCCCCAGAGGCTGTATTTCATCATGGGGTGAATCATAACTTAATATGGTTTGTGTCCTTCCTCCAGTGTGGCATTGGTTAGTAAGCAGCCAGTAAATGTTGACTGATATAGAAGGAAATGCTCCACTTTGAGACCAAGGAAGTTGCATGTTGCATTCTGTTCTAATATTTCTAATATTTTTAAAGGTTTTTTAAAAAGAGTTTGGGCTCCAGATTTAAGAGGCAGAAACTGATTTGGGTTCTCATTCTGCTACTCACTGGCTTCATTGTTTACATTAAGTCAGTCTCCTCACCTGTATTATGGGAACAAGAAGTCTCACAGTATGGTGGTGAAGATCAAGTAAGAACACCTGTGAAAGCACTTTGTGAACTGAAATGCCCTATCTAGATGTAGGATGAGATTATCACTCTGCTATTTCTGAGCTCTAGTGATCAGGAAGCATGTAGATGTCTTTACAAGCAGCACTGGCTCATGATAAGTGTTTTCACTGCTGAACAGCGGAACCCCTGTAAGAGTAATTTTCAGTATTAACCTGACTTTTTAACTTTTAATGATTTCCTTTTGTAGAGAATGGCTCTTAGCACCCTGCCTTCATTGGTATGGTATGAGAAGGAGCTGGAACAGAGCCTTCTTTTTCTTGACAGGCATATCATGATTTAAAGACTTGGCCATGAATATAATTGTTTCAAAGTTGCATACTAAACTTAATGGGAACAGTGTTCTTATGGGAGAAGGAGCTTTAAGATGGGCAGCTGAGGTGAGGAAGTCCTCAGGATATGTTCATGAGTACCTGAGGCTGCAGAATCTCCTTTCTCCCTGGAATGCTTTCCCTGTTGGCACTATTTCTAATATGGAACAAAACTATAGTATGTTAACAAAACAGCATCTTTTGGAACTGGTTCCTGAGATTATTACCCCAATGACTGTCTTTCCTGGAGCCATTTCATGAATCTTTTTCAACTTCAGATATTTGAGTTGGAAAAGTGTCTCCCAAAGAGCTTGAAAGGAATTGCTAGGAGCAAAGAGGAAACATTATCCTGAGTAAGTTTACACGGACAGTTACCATGGGCAAGTCCTGTGTTCCAACCATGCATATGATGATCATTTTCTAGGAACATAGACCTTCCTTCCATATCCGTTCCATCTTAAATATTACCACCTTCTCTCAAGATACCACATTTTTTTATTTATTTCAAGATGCATGCTGTCTCTAAGAAAGCAGCAAAATCCCAACAAGGCCCTGCTCTTAAATGTTGTGTTTGTCCTGGAGAGAGCATTCTGACTTCCTTATACCACTCTCTAAATTCGCAGTCCTCATCCCACTCTTTAGGGCAGACAAGAGGAGGCTGTGGCCATAATCTAGAATTCTGAGAAATACCAAGTTCTTGAATTTGGTATCTCTAAAAGTGATCCTTTCAAAACCAACCAGGAACTGTGTTTGAGGGCCTCTTAATAAAAATTTTAAGCATTTTATCCCCCTGTGTTAAGAGAGAAACAAGAAATCAAATTGTTTAAAGAAGACTTAAACGAGTAGGGTAGGGTGCTTTGAAGTATGAAGTTCAGATTTGCAGATATGACCTTTGATTCTAATGTCTTACTGTTTTGTGATTTAGAAAACATAATAACCCTGTGTGATTTAACCACCAGTATATGTACCTGCCCAGTTGCATTGCTTTGCCTCATGACTTTGGAGGGGTTACATTCACTTACTAGAAATCCATTCTTTCAGTGTTCCCCCAGTTCTTTAAAGTTTAACTGAGTACTACTGTGTACCAGGCATTGTGCATCATGTGGAGCTACAAAGCGAAGTGAGGCATAGAGAAGGGGATTCAGGTGCATAATGGTTTCAGTACCTTGTGACACTGAAGTGCTATAAGACATCAGGGGCTGTCAGAGAAAACTTCCTGGAGATAATACCTACTTAGGCCCAAAAGATAAGGAGTGCACCAGGTGAAGGAATGGAGGAAGTCTAAGCTTTTGTGGCAGTGGGTAATGGCTCTGGAATGAGCAGAGACACAGAATTGAGAAACACTGTGGATGTATAGGTAGCCGCCAGACTAATAAAGCTGGAGAGAGCAGGGTTCTTACCTGCTCTGCTCCGCAGCTTGAGCTTTATGCTGTAATGGATGGGGTAAGGACAACATTGAAGGGCTTTTTGGTTAGGAGAGTGATAGATCAGAATGATGTTTTAAGTAAATCATTCTGCCCGCAAGGTTGGGAATAGATTAAGGGGAAGCATTGAAGGGTGGTCAGGAAGCCATTCGCATCTGGTAAAAGATCTAAGCCCATACCACCTTGCCTTACTTATTTCCTTTACATGTTTGGCATAGGGTATCTTGGTACAAAGCCAATGGGCAGATGAAAAGAAATGAAAAACAGAATCACAAGTGACAGCTTTTTCGGGGCTAATTTTAATATGAAGGCTGCTGAAGCGTAGCAGAGTCTTTTTGGCAAAATTGCACATATACATTTCATTTGTTTGGATGTTGCCTTTGCAGAAATACATTAGAGAAAACTAGGAAGACTTCACAGGTGACATTGACCTGTGGTCTTGCAGGGGTTGAAGGCCTGTCCGAACAGGCCAGTGTGCCTCCAATTTTCTTCTTTCTGGTAAGGATCCTCCTGAGAGTCCACCAAGGAAACGGGGAGAAAAGGGTGCAGTGAGATGTGAGGGATTGCTGGGCATCCTGACCGACGTGTGTGCTCAGGGCTCTAGGGAAGCATTGCAAAGCAAGGAAGTTTAGGAAAATTTGCTAAGCCAAGTGCTATTTTAGATAGAAACAGTAAAGCAACATAGTGTTAAGGCCTGGGACTTAAAGGAGAGTCTTATATATTCAACCCTCAAATTATTTTTTTTAGTATTTCTCATATTCTTTGAAGAAAAATTTCCTCCTTGTCATTCCAAGTAAGTGACCCCCAGGAACCAAATGTAGAAATTTCTTAAGCATAAATGTAGGCTTATTCTGCAGTGGTTTTCAAGCTATAGTGTTGAACAGAATCACTGAGAGAGCTTGTTAAAACACAAATTCTGACCTCTATGTCCAGAAGTTCTGATTCAGTAGGCCTGGAGTGAGGTTTCAGAATTTGCATTTCTGATAAGTTCCCAGATGAGGTTGATGCTACTGGTTTGGGGAGCACACTTCGAGAACCACAGCTGCAAAGACATTTATAAATGTGACCCTACCAAAGATTGAATAAAGTTTCATATGGCTCTTGATATGACCGGAATGGAAATCAGTGATCTGGAGGATCAGTAAAAGCCAGCCCTACACAGTTCTAATTTTGATTCAGTATTGATATTACTGAAAGACTACTGTGTGCACAACTTCTACATTATAAAGATATGCAGAAGGAAGGGAGCCAGTTCCTGTCTTGGTCCCTTTAATAAAATAGGATCACTATACCACAAGGGAAAGCCTGAGAAGTGCCAAAAGAGACCTAAGCCATGCAGCTGGAGGTCCAGGATGTAGGATGTCTGTCTAACCCAGGAAGAGTGCATGGAGGAGCTGTACTCAGTTACCTATTGCTGTGTAACTACCCCAGTGACTTAAAACAGATGCTGGTTATTTTCTCTCACAAGTCTGCAGGTTGACTAGGCTCAGCTGGGTGGTTTTTCTGTTCAACATATTATTGTCTGGGACTGCAGTTTATTTGGAATCCAAGACTGAGCTCGGCTGAGGTGGCGTGGTCCAAGATGTCTCAGTCACATAGCAGCAGTTGGTGCTGGCTATTGGCTTGGAGCTCAGCGGAAGCTGTTAATTGGAGTGCCTTAAGCGTCCTCCATGTGGCCTCTCACAGCATGACAGCAGAGCTCTGAGAAGGAACAGTCCAAGCAGGTAAAAATGGAATCTGCAGTCCTTCCAGTGTTGGAAGTTATAATTGTTACCTTTTCTGTATTCTTGGTCAAAAGGAGTCAAGACAAGCCTAAATCAAGAGGAAGGAAATGGCCTGCCTCTGGTAGAAGGAATAGCAACAAATTTGCAGTCATCTTTAATCTGCCATAGTCTGATTGAGGCAGGCTTTACAGGATGAATAGTGTTTTAACAGGCATAGCTTTCTAGGGGAAGAATGTTCTAAAGAAGAAATAGCAAGTCTTCAATATGACTAAGAGGAAGGGTACTGAAAGGGGCCTGGGAAGATGGTAAGGGACCATGTTACAGAGGGCTTTGAATAGCTTAGGCTTACACTAACAGACCTTTTTCGGAAAAAGTTTGGAGGACCTGTCAGTGATTTTATTAGTATGGTGCAGTTTGGGAATGACTCTCAGGGCTCCAGACTAGTTAGTGTTAATAGCTCTGGATTTGGCTTCTTTTTCTGAGATGTAGGAAGGGATGTTTACTCCTTAGGTTATTGTAAATGATGCCACATAAGCATTTTAAAGGCTGAAAGAACCCTAGCAGTGTTGTAGGACTGGCCAAAATAGGAGTTGAGGGATGTGCAGCTTTGTGCCAGACCTAGCTAGGCTTTACCTGCTGCATCAAAGAGTTAGTTACTTAGTCTTGTCCTTGTCTTTTCCCCACAGTAACCCTCCACTGAGTGAAGAGATGTTGCCTCCTGGGGAGTGGATGTGTCACCGGTGCACTGTTCGCCGAAAGGTAATAATGCTTCTTTCTGAAGGCTTTGCTCAGAATGCCAGATCTAGAGCACTGATATTCTAGAGCTAAGACAGCCTGCCCTGAAGGCATTTTCGTCCCTTCTGCTTGTCTCTTCCAGCCCTGGAATCACCCTCACTCTCCCCATGGTGACTGTTTGGAATCCAGTAGGGCCAAAAGTCCAAACATGGGCTGCTGAAATGGGCAGAAGAGGTGTGTTAATTTCCTGAGCCATGTTCATTTACTATTGACAGGAGTAGTCTGATCTCCTTGTAGACCTCCTGGATATAGACCATGCTTGTAGTTGAAAGTGGCTGAAGAAAAGGAAGTCTGCTTCTCCAGCTTAATGGAAGAAGGATTCCCCTCACCCCAAAGCACCTAAGTCACTGGCATCCAGAGACTTGGCCGAGTGTATGGGAGGGAGAGAACCCATTTGTACCCCAGGTTGCCTAATCTCTTCAGCACCCCATCCCTCAGTTTTGATAATTCAGTGTACTGACTTTGAGAACATTGTTTTCTATTTTGAGAACTTCAGTGGCATGCAAAAGCTAAATTCTCCCTTATCAAGAAAGGAAGTAGGTATGTTTCCACCCAGATTATGAGACCCAATCCTCAAATGATAGGCTTTGGATTAGAATTTGTGAATTGTAAACCACCCCCTGCTCTTCCGCCACACTAATTGTACAGCAAGCAACTCTTCCTTTCTTGTGACATCACCTCTGTTTTGCTGGCCTCTAAACATGATGTCACAGTGCATGATGACTTCTATGGTTGCAGAAACAGGATGAGATGATTCAGAGATTGTGGTTTATGTGTGTAACAGTTTTCAGCCTTTAAGAAGGTAAACAGTTAGGCAGACATTTTCAATGTGTGCACAAGGGTTCCTATTAAAAAGCAATCCAAGGCCAACCAGCCACCTAACCATAGCCATAGTTGGATCTCTCCTAGAGTCCACAAACTAGGCTGTCCTCCAGATCTCTTCCCGTGCATCCCTAGTTAGATTAAAGCAGGGCTAATTAGAGAACTGCCAGCCAAGAGGCTTTTCAGAGACTTAACTACTACAAGAAGCTGGATGTGAAAGGGTTGGGAACACCTGAGGGAGAAGTGAAGCCAGGAAAAAGGGTAGAGAAGAGGAACTAATGTTTTAGTGCCCATCACATGCCAGGTATTTTACCTATGTTGCCTCATTTAATCCATATAGCCAGCTATAGGTGCTGGTGGTAGTATTTTCGTTTTAGAAAGGAAGAAACAGGCTCACAAATGTAGAATAACTTTCCCAAGGACTCAAAAGAATTGACAGAGCCAATATGTGAACCAAATTTTCTCAGTTCCAAGCTCTGCTACTTCTTCATCAGTTTTCTTGAAGCAGAACTACTTGCTGAGGATTAGACTGTGGCTTTTTCTAACATACTGTGCTTTTCCTAAAATGCCATTCTGACCTGCTCTCAGATGGACCTCTTTACCTACAGTGCCAAATGTCTTTCTGCCACCACTAACTTCTACCTGGCTTTGGCCTCCTGTAGTCAACACACTGAAGTGGATTGAAATATACATTCTGTAGGCCTCATCAACCTCTAGTGTTCAGGTCCTAGTCCTAGTGGAGACTGAATCTTCCCCTAATTCAAAATCTACCCTTTCATATATGTGACCCTCTCTTTATCTCCACTATAACTGAGAGGAAGAGACGAAAGATTTTAACAGTCTCACTTTAGAGAGAGAATTCCTGTGCACTAGCCTGAACCATCCAATGTCTTAGGTAATCAGTGGCAAAACTGGAACAAAGACCCCAGGCCTCCTAATTGGAGACCAGCATTAAACTCTTCATTTGACCACTGTATTTGGAGTCCTGGAGGAAAATGTATTATCAATCATCCAGTCCTACTGTATACACTTAGTGTTCTTCTATTTCCCCATCTTCCTATTTAAGGAAGTGTCGCATTCAGAGTTCGAGTTAAACTTGAAACACTGAAAGCTATTCTTAGACACCGCGATTGCTGGGTGGCCACTCTCATCACACCACCCTTCCACCTTACAGTACAGTTACTGCCTTCCTAGCTGGCCCCCAACCTCCCTGGACAGGGAACTCTGCCTGTTGTTTACCTTTTACCTTTGCTGTTCCAACTTTATTTTGAGCAAAGTTCTTAAAATTCAGAAGGTCAGGATACTCCCAAGGCAAACTGTGGTGATCTCATTGATTCTCAGTGTTATCCTCACTCTTTTCAGTCTCTGCTAACCTTATTCTCACTATTAACTTTATAGCCCTTTACCCCTGTACTTTCTATAGAGATACTGTATCATAGGATGACTTAGAGTAAGTGATGTGTGATTTATAGAATTGTTTCCAACTCCACATGCTTTCTGGTGAATCCTGCTGCAACTTTTGCTACCTGTAGTTTAGTTCAGCTGTAGTTCTATCAATTTTAACAGACCACTGCTCCAAGTCCTCAGGTGGATGAGTCTGTGGTATGTTAGAGACTTTCTGAATTTTAATGGTCTCGTAGAACTCCATAGCATTTATCTCGATTTTCTGGTACTTTATGTGATGGGCCCACCTGTTCATTTGCACAGAAACGAGAGCAGAAAAAGGAACTGGGTCATGTCAATGGACTGGTGGATAAATCTGGCAAACGGACTACATCCCCCAGCAGTGACTCTGACTTGTTGGACAGATCCACTAGCAAAACCGAACTCAAGGCCATTGCCCATGCCCGGATCCTGGAGAGGAGAGCCAGCCGGCCTGGCACACCCACATCCAACGCCAGCACAGAGACCCCCACCTCTGAGCAAAACGACGTCGATGAGGACATCATTGATGTGGACGAGGAGCCAATGGCAGCAGAGCCAGACTATGTGCAGCCCCAGCTAAGGCGACCCTTTGAGCTGTTGATTGCTGCCGCCATGGAGCGGAACCCCACTCAATTTCAGTTGCCCAATGAACTGACTTGTACCACTGCACTACCAGGTAGCCAAACCGACATACCCACTCCCTGGCCCCAGCTTCCCCAGAGAATTATTGTCCAGCAGAGGGCAGTGCTGCTGCCTCTGCGGTCGCTGCCCAAGTAGCCAGTGTCTCAGGTTCTTCCTGGAGAGACTTTGAAGGTTTTAGCTTTGAGCAGTGCTTATTCAGTTAGCCCTTCCCAGTATCACTTTTTAAAAAAATAGGTAGTTATGTTCACATGGTTCAAAAATCAAAAAATATGAAAAGGCTTACAGTGAAAACTTTCCCTCCCACCCTGTCTGCCATTTTCCTAGTTTCCACCTTCACACCCCTCACAAATAACCGTTTGGTTCTTATGTATCTCCTTCTGGAATTTCTTCATGTGTATATAAGCAAATACAGATAGATGCTCATTGTTTTCCCCTTAAGTAGCATATTTGATAAACTATTCCACACCTTGCTTTTTTCACCACTTCACACAATATGCTGTAGAGAGCTTTCCATATTAAAAGACATTCCTCAGTTTTTTTAATGGTTGCATAATAAGTCCCCTATATAGATAATATTTTTATGTGTATTTATAGCCCATTATATAGATTATTTAACTAATTTTCTATTAATGAACATTAAAGTTTTTCCCCATCTTTTGTTACCATTTATAAATAAGTCACTGTGTACATGTGAGTGTATCAGTAGGATAAATTCCTAATATTAGAATTGCTGGTCCAAAACTATACATTTATGGTTTTGATAGAGATTACCAAATTGTCCTCCATTCTTTTCCTTTCCTTTTTTAAATCAAGTCGTGGCTTCTACTTGATATCAACAAAGCTTCTAGATCTTATTTTCTTCCCAGAGAAAGTGATGAGGCTGAAGAAACCTAGGATGTTTATTTCAGTAGGATATATATGGAATCAAAGCTTTTCTGAATTCTGTTTAGAATGTAGTGAAATTTTAGTTTTTTCCTCAGCCACTCCCACAGTATAGTCTTTGTTGACCCTTTGACTTGGGCATTTATATCTCTTAGGTTGCCAGTATCTAACCTAGGCTTCTGACCGCTTCATATTTGCAAAACATTTAGATGTGTTTCTGCCACGGAACAAGTAGTTCTGATTTCCCAGAGAATTATTGTCCAGCAGAGGGCAGTGCTTGGTGTCAGTCTCCCTTTTCGTCCCTTCTCCCTCTTTTTTTTTACTTGAAACCATCCCAGGGGGTCTCAGAAAGAGACCTGTGTCTAGGCCATGGCAAATGCTTTTACTAAGATCTGTTCCTTTCACTTACTATTGTTTCCATATCCCAGGCCAAGAACTTTGCATCCAGGGAAAGTTTAGCATCACCAATTTCTCTTCTAGGTTCTAGCAAGAGAAGAAGAAAGGAGGAAACCACAGGGAAAAATGTAAAGAAGGCGCAGCATGAGTTAGATCACAATGGTCTCGTTCCCTTACCAGTCAAAGTCTGCTTTACGTGTAACAGGTATTTTTATTCCATACCAAGGGGCTCTACCTCATATTCAGCAAATTATGTTTTTTCACGTTTCCGTCATTTCTTCTAAACCATGTAGTTAAAAGTGAATAATCCATATTCTGATGGTATGAGCACAGAGAGACTGAGTACTAAATGACCAGAGCCTTGAATGCCTAACAACTTTCCTGAGGCATCATTGTACAGAAGTACTGTAATAAGTGTTTATAGAGGCGAGAACAAGAGGAGTTGGACTTGACTGAAGCATGAGATGTTTAACTAGCAGGAAGAACTCTGGCCATTAGAGACACAAAGTTCCTGGAAAAGGCAAATAATTCTTAAATCACTAAAGATCAATTAAAAAGTAGTATAAGTATCCATGCAAGCTAGGATGCATCAGACTGGATGACTTCCAAAACCTCTAGGCTACCCCAGCTGTGGCCTCCCTGGGACACTGCTTTCCTTCAAATGGTATCTCCTCAGTGACAGGAACCAGCTGCTTTAGTTACTGGACTTGAACTTCTTGGCTTGGATATGTTAAAAGAGCAGGAGAGCAGGAGGAAATAGTTATCAAAAAGAAGTGTTTCACAGCAAAAGCTGTAAGGAACTAGACAGTACAGCAAGAAGAACTCTGAGCCAGGTCCAAACTGTGGCTTTCTTGCAGCTTGAGAACCCAGGTATTGTGGTCACAAATTGTAATTGTTGTTTGCTTAAGCCCCCTCCCTTTGCTTAAGCTTACATGAGCATATCACAAAATCATTTCCCAAGGCAACTCGTTGTCAGTTTTGCTGAGTATTTCATGTAGAAGAGAAGTTTTTCTCTCTGTACTTATAAGACCCTATAAAGGTTGCTACTGATTTTTTTTTTTTTTTTTAATGAGGTAGTTGCTTCATTTTAAGGAGTAGAAAGATCAGAGCAGAGTTGGCTATCTTCCCCTAGTGGGTCCTGAGCATTGATCATTCCTGCTCTGACAGCCATGTTAACTATGCTCCAAATAAACATTCACTTCCCTACAAGACATGTTCCTCTTAGAAGAGAAAAATGGAGAGCCTGTTGGTAGCTCCCAACTTCATCCATCTTAATTGTGAATGTAACTGAATCATCTGGGGAGGAGGCTGTGGGAGAATGTTAGGATTAAAGGGGGGAAGCCTGTTCCATAGTGCACAGTTGGTTTGAATTCTCCTGTCTTGCCACAAATAGCCTACTCTCTTTTTTTTTTTGCAGAAGTTGCCGCGTGGCCCCTCTCATCCAGTGTGACTATTGCCCCCTCCTATTCCACATGGACTGCCTCGAGCCACCGCTCACTGCCATGCCCCTGGGCAGATGGATGTGTCCAAATCACATCGAACATGTGGTGGTAAGAACAGCAGCATCCCTTCAGTCCTCTACAGGCACAGCTGGGGCGGAGACTGGTTCCATGGAAACCAAAGCAAAGTCAGCTTTATACCCAAGTTCACTGCAGAGGCTGGTTTCTGCAAACCATCTACTCAATTCTGATTATTTTGACATGCCTCAGCTGTACATTTTGCATTTTCCCACGATGCCTTGTTTTATCTGCATAGGCAGACTTAACCCTCTAGTGCCTGGTTGGTTGTGAGTGATTTCTTCCACACTGAAGTAAGCAGATGATGTTAACAGCCCTAAAGGGGAAGTGCCTTAGATCCAACCTTATGGAAATAAATGCTTTCACAGTAGTTGCCTCCATGTTTTCCTATCTTATTTTTAGAGGGAACAAAGTGAGAAAATTCTGAAATGTTTATTCTCCTATCCCAAGAATTAGCACTGGCAGTTAACTGCCCAGTAACTTCAGAGAATAGAAAAATTGACATGGATAAGAGTATTCCAGACAGTCAACCATTTGTTGAACACCTAATGTGTCTTAGGCACCAAATGAGGCTCTTTCCCTTTCCTTACCTTAATTCTTTACAACCACTTGGTCATAGCATATAATAGATATTTAGTAAGTAAACTGTCAAATGAATGGTGTGAGGATGCAGTTATCTTATCTCTGCTAATATGACCTGCTAAACCAGAACTGTAGTTAGTTAGCTCTCTGCAAGAGGTTTGGGACATTTCTTTACAGGCACTTTGAACAGTCACTCACAGGTAGAATTGGAAAGGGCTTCAGGAGGAGCACCTCCCTTATAACAGCAGCCTTTCCAAATGTAAAAGTAAGACGTCTACCAAAGGTGGTGATAACCATGGAGTGACTGTTGGCCCTAAGCATGGCATGCACTCCCTACCCTGCAATGAGGGGAACCTCAGCTACAGACTTGCACACTTGGAAGAAAAGAGTTACTTTGTTCTCTTCATTGGACTAGTGCCACTCAGAAAGGTTTATGTAGGAAGAAGCTTCCTTCTCCAACACTTAATGTGTCTTTTTGCCTCTTGCTGAACCAGAAAAAAAAACTATGAGCAGTGTACCCAAGTATGTATGTTAAAGAGCAGCTTTCCAACAGATGAGAAATTAATTGGGTAATTTTTTATTAGCCACTTAGGAGTTTTTCTTACTTTACTAATTAGGAAACTGCCACGCAGATCTCTTCTCTCAAATTAAAGTGTAGGGAACCAGATGTGGAAGATAAAAAGTGGCATACTTTCTGTATGTTTTCTGTGTGCTGCTGTATAAACATCTTTTCTTCCCTCCTTACGGCCTCTGAGAGCAGTCCAAGGTTTTCTGCCTTGGAAGACTTGTAAGACTGATTGATTGATAACTAGATGGGTTTGCTGATGCTCCCTGGCACCACGGAGAAGGAATAGGGTGAGGCACACAGGATTCTAGTGCTAATCCCAGCAGTCAGCCAGGCTTCCACAAGCTGCTTGTGGGAAAGAGTCCCTTGGTAGGAAGAGAGTCTTGAGTCTCTCAAGGGGCAAGGCCTGCATCTCCTCTGAAACCTGTGCTCTGTGAAGATATGCTGGTAGAGGGCGCTCTGAGCTAAGCAGAAGACTGTCGGGCTGAATTAGGAAGGCTACTTAGCTAATTCCCTGTCCCCCTCAAGCTTCTCTAGGGAGTAGGAACGTAAGTTTTCTCTTGCTGGACTAGGCAGGGCTGAGGGAGAAAGGCTTATCCATGTTCCCTGGCCCTCTGGCAAGAGTGTTGACATCCCAGAACTGTTTAGCTGAGGGCTTCTATTTTTTTAAACCTAGAGGATAGTTGAGAGGGGGATGCTTTTTGAGGTCCACCACAGGAGTGTCTGCTTGTCCCTAGCTGAACCAGAAGAATATGACGCTGAGCAATCGGTGCCAGGTGTTTGACCGTTTCCAGGACACCATTTCACAGCACGTTGTCAAAGTGGATTTCCTGAACAGAATCCACAAGAAGCACCCTCCTAACCGCCGCGTGCTCCAGTCAGTCAGAAGAAGAAGCTTGAAGGTGAGCCACAACCTTGTGCAGCCAGATTGTGCGCTCTGATTGTCTTCATGGTATAAGCAGAGGACTGTGGTCCTGATTTTACACAGGGAGACTGAAGCCCTTCAGATTTGTGTGTGGTGTCTCAGCAAGTAATGAATGTGACTATGTGTTCTAATACTTGAGCCTTCAAATTCTGCATGTTTCTGGTTCTCCTGAGCATAAGCATCTTTTTTAGCCTCTCCCACTGAATTCTGCTATATTGCCCCTCACCTGCCCACTTGTTCCTAGCTGTCTGGGAAGGTGCAGGTGGGGATGATTGGACAAGACCTGTGTAAAGTGAGGGGCTGTCTCAACTGAGGAACTTAAGAGGGAAATGTCTAAAGAAGAGTTGTCTTTTTCCCCCAGGCTGCTGTTAATATATCGTGAATACTGCAAACTGGCATCGCTGTAATAATACCTAAATTTGTATACAATTGATTGATTGCTGAAGTGTGTCCAAAGAGATTAACAAAATTTCTTTAAATTTAAAAAAGCACTTGCTGGTGTTGAGGCTGGATCTAGTTAACTATTCAACCCCCTCATTCATTTAACCTAGAGGTCTCCAATACTACATACCCATATGTAAACTTGATCTTTCTCTTATGAAATAACCCCGAAGGACTGTGCCAGTGGAAACCAGCGATTCCCATACATGGCCGCTTGGTGGCAGCCACACTTTAAAAATCACTCACCACTCCCATCACTTCCCGGGGGTTGTCAGCTCTAGCAAAGATGTTAACTGTTGAAAAGTGTATAACAGGCTCTTAACTGTGTAAATATTTATACTTCAGTGGAAATACCACTTGATTTAAGTTTTCCAAAATTAAATCAAGGTCCTTTTGGTTGGGGGCAGGGAATATTAGAGGTGCCATTCCTCATATCTTAGTTAAACAGATCTAAGAGGAATCCAGACTGTGTGATTTACCATGCATGTTTGGAAGAGGGTCTGTCTGCTGAAGTGAACAGGCCAGGAGGCCTTGATAAAATCCTGTCATTTATGATGCCCTCTCCCCTTTTTAAAATGTTTCTCTATTCTTGTGGAAAATCCAAGGGCACCACTTGCCTGAAAAGCATCTTGCACTTGCACAGTTTGAGAGCAAAATGAGGACTATAGCACCAGAAGACAATGGAGGAAAATGGCTCTGGCTCTGTACTGGACCGCTAGTCTTTATCTTTGATGTGTATGCAGGCAAAATCAGCTGGGAACTTTGTATCTTTGTTATTTAGAGGTCCCTCTTTCTACCCCCCTTTACTCTTCTCCATAGGGCAACCTTAGACCAGCCTACCGCTGCATCCCCAATTTTCCATTCCTAGGTGACCTCAGACAAGTGTGTGCTCCAGCCACCACTGTCCATGGTGATGACTCTCAGTTCCATATTCCTTGCTTTCTCATGTCCAGATTCATATCTGCCTGCCCATCCCACAGATGCCTCATTCTCAACCTGCCTAACTCCAAAAGGCTTCTGCCTCCAAATCTGCTCTTCCTCTTGTATTTCCTGATTCAGTGAATGACAACAGTCTCCACCCAGCCCCTCAAGCCAAACCTTGGGCAACGATTTTTAGCTCATCTTGCCTTACTTGCATAAAGACCTGGTCACCAAATCTGTTGGTTCTCCAAATGTGTTCCAAGTCCACCAAGTGCTTTCACATCTCTCTCCCCTCCCCTCTGTGTGCCTAGAAGTTTCTTCTCAACTTCTAAGTCTCAGCTCCAGTACTGCCTTCTTACAAAATCTTCCCTAATCCCAAGCTTCTATCCCCCTGGCAGAAATAAGTGCTCTCCTCTCTGTTTTTCCTAGCTCCTTAGACAATGCCTCTGTTCTGGACCCATTTTATTGTATTATACTATTTCTGTGTTTATCTCTCTGCTAGACTATTAGCTCCTTGAGGGCAAGTCTTAAGTTTTATTCATTTCTGGATCTCTAGGACAGTTTGGCACAGTGCCCAGACTCAGGAGGTGCTGAATAAATGTTGGTTGAATGTATGAATGACTGCTTGTGTGGCTCTTTCATTCTTACGTAGTATGATTCAGAGTATGTCTTCTGTCTTTGTGCAACACAGTGTCTTCAGGTATAAATGAGTCATGAATGAATGGATGAAGAAAACTGACATTGATTGTCACAAGCCAGGTCTCATGCTGAGCATTTCCACTGTGAATGTGAACTCACTTAACTTTTTGTCTCTCAGTTACTGCTCACTCACCTCCTAAACCTGACACTGAGCAGTAAGAGCCTAGAGTACCATTCTGAAGCCCTCACCAGAGTCAGTGTTAATACTTTCTTGGCCAAAGCAGAAGGCAGCATGCAGTGGTTCTGCCTTCTGCAGACCTTAGACCTTGAAGAAAAGTGGAAAATATGCTGCTTTCTCCAGGTCTGTGCCTTTTCGAGTTAATGTGTGTGTGTCAGAGTCAAAGAGCTGCCTCATCCTCTGTGGGCCCTAAGAGGGATGATGTTCCTTTGGCTTCAGCAGTACAGACAGAAGAGCATGGCCAGGGCAGAATCAACTAGACATGCTGGCACTATCTGCTTGTCCTTCCTACATTTATCTATCCCAAACAGGTTCCTGATGCTATTAAATCTCAGTACCAGTTTCCACCCCCTCTCCTTGCACCCGCGGCCATTCGGGATGGGGAGCTGATCTGCAACGGGATCCCTGAGGAATCGCAGATGCACCTTTTGAACTCTGAGCACTTAGCCACCCAGGCAGAGCAGCAAGAGGTGAGTGAAGACAGGGCCGGGATTCCAAATCCAATCTTCCTTCTACCTCACCACAACTTATTATTGGAAGTAGCCTCAGTGTCATTCCCATCCCCACCCACGTCCACCCCCTGAGTTGAATGTTTTCGAGGGAACCTCTGGCTGAGATCCTGAGGCAAGTAAAAGAACTACAGAGTCGACCGGCCTGCTTCTCTCCATCAGTCCCCCAGTGCGGTAGTTAGGAGATGGGCAAGTCTGTCTTACAGAAAGAGACCAGATAGAGAGGCTGGGTTTTAGTGCTGGACATGTAGCAGTTGCTTAGGGTACTTGCTGAACACTGGTCACCATGTGAGCCTAGAGGCAGAGCCAGAATGAGAACCCCAAGCTCCACTGCCCAGGGTGTTGCCTGCTGAGTGACCATCAAGTCCTGCTTGGGAATGGAAATGGAATCCTGACAGGAGTGAAGCACATCCTTTCTGAGCATTTGTGATGGGATCTTGGAAGCAGTGCAGCTGTGCTGTAGCCCTGGCCACTGTGGCAGGAAGGAGCAGCGCCTCACAGGCCTCTCACCCTCCTTTCCTCTCCTCTCCTTCCGTTGCAGTGGCTCTGTAGTGTTGTTGCGCTCCAGTGCAGCATATTGAAACATTTATCTGCTAAGCAGATGCCTTCGCATTGGGACTCTGAACAGACAGAGAAGGCTGATATTAAGCCTATTATTGTGACTGACAGCTCAATCACCACCTCCCTGCAAACAGCTGACAAGGCACCTACACCTTCCCACTGCCCCTTGTCCTGCCCCTCAGGGATTAGCACCCAGAACTCCCTGAGCTGCTCTCCACCCCACCAGCCCCCAGCCCTTGAGGACATCAGCTGCAGTTCTTGTGCGGAAAAATCCAAGAAAGCTCCCTGCGGGACTGCCAACGGGCCAGTGAGCACAGAGGTGAAAGCCAATGGCCCACACCTCTACAGCAGCCCCACTGAATCCACGGATCCCCGGCGGCTTCCAGGCGCCAACACTCCCCTACCAGGCCTCTCACACCGGCAAGGCTGGCCCCGGCCCCTCACGCCACCAGCCGCTGGAGGGCTTCAGAACCACACCGTCGGCATCATTGTGAAGACAGAGAATGCCACTGGCCCCAGCTCTTGCCCACAGAGGAGTTTGGTTCCTGTCCCAAGCCTGCCCCCTTCCATTCCCAGCTCTTGTGCCAGCATCGAGAACACCAGCACTTTGCAAAGAAAGACTGTCCAATCACAGTTAGGACCTCCGTTGACAGATTCAAGGCCTCTGGGCTCACCCCCAAATGCCACCCGGGTGCTCACTCCCCCACAAGCAGTAGGAGATGGTATCTTGGCTACAGGAACCAACCAACGATTCTGCTCACCAGCGCCATCATCAGGTGAGTGCTGCTCAGCTCTGGGGTGATAGCAGCGTAATTTACACTCTTCCTGGGAAATAAGACTTAAGCTTCAAAAAATGCTTACATCCCTGAGACTATTTCAGGGGACTTTGATCTCTTTATTATTTGTCCTCCCCCCATTTCTGTGATAGAAGAGAAAGCACATGTTAACTTCCCCATTTTATAGGTGGAACTGCTTAAGACCTGAAGCTTAAGTAATTTTCTCAAGGTGACCTCCCAAGTCAGTGGCAGGATTGAAACTACAGCTTGGGTCCTGACTCCACCTTCCCACACCTTCCAGGCCTACCTAGTCTTCTGCTTGTTTTGTTCCATCACCTTAAAGGGAGGCAGCATGCTCTCTGGAGCCACTGTGGTCAGCCTGAGGTTCTGGGAGTTAGCCCCAGTGTTTCACGATCCACACCTGATCCAGATCCTGAGCGCCAGCTCATTGGAAGGAACTTCCCTGTCAGGGAAAGCAAGGTTGAAAAGCAGCACTGCCTTTCAGAATAGCTGCAGGGTGAGATGCCCACACAGGTTCATCTGGCCCAAAAGCTTGCCCTCAGGCCACATGCAAAAGGCAGTCCCTTACATGCATACTTGGTTTAGTGTAGACCTGCCGTCGCCAGTGAGCACTGAGGACCTCAAGGTTGCTGACCTCAGCATCTGAACCAGGTTTCAGAAACTCCTGAACCCCTTGTGGTCTCTCCCATCTGAACTGAAGGTGGCTTCCTAGTCAGCTGGGAGCCTTGGTCACCAGATGACTGTGACTTCTCTGCACTGAGGCCCCTGGTCCCAGGATGGCCCCTGCTCTCAGTCTCTTTTCCAGTCTCTTAGTGCCAACTTGTGTTGATTTTGCACCGTGAGCCAAACTTCAGTAGGTAGGAATTAGAGGGGAAGGTTATCACTTACATGAAGAAGTAGAGGCATCAGGGAGGCTAGTCATGGCCCAGAGAATGAAGCCTCCCCACCACATTCCCCAGTAGACTTCACTGGTTCTCAGCGTTCTGGAGACTCCTACATTGTTCCGGTACATTGTTCAATCTACCCTTCCTCACCACACGTTTTTAGCTCTAGGAGTTCCAGAGCCTATGGGGTGAGAATCAAGAAGGGAACATCACCTTGGGTCCGAAATCCAGGCCTGTCTCAGCAGTGGGGGATTGGACCGGTGGGTTTCCCTCAGGCGACGTAAGTAACAGTCTTCCTGCTCCGTCCCCAGATGGCAAGGTCAGCCCCGGCACGTTATCCATAGGAAGCGCTTTAACCGTACCCTCTTTCCCAGCCAACTCTACTGCCATGGTGGACCTCACCAACTCACTTCGAGCATTTATGGATGTCAATGGAGGTGAGTGAGCGAGCTGCTGCTCTACCACCAGCTGCTGTGAAGGTGCTGTCCCAACACAGCATTCAGCTCATTTCAAAAAGGAACAGAAAGGATGCCTGATTTCAGAGGGCTGGGGAGGGGGCTAGAAAAGAAAGCCCTTCTCCTACCCCTACTTTGTGCACATGCATATATGTATAATCAAGATGAAGGGAGAGCAGAGCCAAGTAAAACCTGTGAGAAGAGAAGAAAATCACTTTAGGCAGGTCACCTGGACTTGCAGAATAAAACCAGGAGAAACTTTGCTTCCAAAATCAAGAACACAGGTAGACCTTGATCTCTGTGAACAGAATTTGGTTAGAAAATCTGAGTCTCAAATGACAGACATCGAGGCCCTTCCCTGTAGACAAGCAAGTGGTTTCTCTTTCTTCACCTTTCTAGGACCACTTTACCTAAAGTCAGGCTGCATGAGGCATCTGCACAGGCGGTGCTGGGGCCCATCTCTCACTGCAGATGGCTAGTGAGATGCCCAGCTCCAGATCCTTGTACCACTTTGTACCCTATGCTGTTTGAGAAAAATCACTTGGCTGGATTTTAGAAATGCTAAACTATTTGCTCTATGACCCTCACCTACTTCCAAGTTCCATTTTCCTCCTCAGCTGCTTTTTAATCTTTCTCTTTGGTTAATAGAAATCGAGATAAATATGCTGGATGAGAAGCTTATCAAGTTTCTGGCCTTGCAGAGAATACATCAGCTTTTCCCCTCCCGTGTCCAACCTTCACCAGGCAGTGTCGGGACACATCCGCTGGCTTCTGGAGGGCACCACACAGAAGGTGCGTATGCACACATCTGTCACCACACCATACTGTCAGGTGTCTCCTCTGTGTGAACAGCCATTTTCCCTTGATGGAGAATCTCAGCTTTCAATATTTCAGTTCTCCATGTGTGCCTTTCATGGGCTTAGTAAGCACCATGGGCTTATTTAATAAGCACCATGATTTCCTTTTTCAGAGAGCAGGAACAAAATGTCAAACACAGCTTTCAGATCAGACTCGGGAAATTGAAAATCTGCTGTGACTTTCTTTCATACATGTCCACTTTGAGGTACAGAAAGTAGGGTGCCTTTGGGTACATGTGTGCATTCTGCTCAGCTGTTTTCAAATATGAGAGTTAGAAGGGTTTCCCAGATTTCAAGTTCAAGGTGAGAGACAGAATACTAGTTGGTAGGCCTCCTGGAAATTCCTTCCAAGAGGTTATTTAACTCTGCTTAGAATATCCCTTTAAGCATGAGCCATTGAGAGTCTTACCAGCAGCTTCAGCATCACCTGAGAGCTTGTTAGAAATGCAGGGCTCAGGCCTCTCCTCAGACCTACAGAATCAGCATCTGTGTTCTAACAAGATCCCTAGGCAATTCATGTGCACACTGACACTTGAGAAACACCAGTCTGTGCCTTCTGCGTGGCTTCCCTACAGTATCAGCTGGTATATCCTATAAACCAGCCAGCAGCCCAGGAGCTCAAAGTACTATTGACCTCAAATTCTATGACCCTGTCCAAAGATGGTCCCTCTTACCTGTATTGGAAATGCAGTGGGTTAGGGGAGAGAGCCTCACCTTGAAGCAGCCTAGTGTCAGATGTGAGTTTGGGGAGACAATTCATCCAGTGTGATTATCTTCTCCAGGCTGTGAGCCAAAGGTCCAGGTTCTGTTGGGTTGTCTTTGGGTCTCAGGTTCTGAGTTTCTGAATGATCCTATCCCTATGTTTGTCTTGTAGTGCAAAGAAAGGAGGTACAGGCCCGAGCTGTGTTCTACCCCCTCTTAGGGTTGGGAGGAGCTGTGAACATGCGCTATCGAACCCTCTACATCGGGACAGGTGAGCCAGCTAGGAGAGGCGCTGCATCTGTTCAGTCCCAAAGGCTGATACCCTTGCCCACAGAGGCTAGAAAGAGGTGAGGGAAGCCTCTCCAGGGCTGACTGGTTTAACCCACCAGATACCCATACAAGAGGGGCTAAAAAAGGAAACTCAGTGGCTTCTTTTCCCCTGGCTCAGGCCTTATGCTTTGGGCCCACTGTGGCATCAGGAGAGATGAAAGTCAGCTCTGACTGCTGTGTCAGTGAGGCATGCTGAGCACTACAGGAAGTGTTCATGGAGAAGGTAAATACTTCGTGCCTGGAGGTCTTTGAAAAATAATGGGGCTCATACATACTAGTTAGCCCTAACTCTCCTACAGAGGGACAGACAGATTAGCCCTTAGCCTAGAAATTTCCTTTTCTTTCAGATGATAGTATTTATAAGCCCTGCAGCCCATGTTGTGCTCTCATGGAAATAGTCTGTCCACTTCAGTAGCTTACTATTCCCCTCTGGGCAGCAGCCACATGTTCTAAGGCAGATCAGCTGGCAGGGACAGCCGTTCTTTTTAAGGATTGGGAAAGACATCATTTTCTGTTCAAAATACAAGCAGAGGGCCCTACAAGTGCCTGCCCAGAAGCCAACTCCCTCCCTTCCCTCCTCTCCAACACATATTCCTTAGCTCTGATCTCTGCCTGCCTTCTCCTTGACTCTTGTCACCTTGTAGGAGCTGACATGGACGTGTGCCTTACAAACTATGGTCACTGTAACTATGTGTCCGGGAAACACGCCTGCATATTCTACGATGAGGTGAGAGGTGGGGATGAGGTGGGAGGGAGCTCTCCCAAACCGAGGCCTCTCCCAGGCACTGGGTTTTTGTTTGGTGCCCTGGAGTGAGGGGAAAGATGCTGTGGTCCTCTCCTTTTCTCCCTCCCTGTCATTCCTGGAGAAGAAGAGTCTTGGTGTGAAATGGCATCTTCGCAGGCTTTCCCCAGGAGCAGGGCTGCCATTTCTCCTGTAGTTGGTCCCAGGATCAGCAGGGGAGCCCACCTCCCTAAAGCAGGGGAGGGAGCCAACGTAGAAGGAAGCCAAGTCCTCTGGGTGTGTCCCTTGTCATGTACCAGTGAACATCATTTCAACAGGAGCCAGTGCTTAGGAGGCAGAGTAGAGGGGCAGTGGGAGAGCAGAGGGTGTGGATGCCAAGAAGGCAGGCTTCCCTGAGGAAGTGAGTCTTGAGGCCCCATCTAATTGGATGGTGCAGAGGGGCATGACGGGGAAGGAGAGAGCTCCCCAGGTAGAGCAGCACAGTTTTCTCCATATGTCCTCTCTCCCCTAGCCCCAGGCCCCACGCAGCAGACCACACATCTTATCTTCCCTCCTCCTCCTCAGAATACCAAACATTATGAGCTGTTAAACTACAGTGAGCACGGGACAACGGTGGACAATGTGCTGTATTCATGTGACTTCTCCGAGAAGACCCCGCCAACCCCCCCAAGCAGTATTGTTGCCAAAGTGCAGAGTGTCATCAGTAAGTTGGAGCAGAGGCCTGTGGCTACATTTTTGGACACCTTCTCTAAGGCCCCGGTCATGGTGGCTCTCACTTGCTGCCAGTGACCTGCTGTCTCTTGCCTTCCCAGTCCCATTGGCCATCTTCTCCTGGCTCATGGGCCTATGGAAGGCCACAGAGAAGCAAGTACTGCACACCCGCATATATGTACACAGCTACCTGGGGATTTCAGACTCTACCGCTTCTTTCTGATTGTCCCTCACCCCTAGTCATGCAGCAGTTAGAATGGGAGAGGTGCAGGGGCCAGGCTCTGGTCAGTAGCCCAAATACGCTGGCTGCTTTATATTCCTCTCCTGTGACCATCCCCCTTTTTCCTAGGGCGCTGCCGGCACCGGAAACAGGATGAAGAGCCAAGTGAGGAGGCAGCCATGATGAGCTCCCAGGCCCAGGGGCCACAGCGGAGACCCTGTAACTGCAAAGCCAGCAGCTCAAGCTTGATTGGGGGCAGTGGGGCCGGCTGGGAAGGCACAGCCTTACTGCACCATGGCAGCTACATCAAGCTGGGGTGCCTGCAGTTTGTCTTCAGCATCACTGAGTTTGCGACCAAACAGCCCAAAGGTGATGCCAGCCTGCTGCAAGATGGGGGCTTGGCCGAGAAGCTCTCTCTCAAGCCCCACCAGGGCCCTGTGCTGCGCTCCAATTCCGTTCCCTAGGGCTGGCGGCTCCCCGGTCACCTGCCTGTCCACTCCAACCCGAGACTCCTGCAATGCAAAAATGTACACAAACCAAGCCCGGGTTTTTTCTATACTCCACCAGAAACCCTTCAACTACAATCTTTGCATGAAATGAAGAAAATCTTTTGACTGTTTTTTAAAAATCCTTTTTCTTTTCTCAAGTTCTAGGGGGCATTTGCACATATATTTGTACTCAACATTTCATGGGCAAGCGGCAGACCTGAGCTGAGGAACAGCGTGGGCAGGGAGGGGGAAGGCCAATGGCCTGGACACTTCCTACAACACAAAACCGTTCCCCACCCGCCTCCTGCTCCCTCCCCCTCGCCCACCAGTTGTAAAATAATCAGAAACTTGTTCTATTTTGTGGCAGTGACAATAGTTTTATATTAAAAGAAAAAAATACAGTTTTCATACAGCAAAATCTATACAATATCATTGTTTTATTTAATATAAAGATCGCTACCCACCCTCCTTCCATGGTTCCCACCCTCCAAGTTATTTTCCCTTTCTGCAGCGGTTGCACTACAGGTAGCTACTGTGTATTATGGACAAATGAGAAATGAATTTTTTTTTCTGGCTGTCCATCTATTTTATTTCAAATAAGGAAAAGTGTATTTGGATTTTGTGTAAATACATCTAGTGATGGCATTTTTCAATGTTTTTAAAGACTGTACAGTACTACATGTGGTAGAGCGTTTTCTTCAAATTGTCTATTGTAGCAAAAATGTTTTTGTCGTAAACCTGTTCTGTCTCCTTTTTTTGTTCTCTTGCCACTTCTCTTCCACCCCTGGCTCCCTCTTCACCCACCCCCACAACTAGTACCAATGTACATAGTAATTGTAACGTTTTAGACTTTACAGAAACTTTCCTGTATTCTGTATATAAAAGAACAAAAATACTTCAAATTATGTTTTCTGCCTGTCTGTCCTACCTGTCCTCACCCTTAAGAGGGGACCCTTCCCAAGACCCTGGTGCCAGGCTCACAGAATTAGCCTCATTCCCAGATACTCAGTTCCCAAGGGAAGTCAAGAGAGGTGGTGGTGGAGAAAAGCGAACCTAAGGTGGATGTGGGAAAATAGAAAGGTTGGGGGGCAGCTGCTGAGGGGAACTGTTGTCTGGCTTTATGGTTGACTTCATGGAGTTTAGAAGACTTGATGATCATTTGACATGATCAGATTCTGCAAGAATCCAAGAGTGCAGGTCCCTGCTCCCTTTGGCTCCAGAACATGAAGATGTCAAAGCAGCTGGCAATGAGACCTCTGCATTCTGGACTAGAAGCTCTAACCAAAGGACTTGGGGTCACCTTTGGTTCTGAATGTTTGCTGTCGTTCTAGTAATCTATTCTGGGAGAAGTCCTAACACCTGGATTTGCCCTTTCCCTGTCAGCCTTAGCTGGGCACAGAGCAATTCATTTGTTCAGATACCATTTGATTTCCTCCTCTGTGCCTGGCCTTTGCAAGAACTTGGGGCTTGGTCTAGGCCACTTGCCGTGAGCAACCAGCAGGGTAGATAGGGCCCCTGCCTCTTGGAGCTTAGAATGTAGTGCGGAGCAGTTTGCCAATTCAAACTTCTTTGGGGAACATCATGAAGAAAGGAGAAATCTAACCTAGCATTTCCAAGGCTAACCACACTGCTAGGAACATGGAAGTACCAAACAATGGGTGTTAAAATGCACTGGATTTCTCAGGCAAGGTTCTGGCAAGTTACCTGGCCAGGAATACCCTTTCCAGTGCCTCCTAGCTGTTCCCACCCACCTTGCCATCATAGTTACTTCTTCCATTGAGAAATGGAGCTTCTTTTTTTAACCTATTGCTACCACCTGTGAGAACCATTCCACAGATTAATTTCTTCCTGATTTTACACTCATCTCTTCCTGCTTCTCTGCAGAAATGGAGAGGATAGGAGGCAGAGGCGGGGGTGTAGACACTAATGAATTAGTGAATTCTGACAGCCCTTAACTGATAGTGCCACCCTGAACACTTGCCTTACCTCTCTGGCCTCTGGGAAGAGCAGAGAAGAATCTTAGAACCTGAGGGCTGAATGTGAGGATAAGGAATTGAAGGACTTGTATGTGAAGGGCAAAGCATCCAGGACCCAATTCACTCTCAGATACAACAGCATTTGTGTAGCATCTCCAGAAAGGAAATAATCTGCTACATACACCCAGAGGGCTCACACACAGCCTGCCAGCCCCTTTGGCAAGCCCTCAACTACAGGGCACACACACAAAGGACATGGACAATACTAAGGTGTTCATTCAAGCACGCACATTGGCAGAGTACAGATGTATGTATAGACCTGAGAGGCTCTCCACCCACATGACCCACAAAGACGTAAAGGTGCTCACACAACAAACACCTGAAGGGCACTCCCAGGGACTGCAAGTACACACAGGGCGCTCACAAAGACACACGAAGATCTAGAGGGACGTACCACAACCTGAAGGGTAATTCCAGGGCCCATGGGGACATTACATACCAAAAAAGACAATCACCCACAGAGTACGTGGATGTATGTACATACCGATCAGGCACGCCTAGGGTGCCTGGGCACAGATAGAGCATCTGGAAGGAGTTCGCGCTGGCACACCTAGAGGGCGCTCTCCGGACCCAAAGGCACACACGCACCTAGAGGTTTTCGCACAGGCGCACCCCAAAGACGCCGACGCACGTCTAGGGGGCGCTCGTAGTGCACACACATGCACACTTACCCCTGCCCAAGTTCCCGCGCGCCCCCGCGGCCGCCTGCGGGAGACTGAGGCGCGCTCGGCTTCCTTCCCTGCGGGTGCGGAGCGGATCCGCTGTCGCCGGGCGGCGCTGGACCTGCGCGGGAGCCCGAAGGTGCGGCCAGCATGGAGGCGCTGCTGCTGGGCGCGGGGCTGCTGCTGGGCGCCTACGTGCTTGTCTACTACAATCTGGTGAAGGCCCCGCCATGTGGGGGCATCGCCAGCCTGCGAGGCCGCACGGCCGTGGTCACAGGTGAGTGCCGGAGGGCGGGCGGCGGGGAGGTGGGGGCGGCGGGCCCGGCTTAGCTCCTGCCCGCCTACTGCAGGCGCCAACAGCGGCATCGGGAAGATGACGGCGCTGGAGCTGGCGCGCCGAGGAGCGCGCGTGGTGCTGGCCTGCCGGAGCCGGGAGCGCGGTGAGGCGGCCGCCTTCGACCTCCGCCAGGTGAGGAAGGGCCGGAACGGTGAACGGAGGACAGACACACTGGGACCCAGAGGGTTGTCAACAGTCTCTGAGGCATCAAGCCCCTGAGAGGAGGGTACTACTAGATGCATTAAGTGCAGAAGAGGGGGGGTGCACCAGACCCAAGCTGGGGAGTAGGCTTCCTTGAGGAATTAACTGCTGTTCTAAGATGTTTAGGTTGTAGAAGTTACATTAATGAAGACCGTCGGGAAGGGAAGGACACAGGACAGCATGTGCAGAGACCCTGAGGCCAGAGACCTGGTCTAGTTTAAGAAACTGAACAAAAGGTTTACTGAGAATGGAGCACAGAGTATGGGGAAAAGACAAAATGAAGGAACTGGAGGCCCTGAGCCAGGGCCAGGTTCTGGAGGCCCTCATAGAGCCTATTGCCTATTGAGGAAATTGTATTTTATAGGATGGGCTGTGGAGATCCAACAAAGGGTCCTCAGCAGGTCCTGGACTGTCAAAACAAATAGACTTTTGGAATGAACCCTCCGTGACTGTGTGGTGGCTGGACTGGAAGGGGCAAGAGTGTTGAGAGACCACTGAGACATCTGTTGTAGATTTTAGAGTAACCAATAACAGGCAGAGGGGATGATGATGATAATAATGGAAAGTACCCAGTACACAGTTCTGACCACAAGCCAGGCACTGTTCTAAGTATTTTACATATACTAACTCATTTAAGCCTCACAAGAACTCCATGAGATAGGTACTATTATTATTATTATTATTCTCATTTTACAATGAGAGAAGTGAGGCCCAGAGAGATTAAATATGTTGGCCAAGGTCACACTCTAATAAAATATCTGCATCAAGAACCCACATACTTACCCACTACATTCTGATGCATAGGGGCAGGTGTTAAGTAGGAAGTGGACTCTCAGAATTTGGTGCCTGGGAAGAGGGAGGAGGAGAGAAATGCATGGTGACGAACCCAGTCCTTGCCACTCCACAGGAGAGTGGGAACAATGAGGTCATCTTTATGGCCTTGGACTTGGCCAGTCTGGCCTCCGTACGGGCCTTTGCTACCACCTTCCTGAGCTCTGAGCCACGGCTGGATATCCTCATCCACAATGCTGGTGAGAGGCAGCAGATCCTGGAGGGGGCAGCGGGTGGCCAGGGGCAACTGCCTCCACCAGCCAGGCCTCACCAGTGGCCAGTAGAGATGTGGGAAGGATACCCCTTACCACCATCTCACAGACAAGGACACTGAGGCCTGTGGGGATCTCTCTAGAGAGCAGTTACTCACTCCTAGCCCCTACCCCAGGAATCAGTTCCTGTGGCCGGACCCACGAGCCCTTTAACCTGCTGCTGCGAGTGAACCACATCGGCCCCTTCCTGCTGACACACCTGTTGCTGCCCCGGCTGAAGACATGCGCCCCCAGCCGTGTGGTGGTGGTTTCCTCAGCTGCCCACCGGCGAGGGCGCCTCGACTTCACACGCCTGGACCACCCAGTGGTGGGCTGGCGGCAGGAGCTGAGGGCATATGCCAACAGTAAGCTGGCCAATGTCTTGTTTGCCCGGGAGCTTGCCGCTCAGCTTGAGGGCACTGGTGTCACCTGCTATGCAGCCCACCCAGGTAAGGCCTGGTAGCCACTCTGCTTTGCTTTGATTCCTCCCCTCCCATCCTCACCCCATTCCGTGCTTCCCCCAGCCTCTCATTGAGCCACAGAATCTCAGAACAGGAAGAAAGCATGGTCCAAGGAAAAACCTATTCCTTAGTGGTCTTGGAACTAGTCTCTCCTTGTCTGGGTTCTTTTCACACCACAAGCTTGGTGGCTGACTACTGGGTAGGGTATGGCAATGAATTAGGTCCTGGTTCTGACCCCAAGAGCCGTCCGAGTGACTGAACTGACTATAAAGAGGTAGCGGCTAATAATTACTCATTCATTCAAGAAGTATGTACTGAGTACCTTTTATGCACCAGGCATTTGTCTCAGTGCTAGTAATATAGCAGTGGAAAAATGTAGACTGTAGAGTCTACATTCTAGTTTAGGGGAAGGGGAGATGGCTAATAAATGTATACAATGACAGGTGGTAATAAAGTGCTATGGGGAAAGATAAAACAGGGTAAGGGGAATATGATGAAATAACGGGGTGCTATTTTATATATGGCGGTCAAGGAAAACACACCTGAAAAGGTGACATTTGAGTAGAGGCTGAAGGAGACGAGAGAATGAGCCATATAGCTTTCTGGGGAGAAGAGTATAAAGAACAAAGCAAAGAGCAAGTGTGAAGGTGCTGAGGCAGAAGTGCCTGGTGTGCTTGAGAAAGAATAGGAAGCCTGTTGTGGCAGGAACAAGTGGGAGGGAGAGAGTGGCAAGAAATGAGGTACAGAGTCATCTAGGGTCAAATGGCCTGGTCATGTAGGGTCCGGGGAGCACTGCAAGCATCTTGGCTTAGTCTAAGTGAGTTAACTGATGAGTAAGACCTCTCCCTGCCTTTAGGGAACAGGTTAGAGGACAACAAGATCTGTCCTACCCATATTACCATACTGCATTTTAGATAGTCATTACCTAAGGCTCATTAGTAATTATAAGTGACAATAATAATCACAGCTAATGTTTATCAAGCCTTTATTACACTCCACATCTCTAACATCCAAAACAGTGGCTGGTCTACCATAGGCATTAATAAACAAATGCTTGATGGTTAAACAAAGTACCAGGACTTGACCTAGAAGAAAAGATGGAAACAGACACAACTGTTGGGGACACAGCATGAGCAAAATCTGGAAGATGGGGCTGTACAAGGAGTTTGGGTGGGGAGGAGGAGGTCTGCCCTTGGAAATGAGTGAGGTCACTTTGCCAGGGCCCTGGTTTCCCTGGAACTGACTTCTAGCCCTGTTGCTGTTCTTACCCTGGGCCCTCAGCCACTGCTCTCACTCACCACTCCTTCCTTTCTTCCTATCCACAGGGCCTGTTAACTCAGAGCTGTTCCTGCGCCATGTTCCTGGATGGCTATGCCCACTTTTGCGCCCACTGGCTTGGCTGGTGCTGCGGGCACCAAGAGGGGGTGCCCAGACACCCCTATACTGCGCTCTGCAGGAGGGCATTGAGCCCCTCAGTGGGAGATATTTTGCCAACTGCCGAGTAGAGGAGGTGCCCCCAGCTGCCCGAGATGACTGGGCAGCTCACCGGCTGTGGGAGGCCAGCAAAAAGCTGGCAGGGCTCGGGCCTGGGGAGGATGCTGAACCTGATGAAGACCTGCAGCCTGAGGACCCCGGGACCCCATCTTCTCTCAGCAGCCCCCACCCTGAGGAGTCCACAGTTTCTGAACCTTACCCCAGCCCACAGAGTCCACCAAATGTGTCTAAGATCACAAACCGAATTCAGATTAAAGCTGAACCTGAGCCCCAAGCCTAAACTCCAGGCTGGGATGCTTTCCTTGTACTTGGCCCTTGAAAACCTTAGCTGCATGCCAGACCATGCCCTGGTCACTGAAGGGTTTTTAAGTTTTACGTCCATGGTTACTTGCTGGGGCTTCAGGGTGTGTCTGGACAGTTGTTCCCTGGTGGAAGGAAATAATGGGTCCTTATCTCTTCCTGAAAATAGCAGTGCTCCAGATTGAGAGGTGGGGGTTAATGTGCCAGACACTGCTGCTCGGGAGTTTGAATTTCATAATTCTAGGCCCCACTCGTGATCGTGATCAGCTCTGGATTTGTTATTTGGTGCACTGCCGACACTGAGAATTACTGAACTGGGCCCTTCTCAACAATACAGCTAGGTGGTTGAATTACCCGCGTTTTGCAAAGGCGTGACCGTCAGTGACTCGCCCAAGGTGTCTCATAAGAGCAGGGGCTGAAATTTGACCCCAAGCCCTCTGACTCCAGGGCCGACTACTGCAAGGTGGCTGCTGGGAGGTGAGGCATGGCCGGGCGGTTATCGAGGCGCCCCGTGGGAGCAGGGGGACGCCCTCCCGGGCGGGGTACTTGCGGACTGAGCCCCGCGACCTGGCCCCCAGTGTGATAAAGCGTGCTGCCTGCCGCGGCTCGCGCTCCTTGCTGTCTTTCGCGCCGTGCCGGCCCCGCCCTCCGCCGCCACACTTCCGGCGGGGCTGCGGCCGCGGAGGGGCGCGGGCGGGCGCTGGGGGTGGCGGGATAGGCTGGGCGCGGCCGGCGGTGCGGGCTGCGGGCCGGCTGCCGTCCTTGTCTTTGCGGTCTCGAGGGCCGTGCGTCCCGCCGGCGCCATGGGCAATTGCCACACGGTGGGGCCCAACGAGGCGCTGGTGGTTTCAGGTGAGGGGCAGCGAGGGAGGTGGCCTGGGCAGCCGGTGCTGGGAGGGTGTTTGGGGGCGAGGGCGGGGTCTGGGAAGGTGGGTGAGGAGGGGGCTCGGGGTGCGTGCAGGGCTGCGGAGCGAACGGGGAAGGGCTAGGCCAGGGAAGGGCTAAGGACGATAGGGGCAAGGTGGGGGCTCCGGGCATGGGGCCTGAGTCAGCCGCGCTCCGGTCGGCACCTGAGACCCCTTCCAGGAGGGACCCCATACTCGAGCTTTCCGTGCTCCGCGCCCGCCCACTGCGTGTTTTCGCATGTTTATTCCCTCCTTTCTCCGCCTCCTCCCTACTCAGGCTCTCCCCTCGGCTCCGACGTGGGGTCCCGAACTGAAGCCGTAGGGTTCCGGGAGGGAGGGGACAGTGGTTCCCGGAACACGGCGATTTGGCTGGATTCCAGCGCCCGGGGCTGAGGATGGGTCTCACAGCTCTGGGGGGGCAGGTTCTTGTCTAGGGAGGAGCCCTGGGACATGGATTCTTGTGCTCTGGTCCGTTAATTCCGAGCAGGCTGGGTCTTGCTGGGGTTTAGTGACACTGCCTGCCCCTGAGATTCCGCTGTGGCCTCTACAGGTTGAGAAACCGGGCTTTGGGCTGTGTCGCTCCGGTTGCAAAATGCTGCAGGCTGCAGAATCTCTGTGAGTTTAGGTGGGGCTTGGAGACTGCAGTACTGGGGAGGGGAGAGGTATCTTGCTTTACAGCTGCTTTTTAAATTGTGTATTTGGGTATCTTGAATGACCTCTGAAATCTTTAAAACCCGGACTTTGTGCAGCTACCCCTAGCTCACAGGTGCTGGGGAGGCGCGGTGTGTCCCGACAGCTTGGGGGCCTGTACTGAAGGAATCCCCCTGTATTTCTTCCCAGTACCAAAGCCAGTTTTCAGTCAGTGTGCAGAGTTGTTAGGACTGGCTACAGAAGTGGGTGGAAGGGGGTGGGCTGGGCCAGGGCTTGTATCTGTCCACCCTTGGGCAAGTGTGATAAATCCACTGGGAACATTTACCCCAGAACATGGCTTCTGGCTCTGTTAGATCTCAAAAATCAATCTCCACTGGGACAGGAAATCCCCACCACTCTCCATGAGCAGGAATGGGGAAGATAAGATGCTTCATTTCCCTAAAGACCAGAGATAGCTTTGGTATCAGAGGGAGAGATGCACCCGTCCCCCCACCCAGAGAGCACTCAGGCTAGACTTGTACCTCTGTAAGACCTGGGCCTGTCTCCCAGCCCCCACACAGAAAGAAGGCTTTAGCACCCAAATCTGCATGGCACTTTGTTTTTCTTGTGGAGCTTCTTCCTGGTAGCCCAGACTCTGGACTGAAGAGACAAAAGCCCCAGTCCTGTCCCTTTGGAGAGCCTTGAGACAGGGGTGAAAATAACATCTGAGATGGGCTGTTCTGTACCTTCCAGGTGCCAGAAACATAGTACTCTGGCCAGAGGCCAATGCAGTGCTAGCTTCAAAGCTGTTCTAGGGATGAGGAGAGGAGGCTGTGCTGGGAATTAAAGGTGCTAGAGTCAAGGCACTGTTGGAGAGAAGAGGGAGGGATGATGCCTAACGAAATAGTATTTTGGTATTTGAGATCATCAAGCTGAGATGCAACTCTCTTGCACATGGACTCTCAGGAGAGCAGAGCTACTCCCAGCCCTGCCTCCGCCTGGTTACTTGGGCCTGCATCTAAGTCCAGAGGCATCTCCCTCAGCCCACTTTCAGAAGGATGCTCATACAGCTCATGGTCATCTTTTCCACCTGAAAAGTCTGGAGGTTCTTCTGGTCCTTCATTCTGTAGCATAAAAACTTTTTCTTTGTTTCTTCTTTCAGGAATTTAAAAGGGGAATCCAACTATCATGCACCCTTTTCTCATCTCTACAATAGGTCAGGTTCTTAGCATGGGCTGTGGATTGAATTTAGAGGTCTGTGCATTTAGATGGGGGGGAAAGGTACATTTTTATTTTCACTAAATAAATTTAAATTTCACTTAATTTAAATTTAGCATTTCCTGTGATCATTAATGTGCGTGACAGTCCATGATGGTACTAGCAGGTATTTTCCTACCACACTGCAGTTGTGGAGGGACTTTAAGAATCATTTATGTTCATCACTACTTTGAAATAATCTACTTTGAAGCTAGTAAGTCTACCATTAGCTCTTATTATTTAACATATTACTATATCACACATATTACTATATAATTTGTTTTGTATGTATTTTATTTGAAGAATGTATGAATGTTACAGCATTGCCAGACTACTAAGGGGGTTTGTGAATCAAAAAGGGCTAAATCCCCTCATAGGGTGTGGTCTTCTGGACTAGTAGGAGGAAGAAGGTAGAAGAGGAGCAGGAAGGGAAGGGAGTGTCACTGAGAGGGCAGAGTGACAGGCTCTGTCTGTCTAATAGTGGGGACAGAGGCTATCATGCTGTGTTCTGTTTTTCAGCTTGGTTGAGGACAGGACAAACAAAAGCAAGTTGGGTGAGAAAAAGGGAGATAAAATTAGGACAAATTCCTGGTCTCAAGACAGTGAGAGCTAGGGAGGCAAGGAAGGGACCCTGAAGTGTTCTTTGGGGGCAGTGTGACCAGGAAGCTGGGAGGAAGATGCCTTCCAGGGGAGGAGGCTGCTGGGGGCGGGACAGTCTGGCAGACCCAGCTTCCTGTTGCTGCCCCTGGGAATATGGCCATGTTGCCCTTGGCCATGGTCCAGCTTGAGCTGTGGCGCCTGCTCCCAAGGTCAAAGAAGAAGTTAAAGATGAATGGTGGATGACCCCTCCCCCACCCTATCCTACCACTACCACCTCCTCCCCCAGCCTGGTGAGAAGTGCACTAGAGCTGGCCGGAGGCAGCATGCCCCCACTGGCCAGAAGAAGCTGTGACTTTTGACCCTCGAAGTTTTCGCTGGGTTCCAAGATGGTTTAGGTTTCAAATTGACTCCTTAGAGGCCTCCCTTGCCCTACTCCCTGGGGCCAAGAAACCAGCAATACTTCACGTGAACAGAGCCCTGTGGACTGGTGTTTTCATCACAGAGAAAAAGAGACTAAGAGCGCCTCTCCTGTGCACAGGGGCAGACCCCTGAAACTGGGTTGGCCACCCAGTGAGCAGTGTCAGATGCCAGCTGTCTAACCTGACAAGCCCCTGCGCTCGGAGGTGGGGGGTTGTCTTTGGTCCTTTGCCTCCACCCATCCAAAACCTGTCTCCAGTTCACTTTTTCTCTGTTGGTTACTGGCTTCACCACTGACCCAAACTCAACTCTAGAACTGCACCAATATAGTAGCCACCAGCTACATGTAGCCACTTAAATTTAAATTAATTAAATTAAAATTTCATTTCCTCAGTCATCTCAGCCATGTTTTGCCAAGTGGCTGCCTTATTGCACAGTGCAGCTATAGAACATTTCCACCTGCATAGAAAGTCCTTTTGGCCAAGACAGCTATAAGTTATCCCACAGCATCAACAACCTTGTCTTGCCTACATCACTGCAAGAAGCTTCTACCTTATATCCCTGACCCCATGTGTTTCTCTTTCTGCAAAGTGGTGTTTCAAAAATGAAAACATAACTTTTTTTTTTGTATCACTAATGAACAATTACATGAGCAACATTATGGTTACTAGACTCCCCCCATTATCAAGTCCCCACCACATACCCCATTACAGTCACTGTCCATCAGTGCAGTAAGATGCTATAGAATCACTACTTGTCTTCTCTGTGCTGTACTGCCTTCCCTGTGCCCCCCCCCCACATTATGTGTACTAATCGTAATGCCCCTTTTTCCCTCTTATCCCTCCCTTCCCACCCGTCCTCCCCAGTCCCTTTCCCTTTGGTAACTGTTAGTCCATTCTTGGGTTCTGTGAGTCTGCTGCTGTTTTGTTCCTTCAGTTCTTTTCTTTGTTCTTATACTCCACAGATGAGTGAAATCATTTGGTACTTGTCTTTCTCTGCCTGGCTTATTTCACTGACCCTAATACCCTCTAGCTCCATCCATGTTGTTGCAAATGGTAGGATTTGTTTTCTTCCTATGGCTGAATAATATTCCATTGTGTGTATGTACCACATCTTCTTTATCCATTCATCTACTGATGGACACTTAGGTTGCTTCCATTTCTTGGCTATTGTAAATAGTGCTGTGATAAATCCAGGGGTGCATATGTCTTTTTCAAACTGGACTCCTGCATTTTTTAATTAAATTCCTAGGAGTGGAATTCCTGGGTCAAATGGTATTTCTATTTTGAGTTTTTTGAGGAACCACCATACTGCTTTCCACAATGGTTGAACTAATTTACATTCCCACCAGCATTGTAGGAGGATTCCCCTTTCTCCACATCCTCACCAACATTTGTTGTTGTTTGTCTTTTGGATGTTGACCATCCTAACTGATGTGAGGTGATATCTCATTGTGGTTTTAATTTGCATTTCTCTCATGATTAGTGATGTGGAGCATCTTTTCGTGGAAAACATAACTTTTTCACCCTCCAGCTTAACTCCCTGTGTGATGCCCCCATCACTCACTCACACACACACACACACACACACACACACACACACACACACACACACACACACCAGCTCCTTGGCCAGATACCTGAGATACCATGTGATCTGTCCTCTTCTCCCTCCCCCCTGACCCTGACCCTGCCTTGTTCTTTGCCAGGGGTCTTCAGAGATACAGTAATTCAGCTACAAGAGACTACCCCTGACCCTTGACTTTTGGAGGCACCCACACTGCAGCTTTCCGGATAACCAGAGTTTGTAAATATGGAAATGATGACACTCACTGGCTACTTCCCAAATCACGTTTCCTTTGAATCCTATTTCCTCCTGTACATTTCTTCACACTGCAAATGAACTGCCCCTCCAGCTTTTACTAAAGTTTTCTTGAACTTGATGAGTAATTTTGACATTAGCAGGAGGGTTCACAACAAGAATTTCAGGAATTGATTTTTCTCATTTCTGCGTAGAGAGCATGGCAAACATGTCCACAGCATTAATCTGGGTCATGGCCAGATTCAACATTCTATTTAGTTGATACAGTTTCCAGGAACCACTTCCTTTTTAGATCTTTTCCCTTTCTCTCACTGCTCCCATTGGTACCATGAGTTGACCTTTGTTTTGAGGTCTGCTCGCACAAGAGGAACAGAGTGACTCCAAATCCCTGGGAATAGAGAACCAACCTCACAGATGTGTCTGCTGGGCATGAACAAGGCTCCCACCTCAGCTTGGAGGCTCCCTGCCTCCCATCACCCTCCCAGCGTTGGCCCCCACTACATTCATTCCCTCTCATCTGCACTCATCCTAGTAACAGATGAACAGCCTGGTCTCAGACAGGACTGGGAGGGCCTTAGAATCTAGTTGGATAGACAGGCAATTTGCATAGAAAGGAGGATATCTAATGAGTGATTCAGAAAGCAAGTGCTTTTAGACTTCAGTCTGAAAAGCAGGTCAGTGGAAAAGTTAAAAGCTCCCACATCCTTCAAGACAGAATCGTTATCTTCATCTCTTCACCCTTAGTGCAGAAAGCTGCTGTATTTGTTGCATGAAAGATGGCAGCCTTTCCGGCTCACTCCTGCCCATTGACCTCTACCGTTCTCTGAAAGCCGTACATTCAGAACCACTCATTGGATAGCCTCTTTTTTATGCCAATTGCCTGTCTACCAAACTAGATTCCAAGGCCCTTAAGGGCTTGTCTCCCATTTCTGTGTAACCTCGGCACCTGGTACCCAGGAGTGGGAGCTGTCAAGTATCAGAGCAGGTAAAGGTCCAAAGTAGCTGTTGGAGGGATGGGGATAGACAAACCCAAGAACTAACTGACTGGCAGCGGTTTGCTTTGCTCTCCAGGGGGCTGCTGTGGTTCCGACTATAAACAGTATGTGTTTGGCGGCTGGGCCTGGGCCTGGTGGTGTATCTCCGACACTCAGAGGTAAGGGTCTGGGGACTTGGGAAAATGGCATCCTGGTGGGCAAGAGAAACAGAATTCCCAGCGCTTCTTCCTCCATCAGGCCAGCTAGAGTGTCTGCCACTTGCCACATTCCATTGGCAGTGTAGGGGGAGCCTCTGACGCAGCTGAAATGGGTGGCACAGGCATGCAGGAGATCTAACCAGGGCCACCTTCTTAATGGGCATGCCTTTTTCCATTACAAGTATCACTTCTGTCCCAGAGAATTCAGGGTCATGCCCAGGCAGAATCCTAATTTCCTGATTCTAGCTTAATGATTCATGAAGCCTTAACTATACACCCTGTTTGAATAGGTCTAGGGAGGGAGAAAAGGCTGAAGAGACCCCTTACACCGTCACCTGCACAGGCCCTGGGATGATGCAGGCAGGGGCTAGTCAGCAGAGAATGGATGTACAGTCTGAGATAGCTCTCTGAGCGTGCCACATTAGAGACGGCTGGAGATCTAAGGATTTGGTGCTGGGACTGGGTGAGACAGGTCTGGACCTCCCAAATCAGTTTGGAAAGACTAAAGGAAGGGACGTTTCAGCTCCCCAGAGGGCCCACCACCACCTGCCAGCTGCCCCAGAGCCCCCGTCAGGCCAGACTTGTCCTGGACCTCTCCTGCCATTCTCACTGCCCAAGGAGGAGATGAGGCATGCTGGCCAGGCCACCATCCCATCACCCCCTTGGGAGATGGGGAGAGGAGCCCATATCCTTCTAGGCCAGGACCCAGGCAACAAGGGCAGTAGAGCTGAAGGTGTGGGCATGGGGGGGCAGGGAGTGGGCATCCTGAGGGGGAAGCAATGGAGCTTCCAGTCATAATTCACCTCCACCCTGGCCCCACCAGTCAGCAGAGAGAAATCCATGACTGCACTCAGCTGCCAGTGCTTTTTGGGGCTCCAGGGAGGCTGAGGGTGTCAGCTACGGTCAGGCACATGGGGAGCATGTCTCAGCTTTCTGACTCCAGTCACTGAATTCCCAGGAACCCCCTTCACTCCCCCGTCTCTCCCCTCACTTTGCCCTGCCTGAGTTGAGGGATCCTGGGGACTCTTCTGGCGCAAGGCCGAAGTGTCAAGAGAGTAATCAGTACTGGTCACAGCTTCCTCTCGGGAGGATCCCAGGCACCCTTGAATGGGCCAGTTGGCCTGGCAGAAGCCATGGAGTGCCCTCTGCAGCGACACTGCCACTCTGCCCCACACACTATGCCGTCCTGGGACAAGAGAGTGTCTTGTCCAAACACTTTGACATATGGCCTAGCCCAGAGAGTTGTCAGCTTACCCAGAGTCCTGTCTGGAGCAACCCCCCTGCAGCCTGTCTCCACATTCTTGGTCCCCCTTCAGCTTCTTGCTCCAGGGAGCAGACCCCCAAGACAGGAGGACCAAGCTTTTCTGACAGCAGGTTTGGAAGTGAGGGGTGGAGGGCCTTGTACCTCCTCCTGGGAAACTGATCTCACACACGAGGCTCAGCATCACCTCTGGTCCCACTTGCTGGGTAGTCTGAGCCTGCAGCCCCCACCTTTGTGGGGGATAGACCCTTCCCCAACCCCTAGCCTGCTTGGGGGATGTCTCCACAAGCTGAGGCCTTTATTTCCCCAGGCCAGCAGGAGACCCTCAGGTCAGAGGAGAGGCTTCTAACCCAGCCTGGATCCTCAGCCTCCCTTTTGAGGTACTCCCCACAGCCATCCCACATTTCACCCACGCTTAGTGTCAGCCATCCTTCTCCAGGCTCAGTGAGGTCCCTCCTGCTGCACTTCCCTGCCGCGCCCTATACTATCCTGAGCCCTGACATGGGCAGCGCTGTCCCTCACCCAAGCAATTCCTCCGCCTCTGGCATCTGAGCTGCAGCCTCCCACCTTCCCTCCTGCCTTTCCTCCCTCTCCCCTCTCCCTCTTTCCTCCTTCCCCAGAAGAGAGCTTGGTGGGTTCCTGTCTGAGCCAGGCCTAGAGTCCTCTCAGGCCCACGGTATCAGTGTGAGGGGCTTGAATGAAAGCGACCTTTGCACACCTGCACGGCTGGAGTCCCCAGGGCTGCCACTGGGAGAGTTGAGGTGGGGCCTACACATTGCTTACTGCCTCCCTCCCCCAGGCCACGTGCTTCTGCTCCTTCAGCCTCAGCCTCAGCCTCTCTCCTCCCTTCCTCTGGTTAAGGAAACCTTCCACACTGTCCACAGCCTCAGCTCTACCCGGACCACCATTCTACACACACACTGCTCCCAGGAGACCCAGCTAGGGTGTGCCAAGTAGCTTCAAGGTGACTTATTTTCTTTACCATGACTCTCTTCTCTGCCTGTGCTCAACTTGGGAAATTCCAAAGTTTATTACTCCATCATCTCCCAGTCATCCCTGTAAGTATTCTGGACAGGCACACTTTCTCCCCCAGCCTTCCTTGGCACATCCTCCTCCAACAGCCCCAAATCAGCAATCCAAAACTGTCCTTGGGCTTTTCTGGCCCTCAGTTGCCTTCTAGTGATGGTAGCGCAAACCTTGAGGGTTTGTGCCCCAAGCAGTATCCAGCATTTGCTGTGGCTCATTAATCCCCAGAGTGGCCTCCTCCTCCCAATTTCTGGAAACACAGGTTTGCCTGTGTTTGGAGGGTGCAGCTGAGGCTAAATCTCCCAGACCGTGCCAGGAATCTCTTGGGAAAGTGGAGTGATGGGCAGCCCAGCTGCCGTGTGCACAGGCCTCCCGACCTCAGGTCATAGACCAGGGCAGCAGCAGGCTTTTCCCCAGCCCAGCAGCTGCTTCTCCTTGGAAAGGTATGGGGGCTAGAGAAGAGACCCAGAGGCCTCAAGCCAGCAAGGGGGTGTCTCCATCCCCTACAGCCCTAGGCTAAGCTGGCAGTGGGGGGCTGAAGTAGTGAGAGCGACCCTGCCCTGCCCCCAAGCATCAGGCATCAGTGCTTGTCTGGTAACCACTGTGTGTGTTTGCTGTGTCCCCTCCTACCCCTTCCTGTCCCTACCTCTCCCTACCTCCTGGCTGCTCCTCAGACTGTCTCTGGAGGTTATGACCATCCTGTGTCGCTGTGAGAATATTGAGACGTCGGAGGGGGTCCCGCTATTCGTAACAGGGGTTGCACAGGTAATAACCCACCTGCTTCCTCCTCTGTCTAACCTTCTCTCTTCCTGCCCTGCGGGGCCTGGCAGGCAGGAGCCGGGCGGACTCCCCTCCTGAGAGTGTCCCTCCCTCCCTGCTGCTCTCCCCAACCCCTGCTGCTATGCTGGGTGCCAGGATGGACCCCTGTAGATCCCCAGCTCCCTTGCCCTCACTCACTGGGGCTAGTAGTGGGGAAGGGACAAGGGCTTTTGGAAGCTCTGCCCAAGTCTGCCAGTGGATGTTGCCAAGCCTAAATCGGGAGTAAGTTGAGGCAGGAGACACAGGCCCTTATGTGACAGAGCTGGGCTGTCCAGGTGAGAAGGGTTCAGTCCTAACTAGTTGTGCGGAAGTCCTCGTCCTCCAGGTACCATGGCGCCCCTTGCTAGCCGCTTCCCCAGGCCCCAGAGTCAAGCCCTAGCCCTCCTCCCTGCAAGGCCAGGAGATGGCTCACTGGGGAGTTCTGTTCACCCAGGCCCTCAGCCCGCTCCTGTCTCCTTGACAGGCCTCAGTGAGAAAAGCCTTGCCCGTTCCTTGCCCCTGATTCTTTGAGAGGCTGCCGAGCAAATCTCTTGTCACTGGCCTTCAGTTTCCTCCCTCCTGAAATGGAGAGAATCATATGTTCTCTGTGCCTTGTATGGATGTTGAAAAGGCAAGTAAAAATACTTCGGGAGTTTTAGAAAAGTGCTGGAGAAACCCAAGCTTTATTATAATGCGATCTCCCTTCAGAAAGCAAGTGACTCAGTCGCTCACTCTTCACTGCCGTGCAGCCTTAGCTGCTGAAATCCATTCCTGAGCCAGGGTGTTGAGTAACACCAAGTCCTCTCCATGTAACATGCAGGTTCCCATCCTCACTGCTTCATTCACCAGCTCTCTACTGAGCACCAGCTCCATTCTTGGCACTGCAGACTCAGCAGAGAGCCTCCCCGCCCCTCAGAGCCTAAACATCTTCTTGCCCATCCCCTTCCCTCTGCCTGAAATTGCCCATCAGCCTTCAGGCAAAAACCCTAGACCACCACACTCCCTTCCTCACCCATCCTGCCGCTTGTGTCAGGAAGGGGACCAGCTGCATCTCATCTGCCCCTTGCAGCCATGGGAGGGCAGGCTTCAGTGCAGAGGCCTGCAAAGAAGCTCTGACCGTCTTGTGTCAAATGGGTAGGGTCCCAGCCACTCTTGACACCCTGTCTAAAGCAACTCTGTACCCCTCCAAACCCACTACTCTACTTGAAACAACTGCAAAGGCCCAGGTCCCCTTTGGGCTGAGTCATGCCCACCCTTGAAGACTCAGACTGTCTGTGCAGAACAAGTCTCTCTAGGGTTCGTGTTCCTTGGCCAGGAAGCTCTAGTGGGACCCAGCCCTCACTCCCCACTTGACCCACCTGGGCCCAACCCCAGATGGTGGGCTTTAAGTCATAGCTTGTTTCCTGCAGGCCCTCCTAGCAAGGGGCAGACACAGGATCACTTCTGTCTTGCCCCAGCAGCAGGCATACTCCCAGTATGCCAGGCTTTCTGGGCAGCCTTCTGGGGCATCCTGGGGGTGCTGAGTAGGGAACAGTGAGGTTGTTGGGGGTGTTCATCTGGCACCATGGATGACCCACACAGCACAGCCTGGAGTACCAGCACTTACTTGCTGTTTCAGGACCTACACACGTGACTATACTGGTTCTCCCACCAACCCAGACCACCCACGACTTCTCTACTTCCTTTTCCCGCTCTGAGGCTGGTTGATCTGAGCAGAGGACATGTGTGCATGTGGGTAGCATACTTACACTCCTTCCCCTGGAGCCACCTGCACCCACCCTGCTCTGCCTTCCCACCCGTCTTCTCGCTCCCAACCATGACCCTGTGGAGAGCCCTCCCCACCCTCCTCTGCAGCAGGACCCCAGGCCCATCCCAGCTGGAGCAGTGAGGTATTGGATTTTCCCCACACCCCAGGCCCTGGGCCCCCAGACCCATGCCCCTGTTTTGCGTTTCTTGGCAGGATTTCCCTAGAGATTATGACGTTGCAGCCCCGCTGCGAGGACGTAGAGACGGCCGAGGGGGTAGCTTTAACTGTGACGGGTGTCGCCCAGGTATAGTAACTCAGCAGCCCCACGCATGTCCGACGAGCTGCCTCGTCCCTGTCCTGGGGCTTGGGGGGAGGAAGAGAGGACAACAGCCAGGGGCAGTCTCTCTCCAGTGCCCCTGCCCCTCCCCCCTGCTTCCAAGAGAGGATCGTCACCACTGGAACATGCTCGCTCAGTCCCTTGGCCCCCCAGCAGGACTAACAGACAACCATTCTCTTCTCAGCTGGCCCACGAGGGACAGAACCAGTGCTGAGGGCTCCTGTCTCACTAACCCCACCCATTCTTTGCAGGTGTCGGAAATGCCAAGCCCCAGAATCCAGGCTTTCTCGTTCCCTGGGGAGGGATCTGAAGGGGTGGGGACAGAGGGTGAGACCATGTCAGGCCCAGGAGCTCTGGGCTCTGGAGTTGGAGGCTGTGCTATAGTCCCAGCTCGGTGCCTGAGCGAGGGGCTTCCTGCTGTAGCCTTCCTTTCCACTTCCCAGGACAGTGAAGTTCAGCCTTGTTATGGGCCTCTGGTGAGGGGCTGTTGGCTTAGGACCTCAGGAAGGAAAGTCAGGAGGATGCCCGCCCTCGGCATCCCGCTGGAGTTGTCTCCTGCCATCCAGGTCTTCCCTAGTCGGTCTCTGTGTGTCCCTATTGCTCATTCTCCTTTCTGCCCTCCCTGCCCCTCAGCCTGCAGGTCTCCTACCTGTGGGAGCCTGAAAGGGAGGAATTGGCTAATGAGGGACCAGCGAGTGGCTGGAGGGGTGGGAGGGTAAGCCCCAAATGCCAGGAGAGAGGCCATGTCAGGGCCTGGGGCTGCCAGTGGAGATGAAATTTCTCAGTGGAGGAATTCCTCGTGTGCTCTCCACACTAGAGGCCTCAGACTCTGCCCCCTCGAGCCCCTAGGCCTCCAGGTCTGAAAAAGGAGGAGAGGGGCACAGCCACCCTCCTCCACACCTCTGGGTCTGGGGCTCCTCTGCCACCCTCCAGCCTGGCTCAGGTGCCTCTGTGCCCGGCAGGTGAAGATCATGACGGAGAAGGAGCTCCTGGCTGTGGCCTGTGAGCAGTTCCTGGGCAAGAATGTGCAGGACATCAAGAATGTCGTCCTGCAGACGCTGGAGGGGCACTTGCGCTCCATCCTCGGTGAGTCCCAGTCCAGCCCAGGGACCCCTCTGCTGCCTTCCAGAAGCCACATAGGGTCTCCAAGGAAGGGCAGGAGTCTGGCAGTCCTACCAAGGTTTCTTGCTGAAAAATAGAAACATTTCCCCCAAAGTGTTTTCTTTCAAAACTTCAGGTGACTTGAGTGAAGAGGAAGGCAGTGGGATGGGGGTGACAGGCTGCCAATCTGTCAGGCCCCTGGTGCTGCTTGGAGCACTTTTCCTCATCCAGCCTAGAGTCTGAGAAGAGGCTCAGTGTTAAATGATTTAGAAACCCCAGGAAGGCCCAGCTCAGTCTGCATGACACTGCATACACTCACACCTCTACTTGCATGCCTCCTCCCTTTCCCAGCTGGCTGGGCCCCTGGGGAGCCAGTCTATGATCCCTCTGCCCCCAGGGACCCTGACTGTGGAGCAGATTTATCAGGACCGGGACCAGTTCGCCAAGCTGGTGCGGGAGGTGGCGGCCCCTGACGTCGGCCGCATGGGCATTGAGATCCTCAGCTTCACCATCAAGGTGCAGTGTGATGGGAAGGCTGTAGCCCCCATGTCCACCTCAGAGGGGGGTACTTGGCAGGAGGGCCACCTTTGTGCCTTTTGGCTGTTCCCAAGGGTGACTCCTGCTTCCCTCCCCAGGACGTATATGACAAAGTGGACTATCTGAGCTCCCTGGGAAAGACACAGACTGCCGTGGTGCAGAGAGATGCCGACATCGGAGTAGCCGAAGCTGAGAGGGATGCAGGCATCCGGGTACTTGGGCTTTTCTTCCCACCCCCAGGGACAGGGAGCTCAGGGGTAGCGGGACCATGGTTGCTCAGGGGACCCACAGCAGCTGCCCTCCCTGCTCCCAGGAAGCTGAGTGCAAAAAGGAGATGCTGGATGTGAAGTTCATGGCAGACACAAAGATTGCTGACTCCAAGCGAGCCTTCGAGCTGCAAAAGTCAGCCTTCAGTGAGGAAGTCAACGTCAAGGTGAGAAGCAGTAGGGTTGGGACTCAGGGCTCAAGACTTAGCAGCCAGCCTCTGACATGCTGACCATACTCCTTCCACAGACAGCTGAGGCCCAGCTGGCCTATGAGCTTCAAGGGGCCCGAGAGCAGCAGAAGATCCGGCAGGAAGAGATTGAGATTGAGGTTGTGCAGCGCAAGAAGCAGATTGCAGTGGAGGCACAGGAGATCCTACGCACAGACAAGGAGCTCATTGCCACTGTGCGCCGCCCCGCGGAGGCTGAGGCTCACCGCATACAGCAGATCGCTGAGGGTGAAAAGTGAGTGCTGCTGGGCACCAGGGCTGAGGGCCAGTCAGGCTCCTCTGCCCTCCATCCACTCCCTCCACTCCGCTGACCGCAGCTCAGAAGCCACTGCTCCCCCATGCCTGCTTACTCACTGTGAAGTGGGGGTGACCTGCCTCCCCAACAGGGTTATTGTTAGAAAGACTGAATTCAATACAGGAGGTTCAAGGGCCTGGAATGGTACTTGGCATAGAGGGCATCCTGGTCAGGCCCCTTCCCATTTGTATCTGGAAGCCAGCAGCCAGAGCCACAAAGCCAGAGCACCCCACTTAATGGGTCCCCCACCCTGACACCTGCCAGAGCAGAGGGCTTAAGCATTTACTGGTCCCCTGGCAAGGTTTAAGGGTCTCCTGGCACTTCCCACTGATCCTCCCCAATCCGGACTCCCCCAGGGTGAAGCAGGTCCTCTTGGCACAGGCAGAGGCTGAGAAGATCCGCAAAATTGGGGAGGCAGAGGCGGCAGTCATCGAGGCGATGGGCAAGGCAGAGGCTGAGCGGATGAAACTGAAGGCAGAGGCCTACCAGAAATACGGGGACGCAGCTAAGATGGCCTTGGTGCTGGAGGCCCTGCCCCAGGTGAGACCCACACCCGAGGCTGAGGCTAACTGGGCAAATGCCGGGACTCCCCTGGGCCTTGTCAGAAACACAGAAACAGGCTGGCTAGAAGGATTATCTGAGGGGTGTTGAGGGGAACCCTGCAAAAGGCACAAGCTCATTCCTGGCCCACTGGGCCTCTCTGACCATGGCTTGCAATTAAGGGCCACCCAGGCTGCCTTGGGGTTTGGTGAGGTGGAGGAGGGAGAGATGCTGGTTAGGGTGGGTGAATGGAGTCAGAGCACCAGCCAAGCTCTCCTCCCACCTCCTAGATTGCTGCCAAAATCGCTGCTCCTTTGACCAAAGTCGATGAGATTGTGGTCCTCAGCGGGGACAACAGCAAGGTGACATCAGAAGTGAATCGGCTGCTGGCTGAGCTGCCTGCCTCTGTGCACGCCCTCACAGGCGTGGACCTGTCTAAGGTGCGTGCCTAGCTAGCTGCAGGGGTTCCTGGGCGGCGAATAAACTAGCCCAGGCAGCAAGGTTGCAGGCCCCAGAGCCAAGGCCTCATGGTATCTTCCATCTTTGCAGATACCCCTGATCAAGAAGGCCACCGGTGCACAGGTGTGAGGCTCCTGAAGGCTCACACCCTTCGCAGCCACCCGCCCCTCCCTCAGCACCTGTTATAATACCACAGGGACAATGGGAACGAACTGACTCTGGTGCCTTATTTTGTAGGGACCAGAAGTGCTGCGAGTTCAGGCCTTCTCTGGCTGTCTTCCTTTCTTCCTGTCTCTGTCTGTCTCCTCCCTCTTCTCCCTTGCCCTACACCCTCAGTTTCACTGCCACATTCATAGGGTTTGTCTCTTCCATCCTCATCTTCCTGTATGTCCCTTCCTTTGTCTTTTTCTCTCCCTCTCTCCTCCAACTTCTATACATATGTAGTTTCAGCCGAAAATGTTTATTATAATCACTGTCTGTCTGTTGGGGGTGGCCCTGCTGCTCCTCAGAATCCTGGTGCCTTGAAGTTCTCTGTTCATCTGTCTGTTCTCCCTGTGGCCCTGGCCAGAGCTCAGCATGGGTACAGGGGGTCTGGATAGGACGGCCACCCTGCCCGCACCTGGCCTAGTCTTCCCAGTCGTAAACCCTCCCCAGGAAGCCCCTAGCCTCACCTACTGCAGCCTTGCCAGGCCTGGGTAGCCAAGGCTTGCAAGCCCAGGGCCACTGCCCTTCACTTCACCCTCCCTAGTCTTGGGCCTGTTCTGTACCTGACCTCTCTCCCTAGCCCCAGGGGCACAGAGGGAAGGCCTCCTTCTATAGCAGCTCCCTCAGTTTACTACTGCCTTAGGAGGCCCCTGCTTGTGCTCAGGGAATTCCCCTTCATGGACATGTCCCTACTAGGTGGAGTGGGTCTTGGTCCCAATTCTGCTAAGCCTTTCTAGGACCAGGGTCTAGCCCTGTTGGGGACTAGAAAGTGTGTAGGCTGCACTGTCCTGGGTATCTGGCCAGGCCCTTCCAGTGGGCAAAGCTGTGCCAACCCTGTACCAAAATGAGTGCCGTAGATTGGCCAGACTCCATACTCCTTGTGCCATCTTTCTTCCTGACCAGAGTAATAGGGTTCCAGCCACAGGGAAGCAGCCCAGTCCTCTGTCTCCTTGCTCTAGTGGAGGCAGAAGAGCCCAGAGCCCAAGCATCCTGGCAGGGGAGCTGTGGATGTTCCACGGTCCCAGTCCTTGCCCCAGCCTTGCCCTGGCCTGTGTAGCTGTTCCTGCATGTGGATGCTGCATGTCTGGTCTGGGGCTTGGATGCTGCACTGCCCCGCTGCCTGCCCCTTCTGGTAAAATAAAGATCTGTTATGCCCATGCCCTGTATCATGTCTTCTGTGAAGCGAAAGACTGGGAAGCAAGAACCAGCCAGGTCCCCCAACCCTTAACATCCTTCAACCTAAAGAATGCACTTTGCCTGTTCTTCCCCACACTTGCCACTGGGGGGCATCAGCACACAGGCCTTGCCCCCTAGTAGCATCCTGGGGCAGAGCTGCCATTGGCCCAGACACGGAAGCCAGACCTGAGCCCTGGGAGAACTAGCTCCAGTGCTGGCAGGGGGAAGGGGCTGCTGGGCTCACTGCACCTCTGTGCCCATACTAAGCCCCACTCAGTAATGGAGCCCATTTCTAGTTTAAGACCATGAACTCTGGAGTCAGACTGCTTCGGTTTAAATTTTAACTCTGTTTATCATCTGTATAATCTTGGGCAAGTAACTTCATCTTTCTGGGCTTCAATATTCATTCATCTTACAGATTTGTCTAATGCTTGCTTATGTGCCAGGCATTGTACTAGATGCTAGAGAGACTGCAGAGAATGAAACAAACCCCTAGCCTTTAGAGCTTACATTCATGTGGGGGAAATAAAACAAGAAAAATTAAATATACACTGTGTTAGATAATGGTATGTACTGAGGAGGAAAACAAAATAGGAAAAGGAATAGGAAGTTTGGGAGGGTGTTGGAATTTTAGTGTGTCAAAGGAAGACTTCATTAAGAAGGTAGTACTGAGGAAAGTAAAGACATGAGACAGATGTTAGAGAGAAGAGCTTTCTGTCCAAAGACACTAAGGTAGAAGTGTGTCTGTCCTGATCAAAGAACAGCAAGTCCATGTGTTTGGAAGCAAGTGAGTGAGTTAAGCAGTGTGGATACTGGCAGTGGATAAGGTTAGGATGGGAATTTGTTTTCAGATCACCTGGAACCTTAATGGGGCATATTTTGACCATTTCTGAGATGGGAAATGACAAAAACATTTTGAAAGAGGAGTGATGTGATCCAACACATCTAAAAAGGTCATTCTAAACAAATGCTGGCGAGGATGCAGAGAAAGGTGAACCCTCCTACACTGTTGGTAGGAATATAAATTAGTTCAACCATTGTGGAAAGCAATATGGAGGTTCCTCAAAAAGCTAAAAATTGAAATACCATTTTACCAGGGAACTCCACTCCTAGGAATTTACCAGAAGAAAACAAGATTCCAGATTCAAAAAGACATACACACCCCTATGTTTATTGCAGCACTTTTTACAATAGCCAAGAAATGGAAGCAACCTAAGTGGCCATCAGTAGATGAATGGATAAAGAAGATGTGGTACATATACACAGTGGAATATTATTCAGCCATAAGAAGAAAACAAATCCTACCATTTGCAGCAACATGGATGGAGCTCAGTGAAATAAGCCAGGCAGAGAAAGACAAGTACCAAATGATTTTGCTCATTTGTGGAGTATAACAGCAAAGCAAAACTGAAGGAACAAAACTAGCAGACTCACAAACTCCAAGAAGGGACTAGTGGTTACCAAAGGAGAAGGTTGGGGGAGAGTGGGTGGGGAGGGAGGGAGAAGAAGATTGAGGGGCATTATGATTGGCACACGATGTGGGGGAGGGTCACGGGGAAGACAGTGTAGCACAGAGAAGACAAGCACTGACTCTATATTACCTTAACTATGCTAGTGGACAGTGACTGCAATGGAGTTTGTGGAGGGGACTTGATAGTATGGGTGAATGTAGTGACCACATGTTGCTCATGTGAAACCTTCGTAAGATTGTATGTCAATGATACCTTAATTTTAAAAAAAAAGGTCATTCTAGGCACTAAGACAAGTAAAGGAAGAAAGGAAAATCTATTCCAAAAATGGTGCTGTAATAACTGGGTCTGTATGAAAAAAAAAAAAAATTGAATCATAACCCCTACCTCACTCCATATACAAAAACTAGTTTGAGATGGATCTTGGACCTAATGTAAAAATGCAAACCATAAAGCTTATAGAACAAGAGGGCAGTGTTTCTATGACCTTGGCCTAGGTAAGATTTCTTAGGACAGAAACAAAAAAAGAGCATTAACCACAAAAGAAAAAACTGATAAATTAGACCATCAAAATAAGTCTCTCTGTTCATCAGAAGAAACAAGAAAAATGGCAAGCACAGTCAGAAAAAAATGTTTACAATACATGTAACAAAGGACTTGCATCCCATATATCAAAAGAGCCCCTACAAGTTAAATGAAAGTCAACCCAATAGGAACATTGCTCTGCATGCCTTCCTGAGAATAGAATGAAGAGGGGTAGGGGAGGCCCAGGGGGACTAGTTGCTCACCAGTATTACAATAATGCATGTGAAATAGGACAGTGACTTGGACCAATGGGGGTGGTGAGAAACACTTAGATTCTGGATATATTTTGAACTAACTAGAGTTTCTGACATTGAGCATGAGAGAAGAAGAGAAATAAAAATGCCTCCAATATACCATGCCCACCAATAAAAACTCAGTATTACAAAGATATCAGTTCCCCCAAATTGGTCTATAGGTTCAATACAATCCCAATCAAAATCCCAAGATATTTTTAATTGACAAACTAATTCTGAAAATTATAGGGAAACGCCAAAGGATCTAAAATAAGCAAGACAAACTTGAAAAAGAGAAAAGTTGGAGGATATAAACTATCAGATACCAAGACTTAAAAGTTTTAGTAGTTAAGACAGTGGGATATTAACACTCCAGAGGCCAATGAAAGTCCAGAAGTAGACCCACACTTGCTTTATGATGAAAGTGATTGTGCAGAGCTGTGGGGAATGGCCAGTCTTTTCAATGAAAGATACTAGATATCTGTGTGGAGGGGGAAAAAAGCGTTCTTGACCCTAAGCCTCACATTTACACAAAATCAATCCAGATGGACTGTAGATCTAAATTTAAAAAGTAATAAAACACGTAGAAAATAACAGAGTGACTTCATGACCTTAAGATAAGCAAAGACTTTAAAGACAATACAAAAATCACTAACTAAAAAAGACTGATAAATCGGAACATTAAAATTAAGACTATCTGCTTATCAAAGGCATATCCATCTCCAGGGAATTATGCTTAGCAAAAAAAAGTGAATCTCAAAATGTTATATACTATATGATTCTGTTTATATAACTTTTATTTTTAATTGTGGTAAAATACACATAAAATTTGCCATCTTAACCATCCTTAAGCATATGTTTCAATGGTACATTTACATTATTATGCAACTGTCACCACCCATCTCCAGAACTCTCATTTTGTAAAAGTAAAACTCTGTACCCATTAAATAATGACTCCCCATTCCTCCCACCTCTACTCCCTGGCAACCACCAACCTATTTTCTGTCTTTATGAATTTCTGTTTCTACTCTAGGTACTTCATGTAAGTGGAATCATACAGTTTGTCCTTCCGTGACTAGCTTATCCCACTTAGCACCATGTCCTCAAGTTTTGTCCATGTGGTAAGCATGTGTCAGAATTTCCTTCCTTTTTATGGCTGAATAAATCCATGATATGTATATACCACATTTTGCTTATCCATTCATTTGTTGATGGACATGTGGGGGTTGCTTCTGTGTTTTAGCTATTGTAGATAATGCTGCTATGAATATGGGGGTACATATATTTCTTCAAGACCCTGTTTTCAAGTTTGGGGTATATACTCAGAGTAGTACTGCTGTTCATATGGTAAATCTATTTTTTAATTTTTTGAGAGGCTACACTGTGTTCCACAGTAGCTGTACCACTTTACATTCTCACCAACAGTATATACAAAGGTTCCAATTTCTTCACGTCATTGTCAACACTTGCTATTTTCTATTGTGTTTATTTTTTAATAGCAGACATCGTAATGGGTGTTGGGTATATATAACATTTTTGAAATGATAACATTTTAGAAATGGAGAGCAGATTAGTGGCTGCCAGGGGTAGGGACAGGGGTGGAGGTGGTTATAAACATTAGTGATCCTTATGTAAGAACTGTTCAGTAATTTATGGTGGTGGGTACCTGGACACAGGTGATAAAATTATATAGAACTCTCAGGGAAATGCAAATTAAAACCACAATGAGATACACCTCACACCAGTTAGGATGGCCAACATAGAAAGGACTAGGAACAACAAATGCTGACAAGGATGTGGAGAAAGGGGAACCCTCCTAAACTGCTGGTGGGAATGTAAACTAGTTCAACCATTGTAGAAAGCAGTATGGAGGTTTCCAAAAAAACTCAAAATAAAAATACCATTTGACCTAGGAATTCCACTCTTAGGAATTTAGCCTAAGAATGTAGGAACCCAGTTTCAAAAAGACATAGGTACCCCTATGTTTATCGCAGCACTGTTTACAATAGCTAAGATATGGAGGCAATCTAAGTATCCATCAGTAGATGAATGGATAAAGAAGATGTGGTACGTATACACAATGGAATATTATTCAGCCATAAGAAGAAAATAAATCTTACCATTTGCAACAACATGGATGGAGCTAGAGGGTATTATGCTCAGTGAAATAAGCAAGGTGGAGAAAGACAAGTACCAAATGATTTAACTCATCTGTGGAGCATCAGAACAAAGCAAAAACTGAAGGAACAAAACAGCAGCAGAATCACAGAACCCAAGAATGGACTAACAGTTGCCAAAGGGAAAGGGACTGCCAAGGTGGGGGGAGGGTGTGGTGGGAAGGGAGGGAGAAGGGGAATAAGGGGCATTACGATTAGCACACATAACATAGGGGTGTCACAGGGAAGGCAGTATAGCACAGAGAAGACAAGTAGTGTCTCTATAGCATCTTACTACGCTGATGGACAGTGACTGTAATGGGGTATGTGATGGGGACTTGATAATGGGGGAATCTAGTAACTACAATGTTGCCCATGTGATTTTATATTAATTATACCAAAATTTAAAAAAATGAAAAAAAATTATATAGAACTCAATACATAAACATAGCAAACAAAGGTAAAACAGGAAATCTGAATAAAATGGTGGATTATATCAATGCCAAAATCCTGTGATATTTGGCTATGGTGGTGATATCATACTGTGGTTTTGTAAAACATCACCATTGGGAAAACTGGGCAAAGTGTGCAAGGGATCTCTCCATACCTTGGAACTGCATGTATATCTACAATTATTTCAATGCAAAATTCAATTAAAACACACAAAGACCCCTTGAGAGAATGAGAAGGCAAACCTCAGAAGTATGAGAAAAGATATTTGCAATACATATACCTCGGGGGGAGGAACTAGTATCCAGAATATACTTTACAAATCAATGTGGAAAAAGACAGCTATCCCAGCAGACAAACAGACAAATGATGGCTCAGGCCCTACATGGAACAGCCAGTACTTATATGACAGCTTGTAGTAAATTGTATTTTGCAAAGATAGTGGCAACAATATGTTCAATTCTATATGTTCTCACATGATTTTGACAGTCCTTCCAATTAGAAATAGAACCTGTGTCCCCTTCCCTTGAAATTGAGTGGGTTTTTGTGACTATTTCAGTCAACAGAATATGGCAGAAGTGGTACTATGTGGCTTCCAAGGATAGATTATAAAAGACAATGTAGCTTCTGCTTGAAAAGAGGCTTGAAATACTCTGTCTTTAAGCCTTCAGCTGTAGTCTGACTGTTCTGAGGCACTGTTCTGTGAGGGAACCCAGGCAGATGGACCAAGTTTAAGGTCTTGAGCTACACAAAAAGAAAGATGCCTGGCCAGCCCCCATCTGACCTCATGTGCATGAGAAACCCCAAGCCAGTTCTGCCCAGCTGACCTCCTGAAATTCTGATCCCTGAAACTGTGCGAGGTAGTAAAAGGACTGTTCATTGTTTAAATTTCTAAGTTTGGAGATGATTTGTTACACAGCGATGGATAGTGGGAATAGCATGCATTACTTCATTAGCCATTAGGGAAATGCAAATTAAAATCAAAATGAGATATCACGACATACCCACCAGAATGACCAAAATGGAAAAGTAACAAAACCAAGTTCAGTTGAGGATGTGGAGTAATAAGAATTTTTATGAACTGCTGGAAAAAAATGTGTATCAATACAACTGCTTAGAAAACCTGTTTGACAGAATCTTGCACAGCTGAATGTAAACATACCCTTTGACCCAACCATTCCATGTATAATAGAAATATAGATATATGCATGTACAAGAATATTCATAGAAGCATTATGAATAATAGCCCCCAAACTCAAGCAACCCAAATGTTTACTACTGAGAATGAATAAACTGTAGAAAATACATAAAACAGAATTAAATAGTGAAAATAAAGGAAATACTAATACATGCAAGGTTTTGAATGGATCTCATAAACATAATGTTGAGCAAAAGAATCCAGACCAAAAAATGCATAGTGTGTCATTCCATTATATAAAGTCCAAAAAAGCAGGCAAAGCTTATCTATCTCATTAGTAGTCAGGATAGAGGTCACTTTGGAGAGGAAGAGGAGAGTGACAGAGGACAGAAATGGCTCCTGGGAATGTTCTAGCAACAGGCTGTGAATGTTGTTTCTTGACCTGGGTGGGTGTTTATATGGGTGTGTTCACTTTGTGATAATTCACTTAGGAGTTGTACACTTTTTTAATGTATTTGTACTTTGATACAATGTTAATTTGTAAAGTCTCCAAGGTTTTCAGACTTTCTGGAAGAATGGAGTTGCTATTTACTGAAATAGGAAAAACAGTGGAAGGAGCAGGTTGGAGGTAGGATCAGGACCTCAGATTTGGATATGTTAGTCTAAGGTGCTGATCAGAGAAGTTGGCAAGTAGGAGATTCACTCTACAAATTAATATAGGGAAGAGACATGGCCCGGACACATGGATTAGGGAATTGCCAGTGAGTAGATAATATTTAAAGCCATGGGATAAGATGAGATCTGTGAACGAAGGAGTGTAGTAGTAGAGAAAACAGTTCAAGGCCTGAGCCTGGGGCCATCTGTTGTCAGGTTGTTATAAGGACTGAATAACACAGCTCACGTTAGCATCAAGCATGGCACTTCATGAGCATTTAGCATGTATTTATTAGCTGGTATTATTTGCCTGGTAGCTGGTTTTTATAAAGCCTTCTCACAGGCATTTTTTTTCTCAGATTTTAATTTTACTTTCCAATGGATTACTAATATTATATATATTTTATAAAATGAGGGAACTGAGGAGCATGGAAATGAAGGAATCTGCCCATTGTCACACAGTGTCTGCTCCAGAACTGGAAGCCAGACTCCCAGACAGTTTTCACTTCTTCTTGTCCTTCAGGAAAGAGGCCTGGGTGGCTGTGATGGGCCCAGCTAGGAGATGGTTCTGGTTAGCCCTAGTGTGAGGGACTGTGGCTAGGCAGAGCAGATAGCCAGAGGAGCCTGAGAAAGGTAGTCAGCAAGAAAGCAGGCAGAGGTTTTGCTAAAAGAGGCTTGAAGGATGCTGGTGAGGAAAAGGGCCGATGATCTGGAGGCAGAGGGCAAGGGCTGATGCATCAGCACATGCACTGGAGCCAGTGAACGTGAGAGCAGGGAAGACCAGGCCTCTGTCCTGGTGTGCCCCCTCACAAAGAGGGGGTAGAAAAGATAGGGCCTTTTGTGTAAGTCCTTAGAGGCCTTCGCACACTGTCCCTTGTCACCCTGGGCTATCATGGACCCAGGATGGGGCAGGAGAGGACCCAGGTGATGCTGTTCACTTCCTTGGGCTCGTGGCTCCAGCCTTGGGAACTGGGTATGATGGGGGGTGCAGGGCCTACCCCCTTCCCTGCTATTCCAAGTCCCTGGGCCTGAAGGCCCAGCACAGAGTGGGTTAAGAGCCCTGGAACCTCTGCCTGGAGGAGCAGAGTGGGGCGGAGAACTGTCATGAGGAGCCTTGTCTGGTCTGATAATCCAGGCTGCCTATCTCTTCCACAGCAGCTGTGAAGCAGACAGGTTGTCCTGGCAGGGAGGGAGGGAGTTTGAAGGCCTAGCTGATGGCGGGAAGCATTTGAGGAGGGAGGGGCACCCAGACTCTCTGGGGATCCTTTCCCACTCAACAGATACCTCAGGACTGTGCCAGGAGACTGGAGAGTCATGGCCCCAATCTGGACATGGGGGCTCCCACTGACCCAAAGAACAGGAACTGGGAGCTGATGAACAGACTTAGGGACGTACTGATTGGAAAGTTTCTATTTCTGACTTGCTGTGTACCTGGGTGGTGTTCGAGGGGTGCATTTGTACCCATGTCTGAGTGAGCACATATGCCATGGTACAGGACCCCCTGGGGACGACGAGTAGGGAAGCCCATTGCAAAAGCAGAAGGGGAGGAGCCTGGTATTTGTTGAGCTCCTGTTATACTGAGCCAGGCTTTAGGTTAGAACTTTCACCTCTACTATCTCATTTCATCTGCACAACAATCATGGAGAAGAAAAGATTTCAAACCCATTTTACTGGTAAGGAAACCAAGGCTCTCAGGGCAAGGGCAAGGGCAAGGGCCCAGGCCCACTCCACAGGTAGTAGTGGAGTCCAGGGCTCTGACAAACCCAAAGCCGCGCTTCTTCCTTCTGGCTTTGAGTCTGTCCTGGGCAGGCTGTCAGGGAGAAAAGCAACAACTCTAAGGCACAACCCTAGAACCATGCAGGCTGACATTCTGCTTCAAGCCAGGGATGGCCTGTGATTCCAGAGCATGTGAGCTCCATGAGGGGGCCTGGCTTACAAGCTGCAGGCCAGAGAAATGGGAGAGGATTGTTGCAGGGTTGGAGCAGGCCAAGAGCGGCACATGGAAGAGGCTTGAAAAGGGGTTGGACACATGGGAGAATCTGAGGATGTGGAAGTGAGGAGGGAATCCCTGTATCATGCAAGGGGTTCCCACACCTTCTGGCACTGAGTCTTCCCAAGGATCTTGTGAGCTAGGTATTTTGTTATCCCTATTTTAGAGACAGAGGACTGTGGCTCAGAGAGATGAAATAAGCAATATGCTCAGAATCACTTTACTGGTAAGTGGCAAAACAGATCTGATTCCATTGCCTCTGAAACTAAAAAAAAAGCACACGGAGATAACACACAAAATCAAACTCATCTGTAGCAGGTTCATGCACAGAGCCTGGGGTCTTGAGTCTGGAGAACAGAGTTGTAGTCCTGCCTCTTTTCCTGATTTACTGTGTCACTCAGGGCTATCCCTTTCCTCCCAGAGCCTCAGTCTCTCTGTTTAAAAATTGCCATGCAGTTATCTTTTGGAGACTGATAGACATTGGCAAAGCCCCCAGGGAAGCTGTTGCTAGGACATCATTGTATCTGGGTTCATTGTTCGATATGTACTTGGCCAAAAGGCATAGAGAGTGTCAGGGAGCATGTCTGGTACTTAAGCAAGTGTTGGGCACTGTCAACACGGTCAGTATCTATGCAGTGCAAGGCATTCTCTGAGCACCACCCAGGAGAAGGCCCAAAAAGAATGCTGGGGCCACAGAGAAGAATCAGACAAGGTGCCTGCTCACATAGTTGGCAACAAACAAGAGATCAGATTAAATTCCCACAATGTGTTGAGGAAACAGCAGGTTCAAAGCTTGGTCACTGGAGGCAAGTGTCAGGGAGGGTTTAGGGGAGGCTTCCCATGCCAGTCAAGATGAAACCAAGCTGGGATAAAAAGCAATTTCCAGCTGTCCTCTCTGAAAAACACCCTAGATCTCAAGTCCCAATCTAGCACGTGGATAGGAAGGATTAGAACAGTTTTCCAGCTTTTCTTTTTCACACCTGTTAAGCAGCTGGAACGACATCATATCCTTGCTTTGGGTCCCCTGTATCTAAAGCAAAACAGAAGAGCAAGGACCTCCCAGAACTTCTCAAAGTCTTTGGTTCCAAGATGAGTTTTGCTGCTGACTGTGCTGTGAGTGAGAGATTGAATGGCCATGTTATTTGGGCTTCTTTTATCTTTGTGCAAAACTGCCAAAATCATGAAACTTAGTAAAGCAACCAAAAGGAAATCAAGAGTAATTTTACTAGCTGGAACCTTTTTTTTTTTTACGTGTGTTTACTGTGTATATGTTGTGTGTCTGTGGGCATAACACATGTGCACTGTATGTGCATGTTCTGCATGTTATGTGTGCCTGTGTATCTGTGGGCATCTTCTGCTGTCCTCCTGTTCCTCTTAGGGTCATGGGTTCCCCAATACAAAGAGATGGAGGGAACCCTGAGGCCTTGGATGATTCTCTCCCCTTCTTTGGGCCTCAGTTTTCTCTCCTGTATAAATGAAAGATTTGAACTCCTATATAAATGATGGATTTTGAAGGATTCTTGCAGATCTGACAATTTTTAGTTTCATCATTTACCATAAGGTTTAAGGACTCCATTCTAAAAAGGTCTAAATAAGAGTTAAGGGCTTAAAGGACTGCAGCAGCAGGGACTAGAATTAGACATTAGGGGGATAAAGCTCGAGACTAGCCCCCATTGGCCTCAGGAGAGCCATGGAGCTCCTGATCTAAAGTAAAAGTTGTTAGAAAGCAAAGTTGGGCCCAAGGACTGATTGTGTCTCCCACCCAATGCTGGCCAGGCAAGAGGCAAAATCTCCATGTGACCTGCATAAAGGGAGCAGTACCCTCGCCCTAACTCCTCTGGGGTTCTACAGAGACAAAGGAATGGGAAAGCAACCACCCAGGAGACAGCTCTGGGTGGGAAGTGTCTTCAGGTCTTACTGTGGCCCCTGCAGGCTCCTGATAAGCAGAAGGGCCCCCACCCTGATAGTCCCAAGTCTGCTTATCAGAGTCCCGAGAGAGACTACCCCACCCAGGCTAAGACTCTCCTCCAGCCCACACCCTGATCATAGCACCCTCCACCCCAGCCAGGGGCCACAGCCACAGGCTCTCTGGTTGGCTGAGATACCTTTCTCCCTACCTCCAGGACCCCTGGGTTCTGCCCATGCTCTCCTCTGGTCTTAGCACCCAGGTACTAAGCAGAAGTCTAGGCAGTGAGTGGCATGGCACTGGTGCATGAAGCCTTTAGTCTGGTGAAGGAGTCCCACTGTCTGTAGCATCTCCAAGTAGAGGTGGAGCAGGAGGAGCTCACAGGGCAGGAAAAAGGGGGTAGAGGGGAGGCAAGGACAGATGTGATGATAATTCCTTACTCAGAGCACCTGGGTTTATAAAGATTGCTTAACCGTATTTCTCTTAATTCTTACAACTGAGTGAGGTGTGTGTTACCACCAAAGCTCAGAGAAGTGGCACTTGGCCCGTAGTCACAGTTAGTGAGGCGGAGCAGAGGAGGGAAGGAAACTGACATCAGTCCTTTATGGGCTCCGTCTGATCTTGGAGTTGGAGCTGGAGATGGGTGTTCATATAATCCTTGTACCATATGAAGTAGGCATGGAAAGCTCCCATTTTACATTTGAGGAAACTGAAGCTGAGAGCACTTGGTCTAAAGTCACAGAGGATTCAGGAGAGTTGGGACTGTCACTTAAGGCCTGTTACCTCTAAATCTGGGCTTCTCGATGTCCTTGAGCTGCTTTCAAGAATGTTCCATGAGCCTTCAGATGTTCAACAATCTCTGTTATTATTCATTGCCTGTGGCCTTTAGTTAGCCTCTGCGAGGATGGGGTGAGGTGGGAGGGAATTGTTTGGACCCCCTCTGTGGAGCAGCACTGGCACTGTGCTAGGTGCTTTCCCAGCAGCCAATCACCTAGCTCTCACAACTCCCAGCTGGGGCCTATTATTATTGCTATTTATAAGGAGAATGGGGAGGGTCTGAGAGAAAATTGCTTGCCTGAGAGCTATAGCTTTGTCTGCCTCCCCAGGCCAAAGTCTCTCCTTCACCACATTCCACTGGGCTCAGCTCCATGTCAGATATTTGATGTGAACATTTATTCAGTCACTATGCTGTTGTAGAAATATGTCAGCAAATAAACCTGGCCCTGATTATTTAATGTGAATAATCATACAAATAAAAAAGTCTGTAATGGGGATATAATTAGTCAGGGATGATTTCCCTGCAAAGGTGACCTTTAGAGATCTGAAGAGGAAGAGGAATTAACCAGGTAAGAACATTCCAAGCAAAGGGAAGAGCATGTGCCAAGGCTCTGTGGCAGCAGGAAATGGAACACTTCCAAGGAACCAAATGAAGGTTGAGTCTCTCCTCCCATTCCTCCTCCTGGCCTCATTTGTCCCTGCAAAGGAGGGGTGTAACTGACTCCCAGAACACAGACTAGATCGTCTAGGATAGATGAAGAGAAGGAAGCAGAGATGCAGATGTGCCTCCAGATGATTGGGGGTCTAAATAATAGAGGCCCCACTTTGAGTCATCTCTTACCCCAGGAGTCTTGCCTTCCCCAGAGGCAGAGAACCAAATACTGTCAGACTCTTACTGTTAAGTGCCGAGCTCTGAAAAACAGGCCCTGACACATTCTTAGGCTGGCTCCACAGGAGCTTGGGATTCAGCTGCCCTCAAATCTCTCAGCAGAGGACTCCCACCCTGGAGAATTTAACACAGGAGAGATAGGTGAGAGGTCTGCCTGCCTAGGTCTGGCTTCCTTGGGCTCAGCATAAACATAGGCCAGGGTCTGGGGCCTGAAATTTAGGCCAGAGCTTGCCCCAAGAATCCAGAGATGCAGCTATCAGAGCCCTCCTTGCCTTACAGAGATTTCAACTAACATTCGTACCACTAAAAAGCTCAGACAGCAATTAAGCCCAAGAGGATCGGTGAGGCTTTTCTTTCTCCTCTCAGGCCCAGCAGATGACCAGTTCTGTGGGCACAGGAGTGAAAAGTGGGTCCTAAGCTTAACAAACTCCATCAAAGAGTATGTGAGAAAGGGCCTAATAGGGACAGGGGCCACTGAATAGCAGGGAAAGGGTTAAAAGGTAGGGCCTTCTAGAACCCAAGTGCTCCACCCAGGGGAGGGGCTGGTGGATTAAAAGCCAGCAGCTTGAGTGGAAAGGCAGGGACAGGGCCTCCCTACATCCAAAGGCCTTCCCAGTCTGCAGTTCCAGCTCCAGGTAAGTACCCTCCTCTGGGTCTGTCTGCTTGTTGGTCTGACCAGTGGGAACCTTCTACCTCATTATATAATCTCTGTCTCATTTAACTCTGGCACTGAGTCCCTAAGGATATCTCAGTATACCCTGTTCTGCAGGGTTCTTTGGGCCAGTCCCCTTCCCCTAACTACTTGGGTTGCCTTTGACCACAGAATGAAGGAGATGCTGGCCCAGAGCTATGGAGGAGGGATGGGGGAGCTCTCCCTATCCTACCCTCCCTGCTACCCTGTCCCCAGCCCATGGCTCTCCCTGCCACAGTGCTTTCCAAGCCGTGCTCCCAGTGTTCCCAGCAGGGCCCTGGCTGGGATATCATCATATACTGTAAGTTTGCAATAAGACACTACAGTATAGATGATGTACTAGTCCGGGTACCTCCAGCTCTGGAGCCTGATGAGAAAAGAGGGCATGCAGCAAAACCACCGGCTCACCTCTCAGCCTATCACAGCCTGCTGACCGCCAGGGCACTTGGGAATGGCAAGGAAACCGTTACCATTACTGAGTTTAGTAATGGTAACGGTTCTCTTGCTGCACCCAGAAAATGTGCCAAGAAGAGAGCCCAGGACCCTGGAGCAGACTATTGGAAGGGAGGGAGATTCCAGCTCAGACAGTGGGGTTGGGGTGAGGGAAGGGCTTTTTCTTTCCTATTCTAAAAAAATAAAGATGAGAACCACAACACTTGTTTTTTAACTTTATTAACATCCAAGACTGGGAAAGGCATGGAGTAGGAGGGATCAAAGCCTTGGGAAGTAGGTAGGAGACACTATCTCACTCAGGACACATGGGTATTCAGCTTCAAGGTGGGAAGCTGAAGGGAGAGGAAAAAGATCTCCTTTCTGTTAATAACTAGTAACTTAGGGAGAAACTCTGGGCCTAATGCCAGCAGGAAGAGGGTGGCACTGCCCCCACCAAAGAGCCAATTTCTAAGACCTAAGTAGCTGGGGCCTCAGGCGGAGGAACTACCTGGGAACCAAGGTAGGTTCCTTCCTCCCACAGGAGACATGGCTGTGCAGGGCTGTGCAGACTCAGCCAGGCCAGGCCAGCCGGCAGTCAGTAAGTGTCCATGCTCCTTACCAGTCCCTTTAGGCCCAGGGTAGGAGCAGTTCTGGTCAGTAGTTTCTGCCAGCAGCTTGGGACAGGATGCCTTGGAAAAGGCAGGAGGAGGTGATCACCGGAGGAGCTTCACAGAGAGGCGGAGCTGAACATCACAGAGGAAGATGTCCATGAGGTCCCTGCTCACCTCTTGTGCGATACAGGAGATCAGGTGCCCCTCTGGACCAATCAGGATTTTCTGAGGGGAGGGTAAAAGTGAGGGACATGAGTCTGTTCTCAGGGATCTCAAGCAGTGGAGGAAGAACCGCTGCCTAAGAGAGCTTTGATCCCTCCCCCAAGCCTAGTTCTGCTTACCACATGAGATTCTTTGGGCACCAGAAGATTCTGTACAATCACCAGCTCCCCACTTGGCCCTTCCTCCCACACCACCGTCTTCTGCACAGGGAGATAACATGATTAGCCAGGCAGGTCATACCCCTAAATCTCTGGAACCCAGCTGGGTGTGTGGCTGGTAGGGGGCCTCCAGGTCGTTTTGCTGTGCCTGTACCTGTTGCACACTGTAGGGAATCTCCTGGGGCAGGTGCTCTAGGAGCTTCTCTCGGATGATGTTGGTGCAGATCTCCTCAGGCATCTGGCTAGTGAGGACTCCACTATGGAACTCCCAGGGCCCTGGCTGGGCCTGTGTCAGGAGGTATTGCTGAGGGTACAGAGGGAGTGGGTGGGCATCTCAGTTGCAACCAGGACTTTCCTACTTACTCTCACTTGCAGAAGGAACTCTGAGGCTTGTCTTCAAATGGTAGACACCATGGGCCAGGCTATGGCCAAGGCTAACTGACCTTTAGTGTTTTCACATCCTCTTGGCTGAGGGCTGACAACATGAAAATCTCCTGGAAATGGGGCCAGCCAATCCTCTGAGGGCTTCCTGCAGACTGCGTGTTACGGCCCTTAGCTGGTGGGCTAGGGCAATGAGTGTTTAGCTGTGGGCGGAAGGCCTGCATCATCTTGAGCTTCTTGCCATTGACCACACCTTCAGTGAGAGCTGTTGTGAGCTCCAGGAGAACTGACTTCTGCTTCAAGCAATCGACCTGGGCATGGGGGATTGGCAGAGGGTATGTGATCAGTTAGATGGGCACCGTGGAGGAAAGCAGATCCCATTCTCAGGTAGGTGGTGCTCACCTTGTTCATGACAAGGATGCTGGGGACTTGAGAGAACTGGGTCAAGCACTGGAGCACCTGAGGGCTGAGCTGGTTCCGAGTCCACTTGTCTGAGACATCCACAAGAACCACAACTGGAAATTGGCAGGGTGGGAAAAAGGACAAGGATATGACCACTCTTTCCCCATCCCCCCAAAACACCCATGGTATGGGCTCTGGCCAACCCCCACCCCTCAAACTACCAAGAATGAGAGACCATGACCATGAAAATTGGGCTTCATATTCCCATCCTGAGCCTAACCCAGATCAGCAGATTCCATGCTCTTCCATGGATCTTCCAACAAGGAGCGCTCTAGATTGTGCCTGCAGGACAGACAGATATAGGTCAGGAAAGGTCTTATGACCAATGCACTCCTGATGAGGGATGGGCTGTGGTGAGGGGGTGCTTGCCAGCCCCTTGATGGAATTGCCCTACCCCACCTTCAACACCTTTCCTTTATAAACTAGTTTTCACAGATGTTACCTTTTCTGTTTAGCAGGGCTGATGAGGCCAGGTGTGTCCAGTAGGACCTAAATTCAAGAAAGACCCCCCCCCCACCAGATGGAAAGATTATGCTTGGGGACAGAAAGGCCATTTTTGATGTCAGGAGCCTGCCCCTTGCCCCCTTTCTTGGTCAAGCTGAGTTTAAATTTTTACCCTGCAGCTTTAATTCTAGATGGAATCCAAGAAGATGATGATGGGATGATGACAGTGATATGGAAAATTAGGATGAGATAGAGGGAATGAGACCTTTCTGACTAGATGCCAGAGGGGGAAGGTAAAAAGAGAACTGCATCAAGCCGAAAGGAAGAGGAGACCCCCTTCCCTCAGATAAATGAGTCTCAACATTTTCTTCAGGTCTAACAGAAAAGGAGACCCTCTTAGCTTCACCCTCTGTCCTGTTTGCAGGACTTCCATTGCAGGTACCCACCACTTGGGCCTCTTTCTCTGTGATGACTCCCAGAGCTTGGCAACGAGTGGTGTGCACCTTCTTGGAGACAGGGAACACCTACCAGGAACAAAGAAGTCCCAAGTGAAGTCCCAGATCCTTCTAGGACAATGCATGAAGACAGTTATAAGTGAGAGACGGGGTGGGGTGGAAGACATAGCATACTTTTCGGCCAAGCAGCTGGTTGGAGAGTGTTGACTTCCCTGCATTCGGGGCACCCAGGAGGACCACTCGCAGGACCCGGGGGTTCTCAGGCATATCGGGGTGATGGACCAAGAGGAGATCCTGTTCATCTGTGGGTGGGCATGAGAGAGGTAGTGCAATCTGTATCTCCTGTCAGGTACTCAGTGCTACCCACAAAGGGAGTAGGGATACAAGATAAGTCACCAGGTTGAAACTGAGACCTGGCTTTTAGACTGTTTGTCCGTTAATTATTTATAACACTTTATCAAATTCTTTAACTTCTGTGAGTCCCTTAGTTTTCTGATATGTAAAATAGAGGTGATATTAACAGTACCTACTTAATCTCTTAACTTTCTTTTGTCAATTGGCAATTGCATAAAACACTCAGAACAAGACCTGACACTTGATACTCAATTACTGTGTGGAACTGGACTGTGTTGCTGTGCCTAGTAAATACATGTATATGTGTGAAATTACAACTAAACCAGATAAAGCCAGAAATTCCTCCAGCTCTATTTCACTCTCCCAAGGTGTTATGAAAGTTGTGCAAACTTTGTCAGGCTTTCTATATTAGTTCCTGTTGACACTGCATTGCAATGACCAGATTGTGTGTCCAGCCTCCCTACCATAGTTTAGTCTATGCTACTTGAAGAAGGGAAGATGCTATTTCCCAGGTGTAACTCGGTGTCTTGACAGGTAAATGGAGCACTTATTGGATCATGGTTGCTTCTTACGTGGGGGCAGTGAGCCACAAATCTCCTTGCCTATGGCCCTTCAATCTTGTGCTCTTTGTGAACACCTCTAGTTGTGACCAGATCGGTTCCCTCTGGCTCGAAAACCCTTAGAACCTGGTATCCTCTTCTGTGAGTTCCTTCGCTGCTCGTGTCTTTCTCGAGGGCCTCAGGATCGTTTTCTACAATATAGGGTCAGAGATGATATCCCCAGAGACTGAGGGATCACCCCAATACGGGGTTCTCAGTGCTAAAACCGTGACAGTCCCGGACAAGCCAAGCTGGGCCCTTTACCTCTGCGCACAGACACGGCGGGGACTCGAGAAGTCAACGAACTGTCGGGCTGGGAGAGTCCGAGGATGCAGTCCAGGGCTGAGGTCTGGCCGTAACGGTTTGAGGCCGAGGCTAGGCGGGAACCAGAGAAAGAGGCGCCCAGGACACAGGGCACGTACCTCTGCTGACAGCCCAAGAGCAAGGGGAGCCGGGTCACCCACTGTCTCGCGACGTCAGGGCCCCGCTGCCACACCCTTAACACCTCTCCAAGAAGCACAGCACCACGCCGGCCGGGGGCAGCCATTGCAGCCGCAAGGCACTCCGGGAACTGGCCAGGAACGCACCTGCGATTGGACGGCGTGACGGAAGAGCGAGCGAGCCGGAGAGAGCTAGAGCGGCCCAGAGGCTGATCCCCACGCGCTGCTGCGGGCGGGGAAGAATCCGCTCTGGAGACTGACCCGGGCTAAGGGGAAAACGCGCGGTTTGTATGAGCATGACGATCGTTTTGGACCCCCTACTCTCACCGTGTTTCTTCTCCTGCCAGTTTTGTAAAAGGCCTTTCTGAAAGACTACATTTCCCACGAGGCCAAGCGGCAGAAATCATCCTCTTAGAGCCTGACTTCACCCAGCTTAAGAAACTAGCGCTTTAAAGGACGAATGAATAGTCGTGGGCGAGGGAGTTGGCATGTTTCGCCGGTCCCCGACCGTAAGGGTCTTTTTAGTTCTCTCCAGCCTCAGGCGTGCAGGATCCTCCCCCAGTCACCCTCTGGCTTGATCTAGAGGTCGGCAGTGGCCTCCCGCAGTCAACCTTTATATGCGAGCTCCTGTAAGGAGTGGTCCGTGGGTCGGTGTTCTCTCTGTGAGCAGCCGACCCGGATTTCCCTCTTGTGAACCTGGCCTACTGTCCCCTTTCTGAGGCCATTGTTGTCTGGAGAAAAACCAGAGGGTCTGCAATGGGAGAAGAAGCTACGTACTAACCTAGAATCTCCCCGACTGCTTTAACGGCCTTAGGAACTCGGCCAACTTGTAGTCTTAAACCTTCATTATACTTTGAAGCCTGTTAATCAAGCTTTTGAAATTGAGAGACTGTTGTGGCGATTGGAGGGAATGGGGGTTTATTAAGCATGTTCTATATATAGGCCCTGTCCAGGTTCTGGGGATATATCAGTGAACAAAATGGACAAAAGTCTCCATCACGGGATTTGTATTCTGGGGTGTGTGTGGAATGGGGGAAAGGAGAGAGACATTAAGTTAGTGACTTGACAGGAACAGTTTCAGTAGAGTGGACCATATTAAAGCCTAAATGGAGTGGGAGTGGGTTTAGGAGAGAATGAGAGGAGAGGAATTGAGAATATAGCCAGGACACACACACACACACACACACACACACACACACACACACACACACACACACACCCTATATGGAAGAATTTTTCACACACACACACACACACACACACACACACACACACACCTATATGGAAGAATTTTTTTGTTTGCTCATGGCAGTGACCCAAGAGAGAGGAAAAAATTCATGATATTGGGCAGTGGGGGAGAATTGCTGGAGGATGGTAAGAACCAACTGACTGGCAGGCTGCTGTTGTAGGAATGGAGGCTGAGTGTCCCGAGAAGCTCTAAGTGAGAGAGGATTGATGGAGCCTGGGTAGACAAATGCCCTGATGGTTTGTGAATGGTGCCAGGCTCCGGCTTTCAGGCTGCCTGCTCTTGTTAGTAAAAGAGACCACCTTTTTGGAATGTAACATTCTAGATGTTCTTTGAGCATATGGGTGCCCAAAGAACAGGATGCCACTAAATACAGGATAGCTAGCCATCAAAAAAATAAGAATCTTCGTATAGACAGTTAGGTGAAATACTATTTCAACTGCAATGAAGGTGAAGGGAAATTTCAGGTTAAACAGTGGTTGAGGAGCTTAATTGCATAAATGCAATATCACCCAAGGAACACATACTGAATTACTGCAGTACTGCCAACAGAAAATACTGTGGAAGGTTCACAGGGATGGCACAAAAACTTAGCAGAAATGACTCAAAGTCCCTTGTGCCAAAGTGCCTTAATTTCTCTTCTTTCCCAGAGATTTTTCACCTCAAAGAATATTATGGGGAATTTTGTATTTTATGAGATTAGGAGAGGCTAATCAAATGAAACATTCTGCCCGAGTTCATATCTCAGTTTGTCACTTAGCTGTATGCATTTGGACAAGTTATTTAAACTCTCCAAGTGTCAGTTTCCTCATCTGTAAAATAAAGGTGATAATAAACATTTGCCTAATATAATATGTTCACTTGAATCTAGGATTTAGAACAATATAGGTTCTCAGCACATGTTCCTATTTCAGTCATGTTCCTATCCCTTTGGGAACCTTGTTCCATGATTTATTCTTTATTTTCTGTATGACAATTTCTGTACTATATACCCTCTGTCAGCATTTCTTTAAAAAATGCTTAATCTCAGGATTTAATAATGTGTGTAACAGTTGAATCACTGTGTTGTATACTTGAAACCAATATAAGATTGTATATCAACTATACTTCAATAAAAAAAGATTGGAATACAAAAAAATCCTTAATCTCCTTGTGAAGAGCAAAAAAAAATTTTGTGACACCAAGTCCTTTTCCAACTAGTTATCAATTTATCTTTCTCACTAAAATAGTGCAAATGAGGGTGGTGGAGAGAAGCAGATGGATTCCAGAGATTTAAGCGGGTATAAATTGAAGGAGATGGTTCTTAAAACCCTCTAAGGGCCTCCTGTTATAACTAGATTAATCTGAAGTTCTTATATGCATTGAGCCCTGCTTACTTCTACTCCAGGCTTCAGGTACACTAGCTTTCTTTCCATCTGTTGAATGTACCAAGCTCATTTACGTCTGCTACTCCTGCTTCCTGTATCCTATATTTGGCTTTTGCTCCCCATTAAAGTCTCAGCTTAAATGTAATTTCCTCAGAGTGCCTTTTCCTCACAGCAGTTATCACTACCTGCAATAATTTCTTTTGCAGTGCCTGAAATACTATAAGAGGGTCCTCAGGGGTCTTCAAGTTCTTAACAACCTCCCCATGGCCCCAATAGGACCAAGTCACTCTTCACTGCCCTCAGAATAAAGTACAAACCAATGTGGCTTCAGCTTGTTTCGCCAGTCTCTTCTCTTGTCTCTCCTCTTTTTCAGCTCAATTTAATTTTTTTCTCAGTCCCCCAGTTGCTTGGTGTTATTTCTCATTTACAGATCTTCCCACAGGCAGTTCCTTCCACGACTTGTTAAATTCTCTCTTAGGACTCATTTTTCCCTCCTGTGGCAAAGCAGTTTATAATATAGTAATTGGTCACAGAGATTACTAAGCCAGACATTCTGGGTTTGAGTCTCAGCTCCATTATTTATGCAGGGCAAGTAATCTCTATTTCAGTTTATTCATCTATAAACTAGGAATAATGATAGCACCTTCATAGGACTGATATGTGTAAAGTGCTTAGAACAGTGCTTGGCACATCATAAATGTTATGCGAGTGTTTGTTGCTATTGTATATTCCCAGTATACTGTAAGTTCTTTGAGGACAAGGACTCTATCTGTTTTTCAATACTGTATCTCTCGCACTTAGAATAGTATCTGGCACATAGTGGGTACTCGAAATGTTTTTTCAGAGAGTGAATCAATTACATCTTTCTCAGGATTGGCTCTGCTTTGCTGGTGTCAACATGGCTGTAGCAGCTCCAAATATATCTTCTCACATCTACTTTTAGGGGGAAAGAGCAACAGACTTCACCAGAAGGAAAATTCTCCTTGTGTGTTTTTGCCTCTGACTGGGTTAATGTGCAATCACTGTAGTTTAGGGTATGTTATGAGCTGATTGACTTGGGTCTGGACCATGTGCTCCGTGCAGGGAATGAACCTCATCTAAATCACATGGTCTGAAAATAGGGTGGTTTTCTGAATGATTATCATTAGCTACAGTGAATGAATGGCAGGAAAAAAATTATTTCACTATTCTGCCCTTGGTAAGAAATTTGAGTAGGGAAATAGTTCAGGAGACCCTTATTGTTCAAATGTAAGAAGATAAGCTGTCATCATACAGACTCCAGCAGGCCTTGCTGGGGGGGCATGTGGTGGTAAAGCTAGAAGTTTGGTGGAAGGCACAGTTTCCAGAAGCTTCAGGGTCAGCTAGGCCTTCTTTTCAGTCATCCATTCATTAGAACATAGTGTTGATGTTAAGTCTTCCTTCTTTCTGGCACTGCAGTTCCCCTGTGGTGCCAAATGTGCTATCATTCCAAAGGGGAATGCTTTTGCCAGTAAGGACAACTCTTCAAAGCCAGCTAACCACAAGATGTTCACTACTGCCTACCACCCAGTTCTGTCAGCAGTTGTATTTTGCTGTACATATGCCTAGGTTGTAGGCCGTTCATACATGAGGATTGCACCTTTGTGTAGATTTGCTTTTCTAAGGACTGGATTATGCCACTTTACATATTGTTTTTCCAGAGCCCATGTACCTATGTACATAAAAATCACAAGCATCTGATGAGAAAAACATCCTCAGGGTCCTAGGTGCTACAAGGAGTAACTCTTAGATTCTTAGTGACCTGAGAATTCCATTATATGCATTTTAAATTAGTAATTTGTAATTAGTAATATTGATGACAAACAGGCTCTATTGCCTCCAGCATCTCCGTGATGCTCCATTTTAAACCTTTACCCTAGGGCTTATTCTTGCTTCTTTCCAAAATGAGGAAAAATTTCTTTAATCTCAGATTAAGAGTTCAAATATTCACACCAGATCTTGGGATCAGTAGTCAATTTTGCTTTCCCTAGAAGTACAGAAAATGTAACATCCTTCACAGAAAGAATGTATTTACTCTCCTCCACCCCCACCCGCCATTATATCTTGGTCCCTATCTCTGGGAATGGAAAAGTCATGGTGATAGGGATAGAATTTAGTTCTGTACTTCCTCTTCCCTTTGACCTCAGTGTATTGTCAGCAGCTTTCAAGCCTGTGAATTCCCAGGTTTCAATTGAGCCTAGTCTCTTGTTGGGCTATGCCAAGGTACCACAGTAGTCTAGGGGCTGATAGTTGGGTCCCCTTGGACTAAAGGTTTGGTTTTCATTTACTCGTTTGCAAAAAGGCTAGGCTGCACAGTGAGCAATGGAAAATAGGGGACCATTAGCCTGCAGGTCCCTACATGGCCCGAGATGCTTAGAACATTTTCATCCAATAAACGTATGGGCTTGATGAAGGGACTCAACTTTGCAATGTCCCAGTGCATACCAGTTGCAGTCACCTCCTTGACAAGGTCCTCAGGGATTCTGAGTACCTCCTGATCAGTAGTGTATTGTGGGATGTCAAAGTTGCTCTAACACAATTGCCCAATGCATTCTAGATGTGATCGTCGTCTTGAAAGAAATCCAAATTTATTATCGGTGGTCACCTCAGAGCACCTGAATTCAGGCCTTTAAGTGCAAGTGGCATACTGGATCTTGGAAGTGCCCTTAAGTCTATGGCTTCTTACAGGCACCGAGATCCAAGCATTCAGTAAACCTAGGCAAGGTAACTCAGTGGCGTCAGACCTAGGAGCAACCGCCAGGGCCTCTAAACCTACCAAGCCCTGGAGGCCAGCGGCCTTATCCGCCTGGGATCGAGGGGGTCGGGGCAACAGGCACTGAGGAAGACGCTCCGGCGAGGGCTGCGCAGGCGCGGGCTACCCTAGAGGGCCCCGGCACTCCAGACTGCGCAGGCGCAGGAGCGGCTCCCGGCGAGTCCCCACGGCGGCGGTGGCGACTCAGGGGCCCTGGGGTAGGGAGCAAAGGTGGCGGCGGCGGGCGGCAACGGAGCAGCCATGAGGGCCGGGCCCAGTCACCGACAGTGAGTGGAGGTGGAAGGGGGTTGGATGGCGGGAGAAAAGAGGGTTGGCTTGGTGGAAGGATACCTCGACTTGGTGTGGGCTCTGCCTGTCGGAGGCGAAGGGGCGTGGGGGAGGGACAATTTGAGGTGATGATGGGAGAATTTGGGGACGCGGGTGGCCGGATCGCCCGCCCCAGGGCTGGACAGCTTGGGGGAGGGAAGGGTGCCCGCTGCAGCGTGAAGGAGCGCACGGCAGGAGCGGTGTCCCGTGCTTTCCCGTTTGTCATCGTCCCTTCCCCCAGGAGCTTTCAGTCGCCTCTCCCTTTCCGCTTATTTCAGAGAATGGTCGTGGGGGGAGGGTGGTGGAGGATGAAAGCCCTGCTGGAGCTGAAGAAGCCAACTCTGAACCAGGCAGGGAAGGGCTGGTCACCTGGAATAATAGGCTGCTCAGGGTAGAAGATGGGAGACGGGGAGCCCTCCGTTTAAACCTGGGAGGGGTCCAGGAAAAAGAGTTAGGGCCTTAGAGTTCGACAGGTTTGAAACCACTCCGCTACTGATAAAGCTGATAGATTAACCTTGGGCAGGTCTCACTTAACCTTTCTGAAACTCTGGAAGATGTAATGCTTCAGTGAGCTGTTGCAAGCATCATCTATGTGATTGAGATTGTTTATGAAAATTGTGAATTGTAAGTACTATAGCATCAACAATATTGCTGGATTTTAGACCTCACCAGTACCAATGGAATGACTAATTTCTTTGTCAGGGCAAAGCATACTGTCTGTAAGACCTCAGTAGGCACAAATGTGCTTTCTACATAGGCACAGCAGATCACGTGCAGAAATATCAGTTTGTGATGTGACTAATTAGCCATCACACTGGGGTAGGAAAAATACCATACTCTTAGGCATTTTTACAGTGTGTAGATCCTTACTCAAGAGGAAGAAGATAGAGAATGGAGGGCCAATCTGTTAAGTGCTTTCTGAACATAGCTCACTATGGTTCGGTTCCTTGTAACACAGGTGGTACTACCGTGCTTTATTATGAGTTGAGAAAACTACTCTGAGACAAGTTGACAGGGCTGTCCAGTGAGGGATGTGCAAATATAGTTTGTTAGTTTTAAATTGTAAAAAAGTTTTCCCTTTGCAAAGGAGTTTCTGGTTGCCCCAGGAACCCTTGTTTCTTATTTTGGAGGTCAGATAAGCATATAGCAGCTTTTCAGCTCCACTTTTTGTTACCATGCCCATGGAGTGTCTCTCAGAGAAAGACAGAAGCAGCTGTGCAAGAGCCCAAGAGGTGGCTGGTTCTTTTCTGAGAGTCTAGGGAGCACTCTTGAGGCTTTGTTGTTCTGGGTGTTGTTTAGGGTAGACCAAGCAGAGGACAGAGTTAAACTTCCAGAGGGAGAATTGGCTTTCTAGCCATAGCTTTTGAAAGAGAGGTGAATTGAAACTCCTTCCAAAAGGACAGAAGAAGTTGGATGCTTCAGCTTTGCTGGTCCTGAGGATTAAGAGTTGAAATGGTGAGGCTTTTTGGAAATTAGTGAGTGATTTGTCTTTCATCTGCATAAAGGTAGGGAGTGGCTGTACTAGATTCTTGAAGATGCACAAATAAGGAGAATGAATTATTTTATAGGAATGAGGAAAATAAACCCTAGTTGTCTTTAACTTCTCTATTTGATAAAATGTGTTTTACCTTTCTTTCCTGGAAATGCACAGTGAAATATCTATCATTTTTGACTTTTTGCATTACTTCCTTGGCTCTCCCAATAAATTCTCTGTCCATAACACTAATTATTCTTTGTTAGGGGGTAGTTTAAAAAGGCATTTGACCAAAAGTTTCTGTGATGACTGCCCTTGTACTGTTCACCATGTAACTTATTCACTATGTAAGAATTTGTTCTCCATGTAAGAACTTGTTTGTTATGCTTCAGAAGATTGGAGACTGACGAAAATTAGGCTTGGGGTGGATTAACGATTGTGCATTGAGCATTGACTCCCCTATACAGAATTTTAGTGTTGTTAACAACCATTTGATCAATAAATATGAGAGATGCCCTCACAACAACAACAACAACAACAACAACAAAAAAGTACACACTTCCAATTGTAAAATAAATAAGTAACCGGGATGTAATGTATAGCATAAGGAATATAGTCAAGATATTGTAACAGCTTGGTATGGTGATAGCTGGTACCTAGAATTATCATGTATATAAATGTTGAATCACTGTGTTGTACACCTGAAACTAATGTAATGTAATACTGTGTGTCAACTACCCTTCAATAAAAAATAATCATCTACAAAAAAAAAAAAAAAAGGCATTGTTACTGTTGTCTTAGGTGATTTACAAACTTCAAATTTATTCTTGGACTACCACATGGAAGATAAAGTGTAAGTATAAAATGTTAGAGTTGGCCTAGCTGTCTTGTTTTATTTTTAATTTTGATAATATAGTTTTCCCTCTCGGAAATTTTCATCAGTTTAAACAAGTTCGTAAGTGCAGTTTGTGTTATGTTAAAATAAGAGGTTTGTTCAGCTGTGATGAGAATTTCCTGTGTCCTTCTGTCCTTCTATTCTTTATCCTATTTGTGGTTACTTTTATGTAGTAGTTGACTGTTAGCAAATGAGGAGTCTTCCCCCTGGGGGAGAGAAAGGCTGTGCTCAGTGCCTTGATTGCCTGTTACGTGAGTAGTCTGTCAGAAGTGTGCATGTAAGGACTTCTGTGAGTCCCTGACATAGCATGGGCTAAAATAAAAGGATTAAGGTTTACTATCCCATTTTTATTCTGATAAAATGGATCATTTTACTTAAAACATCTCATGCCTCAGGGAAACCTTTTTAAAACAGTCTATTTAAAAACAAAATTATGGTGTTTTTACCTCCCTCTCTTTTTTACTGAGAATACATACTTGCTTGCAAACAGAATTGTTGTTTCTTAGTAGCCTTTCTGATCTTGCCACCCATTCCTTAACTGAAGTCTCCTTTGCAGTATTTCCACAGCTGCTAATTAATAATAACACAAAGAGTTTTTAGTTTCGTTTAATTTTTTTGTTATTGTTTTGGTTCTTGATAGAGTGCTGACAACTTAAAAGGAGAATTGTATGGAAAGGTTAAAAAGGAAAAGTAAAGAGGAGAGTGGATTTAACTTAGTGAATTTGTAGATTGGTTCTGACGTTTGAAAGGGTAAAAGATTTAAGAATGGATGTATGGTTCAGCGTAGCCCCTTGACCAGGGTTTGCGTATCAGTGTTTTAGCACAGTAGTTGGCCTAGAGTAATTTACTCATTAAATAATTTGCCGAATGGAAAATGACAAATATAAATTATAATCAGCAAACATGGATTCAAATCTTGTGCAACCTTGTGTATCTTTGAAGGAGCTTACCTGTGTGTCTTTACTTCAGTTTCCTATTCTATAAAACAAAGATAATAATTGTACTTAATGGGGTAGATGGGGTGGTTGTGAGGGTTAAATGTGCGTCATGTAAGGTGTTAAAATAGTACCTTATACTTAGTAAATGCTAAATAAATGTTGATTGTTACTAGTGTTTGTTGTGTACATTTTTTGTGCCCAAATGTATGCTGGTCAAAGAAGATTCTGACATAGACCTACCCTCTGGGAGTTCACAGCCTAGTGGAGGAGACAGAAGTATACCAAGTAATTATAATAGAAGGTACTACCTCATTTCATCGAATCTGTGATGCCAATGATTATAAGGTTCACAATTACTTTATACACTACCAAGAAAGAAGAAATGCTGTTAATACATCTAGTATGCCATCACTTGTAAGATGTTTTCAGAGAATGTGTGTTGTGGGTGGGGGGAGTATGCCTTAGAATTGATGAAGTGCAGTAAACACTCTGTTAGAGGAAGGTACAACTTGTTATGTGAGTTTATGGAAGGCTGGGTGCAGGTATTGTCAGAAAAGGCTTCCTGCATGAAACTGCATGATAGGCCCTCAAATGGACAGAGAAGATAGGGCATTCCAAGGAGACAGTAAAGCCTGAAAATGGGAAGAGAGAGGGAGGGCAGTATTAATGTGTACCACCATATCAGGACAAGCAGGAGGAGGAAATGAGCTAAGACTTTGGCAGAGTAACATTGCATAAGGCAGCAGAGCAAGACAGGAAGCTTGGCGCATTTTCAGAAGAGACATGAACCTAATTCTTGGATTTAAACTCCTAAACTATTATAATAACTCTTAAAAAAGATGATTCTAATATAATAAATTGAGAAGTGAGTGTGAATTTGAGAAGCTTAGTGGCCAGAGGAAGGGCTGAAGCTTTACAGCTGACCAGAGGGGTAAGTGTGAAGTCACTGTGTAGTTGGTGAGAGGTGAATGTGTTCTTAGATACTTATTTCTGTCTTTTAGCTGCTAATAATGAAGGTCTTGATTATGTCCCTTTCAGAGCTTTGTATCTTAGAGTGAAAAGACAACTCAAGAGGAAAAATGCTTAATTTTCTTTATTAAGGACACATTTAATACAAAGAGAATAATAAGTTATCAGGTTTGATAGCTCAATTATAAAATGGTGGTTTAGTACAGCACTGGATTGTACTGTTTCATGGGAAGATGTAGGTCATTTAAAGAATGATTTAAGAGACTCACTGAGTTACTGATTTTCTGGTAACTAACTATGAAGCTAGTAGGGAAAAATATGAAAGACTAGAAATAACATAAGCATGAATTCTGTAGTCTCTTTTCACCAGTGAGCCAAAATTAGATTTGATTCTCTTAAGCTTTTTGGACTTTAGTCTCATTGAAAAATGCTGGATTCAGCAGTCAGACTCAGCAAACATTAAAGTGTCTACTGTGTGTTAGGCATTGTGCTAGGCACTGGGAATAAAAATATGAATGACATATCCTTATTTTTAAAGAGTTCACAGTTTAATTGGTAACTAACAAATAATTTTGAATCAGTACAGTAAGTGCTATCATAGAGATTTGCACTAAGTGCTGTGGGAGCACTGTTCTGTCTGGTGGGGGAAGGGAAGGTTGGAGAAGGTTTCTTAGAGGAAGAGGCAGTTGGGTCTTGAGGGATGATTACCATTTGTTTGGCTGTTTCAACAAAAAGGATTGGAGAGTATAGTGTTTCAAATGCAGAGAACAGCTTGCACAAGAGGGACAGAGCTATAAGAGTATGGACCTGTGAACCAGTGGTTTAATGTGACCAGACCATGGGGGTATGAGGAAGGAATGGAAGGAAGCAAGGTGAAAGATGGGTTGGAATCCAGTTGTGGATGGCCTTGGTGAGGGAACTGAATTTCCTTTTGTAGGTACTAGGGAGTCATGGAAGAGTTTAAAACCAGGTAAGGAACTTGTTCAGATTACTAAGAAAAGTAACACTGTTCACAGTGTGGAAGTTAGATTTAGTTAGAAATTGGCCGCAGGGAGACTAGTTGGTTAAGAGACTGGTTGTGATGATCGCTTGAGAGATATTGAAGATCTCAATTATAGTGGCAGTGGTGTAATTGTAGACAGATTAAAATAAAGAGCTTTTTAGGAGACTAACCAGAAGGATCTTACTGACTTTATGTTATGGAGTATGTAAGAGAGTTGTCAAAGATGGATTTGAAATTGCTTGCTTGGGCAAGTAGGTAGATGAAGACGTCATTAACCAAGTTAGGGAATACAGGGCATTAAATTTGAGGGAAAATGCGTTTGATTTTGGTATATTAGATTTGAGTGTCCTGGGAAATCTAGAAGCAAATGTCCAGTAGACTTCTGGATATTTGGGTCTTGAGTTCATTAGAAAGGTTTAGAATGTATATGCAGATCTAGAAATCATTAGGGTATAAGTAATGATGACCCTGTGAGTGTAAGTTCTGGTTGCTTTTGTTGTTCATTCACATCATCTGGAGGAATTGGCTTTATGGGTATGTGGCACTAAGTACCTTCTCTATAATAATTTGTACACTTCTAACTTATTTTTCCATTTTTAATATGTTATGTGGGTTAAATTAGCAGTTTTTAGATCACAAAAAATAATAAAACACAAAACCTCTCCCCTTAATGGAAAGAATGGTATTTCTCTTAATTAAATACCATTTCATGCTTTAAAGCATATACAGGTGTGTAAAATTTTCAATAAAAGAAAATTAGTGTGCATAGTAGCTATACATCTTTTTCTGTTTTCAGTGGTTTACTAGATTTAGGAAAACTGCCTTGTCTAGCATTAGTTCTGTTATAAATATGGAAAAGAAAGTAATCTGTTCCACTGAATGCCTCAGATTAGAAACTAGGCGATTTCTATGGACCAGAACCTCAGAAGATTTGGTTTGAAGACCACAGGACAATTTTGAACCAGTGCTGTCAGGTTAGTTCATAGTTGGGATTAGGAACTCAAGTTAACTAACTCTGTTCAGTCTTCTGCTACCTCATACCTTTCTTGCCAGTTACTTAAGAACCGAAAACACTGAAGTACACATATCTGATGGTAATCAAAAGATACACATGCTGTTGTTGCTTTTTGGAAGGACAATGTGGTATATAATTTAGGTGCTTTTTTGATAGTTCATGATTTTGAAATGTAAACATGTTTTATGAAAGGAGTATCTAAAGTTGTTAGTAGATTTTAGCTAAGCATTTTTAATATTGACATTAAACAGGACGTCTGGCTTTGAGTGGAGAATCAAATGCTGGGAGTTACAAACATCCCCAGGGTCTCTACTTGGTTCGAGGCTTAACTCTGCATACTTCCCTTTTTCTCCCTTTGCTTGGGGACTTAATGTTAAGAAGAAAATAATTAATTCTGTAGATATGTTATCCTTTTACCTTTACATTTTGGAAAATTGCACGTATACACAAGAGTAGACAGAAGAGTATAATAAGCCCCCCGTCACTCTCTGTAGTAATTGTCAACTCATGCTAATCTTGTTTCATCTGTGTACCCCCTACCAATTAACCCATCCAAATTATTTTTAAACAAATCCAAGATACCATAATTTCATAATTAAATAGTCCAGTATACATCTCTAAAAGATAAGGACTAAAAAAGAAATTTCCCCCCCAAATTCACAAGCATTTTTTAATATCATCAGTTATCCAGTCAGTATTCCCATTTTCCCAGGTTATCTCAGTAATCTTTCAACTGTTCAAAACAGTATCCAGATAAGGTCTATACATTATGTTTTTCACATGTCGACCATTTATCTTTTAGTCTATAGGTTTGCCCTCCATCTCTTCATGTATTTATTGAAGATGTCTCATTTTTAAAATATGCTGTCACGTTTTACTCTTGGAGTATTTCTCTTACAGTATCTGTGCAAAGTAGGGCATCTCTTTTCAGCTTCTTCCCTTTCTTGCTGTCATTCAGAGCAATTGGTCATTCAAGACAGAGATTTATGCACTGCCCACTCTGTGCTAGGAGCTAAGAAGAAGTAGCTAATGTAGCTAATTCCTGCTCACTCAGAGTTTATGTCCCTGTGGGAGAAACAAACAAGTTGACTGTCAGTTATAGAATATAATGTGTTAAGAGTGATGATAGAGGACCTCAGGGTACAGTGGAAACATGTTAACCCTTAAGTCATATTTGGAGGGTCAAGGAAGGCTTGAGAATGGAGGAATGTCCAAAGTAAGGATGATTAACAGCTAGGGAAGATTATTTGACAGAGGAGGGGTCATGGTAAAGTACAAGAAATTTAACATTTTAATTTTTACTATTTGAAATAAACAGCATGTCTTTTTGGAAAATTGGGTTTTCAACTTTATTGTAACAAATAATATTAACATATATCTTTATACAAAGCATTTTTATTTTCCTGTACAACTGCAGGAAATCTCAGAGCAGCTCTGCAACTAAAAAATCAGAACCTTCAAAAATAAACATAAGATTTCTAATCTTTACAGTACACCATCATTTTTCTTGAGGTAAATCTAGAAGTGGCTAATTTCCACTTAAAAGTAGACACTTTTGGGAAGGGTTTAAAAAATCTTTGAAAAGCTGATTCCAAAATTTACATGGAAAGGCAAAGGGACCAAAATAGCCAAAACAGTTTTGGAAAAGGACAACAAAGTTGGAAGATGCACACTACCTGATTGTAAGTCTTAGTATAGAGCTATAGCAGTCAAGACAGAGTGGTATTGGCAAAAGGGTAGGTACATGGATCAATGAATAGCACAGAGGCCAGAAATAGATTACACTGCTAAATATGTGGATCTTAAACTATTAAATAATATATTAAGTATGGCTATTTGATTTTTGACAAAAGTGCAAAGGCAAGTCAATAGAAAAAGGACAGTCTTCTCAACAGCTAGTTGTTGGAACAACTAGATACCTATGGGGAAAAAAAAGACCTCAACTTAAATACCTTAAGAAAAAATTAACTAAAAATCAATCACAGACCTGAATATAAAATGGAAAACTATAAAATATTTAGAATAAAACAAAATCCATCCTACCTTGAGTTAGGCAGAGAGTTCGAGATACAACACTAAAAGCAAGATCCATAAAAGAAAAAAAATTGGTAATTTGTGTTTCATCAAAATTTGAGACTTTTACTCTGCAAAAGACACTGTTAAATAAATGAAAAGACAAGATACACTGGGAAAAAATATTTATAAATCATATATCTGATGTATGACCTGTGTCCAAAATGTATGAAGAGCCCAAAGAGCTCAAACCTCATCAAGAAGCAAACAACACCATAACAACAACAAAAAAAGGGTGAAAGATTTGAATGACTTCACCAGAGAGGCTATATGGACAGCACGTAAGCACATGAAAATGTGCTGAATATCTTAGTCATCAGAGAAATGCAAATTAAAATCATGAGATACGCCATTAGAATGGCTAAAAAAAACAACCAAAGGAGAAAACTGACTAGATTAAAGATTGGTGAGGATGTGGAACAACTGGAACTTTGGAAAACATTGTGAGAGTTTCTTATGAAGTAAAACATATACCTAACATATGACCCAAGTATTTTCCCAAGAGAATCGGCAACCTATGACACAAAAACCTGTGTGTGAATGTTTATAGCAGCTTTATTTGTACTCACAAAAGCTGGAAACAACTTGAAAGTCTCTCAACTTCGGGAAGGATAAATCAACTATGATATATCCATACAATGGAATAGTGCTCAGTAATAAAAAGAAACTCTTCATATATGCAATAATATAAGTGAATCTCATACACATTGTGATAAGTGAAAGAAACCAAGCTCAAAAGGTTACTCACTACATAACTGAATTTAAATGATGCTCTGGAAAAGTCAAAACCATAGAGACAGAGTGGAGTACACATTAGTGATTGCAGGTTAAGGATAGGGGGAGTGTTTGACTACAGAGGAGTAGCATGAAGAAATTTTTGTAGAGTGATAGAAACTGTTCTGTATCTTGATTGTGGTTGTGGTTATATGACTTCATGTATTTATGATAACTCTTAGAACTGAACACTAAAAAGTGAATTTTGTGCATAAGTGAAAAAGTGAGGGCAGAAGAGGGAGACTTTAAAGAAGAATTACAGAAATGTAATTTCCTAAAGATATTTGAGTTTTTTAACTTAATTTTATTTTTTTGAATATATTTAAAATAATTTAGAAGATACATAGTGAAAATTCTGAGTAGAAATGTTAGATCCTTTAGAATTTATTTTACTTTGAAATGCAGTTGTGTGCTCTGACTCTTAAGACTTCAAGGATACTTTGCTAGTTATTTTTTACTGTTAAGTTTGATTATTGTCATGTATGGTACTACTTGTTTCCCTTCCCCACTCTCTTCTTCCTGTTCTAGGACACTGCTGTGTCACCTAAAGGAAAAGTATCCATTTTAGTGCATGAGAAAGTATCCACTAGTGAGACTTACCATGTTTATTGGGGGATATGTGGATCTCATACAAAATCTAGCCAAACCCTCTGTTCTCTCAGAGATTGCTTAATGGTCTGAAGTTTGTACACTGAATATTGTGACAGGAGACATCCTTAATATTCTTGGAAGTTGTGTATTACAGCTTACTAGTGAGTGTGTTCAGATTTGGAGACATTGAGAAAATTGGCTGTAAATTTTAGGCAGTTGAACCATGTCCGATATTGGTTAACAGTATTCCCTCCTCTGCTGGGCATCCATCCTTATCCCTCTGCTATTGCTTTCTTGTGAGAGGCAATTCGAACTATTTGGTATTGTTTCTGGATCATGTCTCTACTATGCTTTTTTTCCCACAACTACTCTGATTTTCCATCAGCTGTCAAATTTCTAAGTAAGAACTTTTATTTACGTAAGTAAGGTCATTCCTTTTACTAGGGGATTGTTGGGTGTCTGGTTAAAGTTCCTGTGTCTCACCTAAACATTCAACTGTTCTTGGTAAATTGTTAATCCAGTTGATCTCTAGTCCTTTAATGTTATTCTTCCCTCACTTTTCTCACAAAGGCTATCAAGTGGAAATTATCTTTACTTCTTCTACACTTAACAGAATTTACTGTATTCATATTCACGTCAAAATTTCCTTTATACTGTTATTCCCTCTGTGACGTTGTTACACCACTATTTCTCTTTCATATGAATCTTTAGTCTTTATGTCTTTTTTCCCCCAACGCTCTGTCCCCACCCTACCTCCAGTTACTGCTGTTATCTCCTGTTTATAAAAGTAGATTTCTCCCAGCTCTCTTCACTTTCTCACAGCTTATGTATTCCTCAAGCACGTAATATGATTTTACCACCACCATTCCACTGAAATTGCTCTGCTCAAAGACTAAATTGTTAAACCCAGGATGACACATTTCAGTCCTTAGTTTATTTTGCCTCTCTGCTCCTTTAAATTGTGACACTGTCCACTCCTGGTTTCCTCTTAACTCCTATTCTTCCTTAATATCATTTGTAGTCTTATAGTCCCCTTTTCTACCATCCATTCTCTAAATGTTGGTGTTCTCAAGAATTCTGTTCTTAGTCACCTTTTATTTTTCACAAGTGATGAAATTCACTGCACACACAGACACATGCTCCAAATATCTATATTTAACTCAAATTTTTCCTTTCTTGGGATGCAATATTAAATTTCCAAAATCCACCTAGATGTCTCATAGTCACCTAGGAATTCATTATCTTTGCCACAAAATATAAATCTTCTAGAGTCTTTGCCTAGTTGAATGTTATCAGTAGCTGCACAGTTACCTAAATCAAAACCTGGGTTTGATCTTCATTCTTCCTTTTCCTTTATCACTCATATCTGGTTGATCCCTAGGTCTGATTTTAACCTTGAATGTCTCCTGAATCTGCATTTTTCTTTCTAACATATTGCCAAAGTCTTCGATTAGACCATTTTCCTTTCTCATTTGGGCAGTTGCAGTGACCTCCTACCTCGTCTACATGCCTCTAGTCTTATCACCTCTTCAGTTGATCCATCCAACACACTGCCATAGAGTGATATTCCTGAGTTGTGAGACTGCTTATCCCCTTTGCCTTTAAGACCCTTTATTACCTGTGGTACCTAATACATAGCAGATGCTTACTTCCATCTTCCTTCCCCCTTTTTTCATTATGTTTTAGTTCTAGTTATTTAATTTTCTTCCAAGGACACTTCTTCCAAACAGACAGACAAACATAATCAACAATCTGGTGAATCTCCTAATTAATCTCTAGGGTTTAGCTGATAGCTCAATTCTTCTGTGAAGTCTTCCTAGTTCCTAAGGCATAATTAATCACTCTTGCTGCTGGGCTTCTCTGACATTTTGTTAACCTGCTAGCATTACATTTACTATTTAAATGTTTTGTTTCCTCAACTGGATTATGAGTTCTTTGTGGGTAGGGATTAGTCTTTTTAACTTTTTAACTTCAGCACCTAACAACTAAGCTTGCCAAATTTGCAGTTCCTAGTTATGTGTTTGGGCACTAGCAATACACTAGCAGTAGATAAACAAGATAAAGTCCCTGCTATTATGGAGCTTATATTCTGGTGAGGGTAAACAGATAACAGACAACTTAAAAATGAATTAAAGATAAATACTATGCAGGGAAATAAAATAGAGTGATATGTTAGAGAATGAATGGGTAGCTATTTTATTTTGGGAGAATAGGGAATACTCTCTGAGGGTATAGCACTTAAGATCTAGGAGAATATAAAGATTAGCAGATCAAACATTCTAGTGCAAAGGTAAGACGTAATGAACTCTGTATATTGGAGTAATGGAAATAAGGCTGTTGTGACTGGAATATGGTGGGTGAGGAGAGTGGTGCAAGAAGCTGGCAGAGGCCAGATGACACCGAGATTTGAAAGCCAGGGTAATGTGTTTCCTTTGGAGGTTTTTAAGGAAGAATATGATGTGGTTTGATTTGTAATTAGAAATAAAATTCTGGTTATTACTGTGTGGAAATGGATGTAGGGGGATCAAGAGTGGAGGCAAGGAGACTAGTTTCAAGGTTCTTGTACTATTTTAGATCAGAGTTTATGGTGACTGGCTTGGACTGGAGTGATGGTAGAAGAGCTATAGAGAAGTAGGCAGATTTGGGGTATCTTTTGGAAGTGAAATTGACAGGACTTGCTCTGGGATTGGCACCAGCCAGAGAGAGTGAGGCAAAGAGGAATCATGGCTAACTTCTACATTATTGGTTGAAGCAATTAGGTAGGTAAATGGTGATGATAATTATTGAGATGGATGAGACTGTGATAGAATGTTATTTGTCAAGAATTCTGTTTTGGTCATGTCAAGTTTGAGATGCTTGTTAGACAGCCATCTGGAGCTATAAGATAGTTGGATAGAAAAGCCATGACATTCCTGGGAGAAGTCTGGGCTGGAATTGTAGACTTGGTGATCATCAACATGTGGGTAGAATTTGAAGTCATGGAATTCAGTTAGGAAGTCAGTCACTAAGGAATAGTTTGTGACTAGAGAAAAGCGGTCTGAAAGAGAAGGAGCAGCCAGTGATAGAGGAGGAAAACCAGGAAAGTGATGTTACAGAAGCCAAGTTGGAAGTCAAGAATATCTTTCAAGAGGGGAGTGAACCTCTGTACTAAATGCTGTCTCAGGTAAGACAAAGAAGTACCCTTGGGATTTGGGAACATAGAGATTAGTATTACCTTGACTAGAACCACATACTGAGGTAGTGGAGATGAAAAGAAGTGTGATTGTAGTAGATTGGAGGGAGGAATGAGATAAAGACACATTTGATCATACTTTAGTTTTTGTACGATGACAGTGAGGTTTTGGAAGCCAATTTCTGAAAACTCCTTGTGTCACTGTTTCTAAAGCCTTACTTGTATTGCAAAGTGGTTATATATTTTTGTGGAGGTGTTATGATCTTTTAATGTTTCTGTACTGTCATTTTAGGTGCTCTCCTGTTTTTAACCAGGGTTATGAGCAGTACAGATATATTGATTGAGTGAATGAGGATTTTTTTAAAGGCTTAGGTTCCTGGTCTTGGGAAAGCAGACTGGCTTGACCTTGGCCTTACAATACATCAGTTTTCTCTGTTGTCAAATGAGGATAAAGGACCAGTTTAGCTCAGTGGGTGGTTGTGAGGCATGACTACTAATGAAAATAATTGTGAAATACTTTTGCAAGTTAAAATGTGCTATAAATGCTAAATAATAGTTCTTTATTGGGATGTTGTGAAAATTAGCAACATACTGTTAGTGGCCTTAAGTTCCTTTTAAGAAAGGTGATATAATTTTATAAATACTACCTGAAGAAAAAATAGCTCAGGATTTGGGAAGAGCTATTGCTACCCTAATTTCTAGAATGTAACAATTACGGAACTGTAATGAAGCAGCCTTTTGTTAAAAGAAAATATTTCCCAAATATTTTTTTATAATATCACTTTAGAGGATTCGTATCACAAGAGTTTTTACCACATTGGCCTTTTGGTTCAAGTGAGGGTATAAATGCCACGTGATGGCAGTTATTGCCAAATATTTAAAGGCCTCATGGTGATGATTTATCTATATTTAAAGCATCACAGCCAGTTAATAGAACCACTCACAAAAAACTGAAAAAGCATTTTAATTTATTTTGGGCAACACCATAGAGACACTTTAATGCAGGCTTAGGTTATGGTTGCAGTTAGGCCTTGAAGAGGGACATGGTGCCATTTCAGGCAGAACTAGCACTCCTTGTTCCACACCTGAGTCGAAATATAGACTTGGTGGCATCATTACCTATAATGTACTTAGAAAATGCTTGAAATTTGAATCTGATGAACTGATTTTTTCTCAGCCTCTAAAGTGACATTAACAGCAGAGGAAAACTGGGATGTGCTGCTTTTCATGTCTCAAGCTGATAAAGGACAACTGAAATGGTTAAGCAATAGTCTGCTGACATGCCCAGAACTTTACCCTGCTGACAACTCAGTTGGAATCTTGTGTATTGTTTTTTTCAGTAGGGACCTGTATACTGCTAATTTTAGAACAAAGTGACACAAAATTCTTAGCTTTAATGGTTGGAATTGAATCTTTTTTCTGGAATTTGAGTTTTCCCACAGGCCATTACCTCTTTGTATCAAGGACAAGTTAAAGGTTTAGCTTTCTTTTCCCCTTTGATGGGGAGACTGTACTTGCTTTTGCTGCTCCCAGGCATTATTTGCTTTTCTTTCACATTTGGTGACCGGTAAAGGGGTCCTTGAATGTCCTGCTTCCACAGCAAAGATGGTTGAGTAAACTTACTTTCTTGGAGATTCTTTGCCTTTGTATTTAGACTGTTATTTGTCTCCGTCATCTGCTTTGTTCATAGTAAAGGTTCATTTTATGTTCTTATTTTAGTTCCTTGGAATTTGATGCCTTTTACCTGTTTCCATTGCACTTAAGAGTTTCCTTCCCAGAATAGATATTTCACGAAGTTTCTTTCTTAAATATTTTTAGGGATGTATAGCTTATGCTGGGCACCCTTATCTTCCCCCCCTCCCTCAGCTTTAACGAGGTATAATGGACAAATGAAATTGTAAGATACTTTAAAGTGTATAACATGATGATTTGAGGTATCCTTACCTTTTTTAAAAAAATTCTGAGTAGCCAAGATTTCTCTGGAAGCTTGCAGTTGGCAGTACTTTAAATTCAAAATACCTTTAGGACTGTATGGAGAAGCATTTACCACTACAAAGTAACAATATGGAATATGTGTTAATATTTGAGCTTATGTATTTACTCTGTGACTTCTGGTTTATGCCCTTTGAAATTTTCCCCTTTGGTTATTTGTCTTTTTCTTATTGACTTGTAAAAATTATTTGTATTTTGTGGCAATCAACTTTTCTTTTTAATGTTGCAAATATTCTTTAAGGCTCTCAATGGAAAGTGAGAGAGCAGACTGTTGGCATCAAATACTTATCCAAGATGGTGTTTGGTTAAAATGTTTGCGTTGGTTATTTGAGCAATAGTAAGCCTCTTTTGTCTCTATCCTTCCAAAGATGCATGGAAAATCTCCTTCTGTCTGAAGTAAAGTGTTGGCTCTTGGTTATATTGCTTTTTCTGGCTGGCAAAACCTTCTTTTTGTTTTCTGTCTTTTGACAGATGATAGGATTGTGGGGAAACAGCGTCCAGGGCTTTTTCAGGAACTCTGCCATTTTATCTATAGGAGAAGCCATTGGCTTTGGCTCTAGAAGAGAATTGGCTCTGCATTTAAAGATGCCAAATCATGCTTGATTTGCAAGTTTGCTGTCTCATTTTGTGTATGTGTGTGAAACTTTTGCAGGAGATGCTGGCTTTTACTTTTTCTGCCATGTGCTATGCCATGAGTATGAGAAATTTACCCTCAGTATAAGAAATTAACAATTTGTCCCTTCTTTCCAACTCCCCACCCCAGCACATGTGATCCAGATATCAGATATAGCAAAAGATGAAACAGTCATTTTGAGGAATAGGGACAAATAGAGCATACAAATGTTTCCATTGTCCTTCTGGTGACTTTGAGCTTTAATTCAGTTTTTTAACAGTTAAAGTCTTAGCTTTTTCTATGTAGGCTTGAATTATGTAGGTGTGGAAATGATTTGCCAACCAAGATGTTCCTTGTCTTTAGAGAGGCTTTTCAAAAGGCATCAGTGAAAGCTAATTGTTAGATTACTCTATTTCCTAGTTAGGGAAACTTAATTTGTGTGAGACAGAGCACATTTAGGAAACTTCTACTTAATCATTTACCTTTGACACACTCTTTCAGGGGAGTATAATGTAATTTATCCTGATTTCAAATGAGAAATTTTTATTACCATGTAAGCATTCTTAACTCCAGTTGTGTCTGTTACCTTCATGCTTTTTAAACTGTTGTACAGTTGATTTGAAGCCTGGCCAACTAGATATTTCAGCAGATCTTCCACACCTGTTAATATTTCATGCCCCTACTTTCTATAAATAACAGTTTAAAGATATTTTCTAGGTATAGGTTATTTCCTTTTAGATAAAGGTGGGTAACATTGTTACAAGCCAGTTTGGATAAACTGGTTCATCTAGTGTGAATTATTATATGGACACATGTTTTTTTCTCCCTCTGCTAGAAATGCTTCCTCTTCTGTCCTGCTCTAAACCCACAGTCTTGCAAAAGTTGAGGTTTGGTTCTCATGTTCATTCTTTGTTGAGTTTGCTTTTTTTTTCCTTAAAGCTTGTGTGTCTCCCCTCACCAAGTCTAAGCGCCGTAAAGACAGGGACTGTAGCTTTTTGTTTTTGTCTCTGGGGTCTAATAGAGGCCTGGTCTATAGGAATGCAATAAATATGTGTTGATGTGAGTGAATGAATGAGTAAACTGAATTCCCAAAGATACAGTGAATGGATTTTACACTTTCCTCTAGTGTCTGAAAGAGAAAGTGCAGCCAGTAAAAAAAAGTACTGAAAAATACCTTGCTATGTTGAAATAATAGTTAAAGGCATTGCCTTTTTTAAAAAATTAACTTTCACACTTGCTTTTTCATACTTGCTGTTTTATAGTCTAGTGAATAAGAAGGTTTCTTATCAAAGTTTGTTTTGTCTCATGGGTATTTGAATTCTGAAAAATGTCACGTAGTGGGGTCTTTATGGGGAAAATGCATTTTTAATTGTGTTCAGCTTCTGTTCAGGATAGCTCATTGTTATTCTGAATTTGTTATTTCATTCTACTGAAAACTGTATTTATTTTTATTGGAGTAAATTAAGTGTTAAAAAGCACCCTTTTTTTTTTGTAAATGTCTTTTGGGAATTTTGCAAAATAAAGTACTCAAGAAATTTTGAAGTGCAGTGATCAGACTAGATGGATGTTAGCTAAACTAATTTTCAGTACAGCCCATTGATCTTTTTCTTCTGTTTCTGACAGGTAATGTGTGTGATGTTTTCATCTTTTATTGATTATGAAAGTAAGATATGTTCAACATGGAAAGTTTAAAAACTATAAATAATCTGAAATTCCATTACTTAGCTAATTATTGACAGTACAAAATTAATGCATGTTTATTTTTCAAAAGATTGAATAAAAGAAGTATTTGAAAAATTATATCCTTTACTCCACACCCTTCTTATTTTCCTCTCAGTGGTAACCACTGTAGACAAACTGGTGCATGTATTTCCAGATATTTTCTTGGACCTCCAGATTATATAATATTCATATTTGCTTAAAAAATAGGCATGATTTTATAATATAATCTGAAACTTGATATTTTAAAACTTTTTATTGAGGTAAAATATACATATAGGATGTTAAAACCTATACAGGCTTATGTTACTCTACAAGAAGTTATGTCAAAGAAATAATCAATCTTCCCATGTTTTCTTCCGTCTGCTACTTCTATAGCTTTTCTTCTTCCTTCCTAATTACAACCCTTTAGTAGAATTCATGCCTCATATCGAAAAAATTACCGAGTATCATAACTCTTCCAAGTGGTAAAGATACCTCAAGACAAATGCTGGGCATAGAAGCCACAGGGCATAAATCTGCAAAGAAGTAAAAAGCTAACCTTTTCAAAGAATATTGTTTTTCTCTCACCAACTTTACATTTCCCTGTATGGCCCGGGAAGATGGCTGGTTAGCCAGAGACGGGTAAGATTCCTCAAGGGAGGAACAACCTAAGACAGGCACAGTCGCAGGGGGGCCATCAGGTGAGAAATTGGGGATCAATAGAGGTGAGGCTTAGGACCTCATCCCCCCTGTTTTGAGAGAAATCTTATGCATCCGTGGATGTTTTGTTGCCCTTGTCTAGCTTGGATTAATACTTAGTCTATAGGCACAGACCTGATCATCTACATTTGCCCTCTTACAGCACTAAATTATGTTTTCTACCTTTATCTTGCATCTACCTACCACTTCAGCATTTCATTAAAAAAAAAATAAGGGAGAAATGTGGGATTCACATATAAATCAAGTATAAAAATCAAATGAATAATCATATCTGACTTGATTGTTTATAGTTCATGATGCGTGATCAAAACCAAAAGTTTCTGTGATATGACTGCCCTTGCACTGTTCACCATGTAAGAACTTATTCACTATGTAAGAACTTGTTCACCATGTAAGAACTTGTTCGTTATGCTTCAGAAGATTGGAGACTGTTGAGAATTAGGCTTGGGGTTGATTAATGATTGTGCATTGAGTCCCCTATACAGAATTCTTTGTTAACAACCATTTGATCAATAAATATGAGAGATGCCCTCTCAGAAAAAAAAAAAAGCTAAAAACAATTGAAAAAAATATATATATATACACATATAGGTAAGTGTCCATAAGTGTACCCCTCAATGAATTTTCACAAATTAAACCTACTTATGTAACTAGTTCCCAGACAAGAAACATCACCAACCCTCTGAGGCCCCTCCTATCGGTTTGTCCATACTATTGAAGCATAGAGTGGATAAGTACTTAGTACTAAAGTGGCAGAATTAGAACTTGGTTATTTATTCTGTCTTGAAAATAAATGAAGAAAGTTAATGATATCAGCTTTGGTGGCTGTTATGAGAACTTGGGTGATATAAGTGATTTGGACCATTCTTTTGCTACAAAGTTTACTATTCTAAATATTGAGGACTTTACTATGTATGCCTCACTGTGCAAAATTGGGAAGAGAGAAAATACAAAGGCAAATATAAACTCTGAGTTACAGTCTAAATTAGGCAAACCATATATTAGAAAACAGAACAATTAAGTACTAAATTGTGTAATAATGATTCAGAAAAGGAATCACTGTAGACAGCATCAAAGAAGGCTCACAAGGGAGGTGGAATCTGAGCCAGGCCTTGAAAAATAGGATTTAAATGGAATAGTTGTAACAGCACAAGTCATGGCAAGAAACTAGAAATGGTGAACATGAAACACATACAGTAAGCAAGCAAATCAGTCCTTCTGTGTGGAGAAAACATGCTGAAGAAAGGTAGGGAGTAAGTTTGATAGGATAGTGCCAGATTATGGAACATGTAAAAGCCACTGAGTGAAAACTTGGCTGGATGACATAGGCACCAGAGAGCCATAATACAGCATAGTGAATAGGAGTATTAGATTTGGAGCCAGGAAGGTGTAAGTTTTAATATTGACTTTTCTATTTACCAGCTGTGACCTAGAGCAGATTGTTCAGCCTCTCCGAAACTCAGTTTCTTCATTTGTAAAAATGGGGGAAGTATCTATTTCATAGGTTTATGATGATAAAACAACCAGCCAACCGTAGTTTTTGACACAGGGCCTTGCATCTAGTAAATGTGCAATAAATTGAACTGTTTCTGTAGTTCTTCTAACAAGAACAAATGGATGAAAGCCATGGTATGTGGAATGAAGGAGACTAGAAAGAAGTCATAGTTACCTGGCAGACATGGGTAGTGGTAAGGGTAGTGGTAAATAAGATAACAAGAGTGCATTTGAGGGACCTAAAAAGAAATTGGACTTGCATTCATCTTTAGGAAGAAACTTTTTGGGCTACCCTTGTGATCTTTTTTAATTCAATTAATTAATTAATTGATTGATTAAGGTATCATTGATATACACTCTTACGAAGGGTTCACAAGAAAAACCATGTGGCTATTACATTCACCCTTATTATTGAGTCCACCCCCATACCCTATTGCAGTCACTGTCCATCAGTGTAGGAAGATGCTACAGAGTCCCTGTTTGTCTTCTCTGAGCTACGCTGTCTTCCCCGTGACCCCATACAGACCATGTGCACCAATCATGATACCCCATTACCCTTGTGATCTTTCATCAAACAGTTATAATTCCTCTGGTTTCTCAGACTATATAGATACTTTGGTAAGATGCTGTTGATATTTTAATTTCAGTTAAGGTATTTGAAACTCCTTAAGAGTTTCTTGTTTATATTTTAGAAGAGAATATTAGAATTTTTGTGTGCATTATTCATTTGTCAAGAACATTTGTGATAAAAATGGCAAGACTGGTATATTTGTTTTTGATGTCTTGGCAAATTAATTGGTGCTTGAGTGATCTTGTAAAGTTTTAAGGTTTAGTTTCTATTTAATTCTTCAAAGAAAATTGCTTTTATTAAGAAGGCTAGAGTCTAAAGGAATGTACTGACATAGACATTTCCCTTAGATATCAAGAGTATCTTTTAGGTCAGCTATTTAAAACAGTATTTTCTTGAAGTATTTTAAGTTTAATTATTTTAATATGGAAAATGCCAGAGAATTGAATGATGAGGAGGAAGTGTTGTAACTGTTTTGTGCTCTTGAGAATTTTTCTTTTAGGTCAGAAGACCGGGAGGGACTAGACTCACCTGCTAGCTAATCTATTAGACTTTTATGGGCAGAATTTAAAATAAAATGATTTTCACATTTGGTTCTCTTCACATGGACCCAAATGAGTGCTGGCCTATGAGACACCATTTAAGTTCCTCTATAAATCTGTTTAAGCCAGTCTTAACTGGGTTAGAAGAAGGAGCTGGCTTTAAAATGGGCATGTCATACAGCTCCTTTTCCATCTTCTAAGAGGACTGAGGTTATAGATATGAAATGCTTTGAGCTCTGCACAAAAAAGGGACTTATTTTATTTATTAAAAAAATTATAGTAGTATTTGAGGAACTAAGTGGGATTGTAGACTGATCTGCTTAAGATTAGCTGAAAGAACTCTGTAGACAAAAATGACAATCTAAGGTAATAGCTTGCCTTCATTGACCTTATTTTTTTTTTCCTTGAATGAGCCTCATGTACTGCTCCACCATTATACCTAAGAAAATATTCTGTAGACTTTAGAATATTCCATCCCAACAGTTATGCCCCTAACATTGGCATTAGTGATTGAAGTGTTGATGCAACCTGCCAGTTATGCAGCAGGGTTGCTCAGTTTTTTCTAGTATTAGGTATATGGCTTGAACAAGATTTAGGTTTGCTTCTTGATTATACTCAAACCTGCTAAAGGGAGTGGTTAGCTTGGGTTTAATTGGATATAGATGTCTTGTATCTGACCTGGGTTAGTCAACTGTATGTTTTTGGTGTTTGTTTTTGGAAGGTGATTTGATGTTTTCCGTCTCCCATCCCGCCAACCTCCAGATACATACCTTCCCAGTACGTCCCCACCACTAAGCCCTTAATTTCTGCGTCACGGGAAGCTGGAGTCTCTGACCGCGTGGATTGATGTGTGTAGTTAATCTAATATGCAAACCAAAATCTACGCACGGTTATGAGAAAGAATGGTTGACTAGTCTGAGAAAAGAAGGGCGAGGCCGTGAGGCCTGGGGAGCATCTTTTTACCATCGGTGTCTCCCACTGGCTACTGCTGTGGAGGTCTGAGGCATTCGGGAGGTAGCGCTTGGATGGGGGTCATTCCTCGTTCTCAGGCAGAGTGGGCCGGGGAGCGGGAGAAGGGGCGCGGCATCACCTGGCCCAGCTGCGGGACGCCTGTCGGCTTTGAGGTGGGGGCCAGGAGAGATGGGGGCAGCTCTAACAAAGAGGAGCCGCGCGTGGGCCGGGGCCGCGGGTTGCTGGCCTATCCCCGACGGCTGACCTCCCAGAGGGCCTCCCCAGTTGGCTGCTTGGCGGGTCGCTCCGCTGGCTCCCTGGCTCTCCATTGGCTGTTCGGACAGGGGAGGCTCGCGGAGGGCCGGGATGGAGTTGAAGGAGGGGGGGCTGGCTTCCGGCGGCGAAGGGGAGTGAGTGGCAGCCAGCTGGGGGAGGGGGTGTCGGCGCACGGCGGAGTGCTGCGCTCGGAGAGCCTGGCACCCGGAGCAGCCGCCTCCCCCTCCCCCTGGGCCCCTAGAGGTCCCTTCTCCACCATCCTCCTAGGGGTGGGGAGCCCAGGAAGGGCTGAGCTGCCCCTAGGCAGGCGGAGCGGAGCCGGGAGCCCCACCGAGCGCTGCGGAGCGACTCACCTCCGTTCCAGGGCTCAAGGTGTGTGTGTGCTTTTTCTAATACAACTCCGACTTCAGCCGACTTAACCTTGTGAGAAAAGGGGAAATGGAATGGGCAGTAAGAACTCCACATCCTATCAGTTTATTTTGATTTTCTAATTCTACCCTTCATCCTTCTTTCCCTCCCTTCATCTCACCCCTGCAGCAGGGTAAGGAGGTTCAGGACTCTGATTTCTTTTTACTAATGTGTCAGTGTCGGTCGTGTAGTAAAATGAACAGAGAAGAAAAGATCTTTATTGTGTGGCATCTGATGCAGTAAACTGCAAAGAGAAAAAAAAAAACAGACCAGGAGTGGGTTTTGGAGCTGTACTGCATCCGTGTCCATTAAGGTTGTCCTCACCATTTTCTTACTTGGGGACTGGGTTAATCAGCAGAAACCATCTGAGAAGGAAAGAGGTGCTAGTGGAAAGAGAGAGCAGCCCCCGTCAAATGGTGGTTAAAGAAAATCCTGGTAGTTATTAGCGACTAACTCTTGCTAAAATCTCTTCCCAAGTACATTGTCACTGGCTTTGTGTAGTACTCAGTCCTGTTGGAGAAACATCGCTCTAGAGCAAGCAAACTTACCTTGCTGTTGCTGAAACTTGAAAGTCTTATTCCTTCATCCGTTTATTTATGTCCAAAGGTTCTCAGAGGGATTAGTTTGTGTTGTCAAAAAAACAAACTAAAAACTTAAAAAAAAATTTAGATGAATTTTATTTTTGAAGGCCCTCCCCTGTCAAACTTTATGAAATTGGGCAGCCATAGCATTACAATTTAAATTATATTTATCTTTTTTGAGTTCCTTTGCTTCTATAACTTATGGGTCCTTTTGTTTCTGAAGGACACAACTCTTCACCCAAAATCAGGAATCTCTTCATAGATTCTCAGTTGAGGGAAGTTCTCAATTAAAGATAGAAAACCCCAAATTTATGATTTTAGAAACAAAGGGTATGCATATGTGGTGTGTGTATGTTATGACAGTATTCATGTTTGGACCAGATTTATCTTCATGTTGATGAGCAAGTAGCTAGAGTACCAGAAGAGTTAGATATAATTTTTTTTGGCAACACTTTTGTAAATATTAATGGAAATGATTGAGAGTTCATTCTGGTAATCTAGGTTCGTTTTCCAGAAATTGTTCTACTGGAGTTCAGTTTTGAAGACAGAATTAATATGCTGGAGCTGTCTTACAGTTTGTTGAGTTTTTTTTTTTTTTTGCATTGATCTATAGATTTCTGTCCAGTAAGGAGCAGTTTGGGGTGAAAATAAGTACTATAAAGAATAGAGATAATGGGATAGGAAACCATCTCAGTTGTGAAAACTTATTAGGGGTCAAGAAACTTACTATACTTTTTTTTTCCTTTTATATTTTAAGTAGTCATAGTATAGAATTGTGCAAAAAGAAAAGTAGATTCACTGGTAAACCTTTACCAGATTTGGAGTTTTTAGTTTATTATGCATTAATCCCTTAAGACTCCATGAATCACATTTAAATGAAAAAAAGAGGATCCCCCAGATGTTGTTCTCCCTAACCTGTTACTGAGACTGAATTGTTAAAAATCACTAATTGAAACTTTTATTTATACACTAGCTAGTGTATAAAACAAAGTGCACTTTGATGTCTAAGCTATAGCAAGTTGAGGGAATGACAGATAGCCACTTGGAGGCAATATTAAAGCATATACAGCTTCAGCTTGCTTCTGCCGAAAAACAAGTTGCCCTCCTACTAGGTGTTTTTTTTCTTTGTCTACCCCTGGGCAATTAATACAGCTTTATAAAGTTATACTTTGCTCGCTTAATTTTTTTATATCTCTATTTTCTTGACTGATTTTTGTGATCAGTATTTTGCATGGTACTATGATTTCCCCAGAGAATTTCCCCCAGGAGACAAAAGGCTATGTATAGAACTAATCATAGGTGTATCTGCACTGATCTCTAAATATTATTTAAGGGGGGTTGGAAATCTCAGATTTGGTCCTCTGCAAGGAAGCAATTATGTGAAGCTGTGACTTCCCGTAATCTATTAGGTTGAGGGGACATGGTGCTGCTGAGGTTAAAGTGGCTGATTTAATTTTCCTTAAGTCTGTTTTTATCCATCCTGTTTATTTCTGTGAGACACAATTTAGAATATGTTAAGGAAAAGGGCCCTATATTCTCTCTAAAGGGAGACTCAAGCCCAATCCCACATTCACATCAGAAGTATAAAATGATCCCCTTGAGAAGGTAAAGAGAAAGATTGGACCCTTGACATCATTTGATTCTTATAATAAGCAGCCTGAATGTTGTAAAGTTTGGAATTGGGAAAAGCTTATTCAAGGTGAGAAAATACTAGAGGCAAAAAGACCTAGGCATGCTGCTAAGGGAGAGACTTAAGAGACAATGAATGCTTAGGCTCTAAGTACTAGATTGACAGCTTTCTAGAGTGATTATTTATTATGTTACTTAGCTTTTTCCCAAGAGATAAGAAAATTTCTATTTTTCAGGCACATAATAAAAATTGTACCATAAAAACAGAGACAATGAATGCATTCATATGAAGATGTGGCTGGTGGTAGTGTTTTAGCTATTGGGTTTTGTCAATCAGGTGTCTGAGATGGTATTTTGTGTGTATCTGATCCCTCCCTACCCCCCATTGACTCCTGGAAGATGACTCTTTTGAGGAAGTTGTTTGCTTTGAGTCTGAATCCAGAGGGTAGAGAACTTGGTAGAGTTTGTTATCTATTTACAGCTCAGATAAGGAGGTGAAATTGATTGCTGATCAGTTACTGAACTCTTCCTAATGAATGGTTGCTAGGCAAACTGCATCTAAATCAGTTTAATCCTCAGTAGTTTACAGGTCCTCTCTTGGGGAGAGCCAGAGTTGCCTTTCTAATGATACTGCCCTTTAAGAAACTTGTTGAATGTATATGCTGCTCAGTGGCTTAAAAAAAAAAACTAGAATGACAGATATATGGCTCTCACTTCACCCATCTAAGGTAATTTAGCTTTTGATAACCTGGGTCAGCACTGTCATTAATGCCTCTCCTGGGTCACGTGGTAGGTGAGGTTGCTTTTCAATATTAAGTTACCACTGTGTTTGATTATCTTTGGTTTTGTAACTAGTAAGGCAGTGAACACACGCGTTCATTTGGCAAACAAGCCAGTGATAACACTGCCCTTGGGCCTGGATGGTTGGAAAAATAGGACAGAGTAAACAAGTGAGGGCATAAATAATGAATCTTACAACTGAACCCAGGGAGAGTGAAGGAGATTATCCTCAAAACTGTTCAATCTGGCAGTGAAAGGGGTTCACTGAATTGATTACCATGACTGTTTTATACTGCACTTACTACGGGATTGTCAGAGCCATTCAAAAACAGTTGCCTTTAAGTAGAAACTTTTAACCCATCTTTTTCTGTTTTTTTTTTTTTTTGAACCAAACACTTAAATTGATCATTTATTTTTTAGAATACAGACCATGGCTTCCTCTCCCAACTTTTTTCTGTATGTTAGCATTCTGAATACTGGATAGTCCTTCTGTCTGGCCAGATTTTAGAATTTTGCTTAGTTAGACTTTCATTATCTGTAAATATATATGATAGTAGAATAAGAAAATAAAAGCCCAAGCCTGGCTTAAAGGAAGTCTTTGGTACCTTGAGTGAACATTATAATTTTAAATTAAATGTGCGGTTGTAGGGTATAATTATGTAACAGCTCACAAAAGCTTAAGACGAGTTTCTTCAGCTCAAGAATCATTTCCAGTATTAACATAAATGTTTTTACTTTTGGATTAGTTTTCATCCAGTAAATTGAATAAGCAATCTCTTTGTGGTCTCATCATTTCTCTGAGATAGGGAAAACTAATTCCCTGAGAATGTCTAAATAATTTAGAGATTTGGTAGTGAAGCCAGACCTAGAGCCAAAGTCTCTGGGTCCTTCCCTTCTCTGAATTTCTAGTACATTTAATTCTTTTCTCCAAGAACTCCTTTCAGGATCCCTATTTGAAATGATTTGAACGAGAGAGGATCTCAGCTACCCTGAGAAGCTGTTCTTATTTTCCTAGTTGTGAAAGGAGTCCAAAGAACAAGGTGCCATTTATAAGTCAAGAGGAGGAGGAAGGTTGAGGATGAGGTGTTGGAAGAATAAGAGATGTAAAGGAAAGGCCAAATTGAAGTTTTATTATATTTGGTGCTGATGGATCCTAGGGAAGGAGCAGTGGGCTGATAAGATTAAATTCAGTCATGGACTGAGTTTGTTGTATTTCAGCCTAGCTGAAAAGAGGGCATCTTTACTAACATATGGCAGAACTCTGGTTAAGGGTTTACTCCTAATGAGAGAATACAGTCAGTTTTTGATTATTAATGTAGAGGGACAAATAAGCCAAGTATAAACAGGTAAATTCCAAAGATATTTGAAGCCACAATTTTAAGCAATAGCTTTAACTTCTACTTTTTAAGTGGGATTTTCTAGCTAAACAAACTGATAAGAGATTTGTTTTCTTTCTCTGGTCATTCAAGAGACAGTAGGTAAGATAGCCATGAGCTTGAATTACTCTTAGTTTCTTAATCATCCAAACTAGTATATAGCTCAGTACTAGACCTGGTTCAGCTCATTTAGTATCCTTGAGACTGTTTTATTTAATATTTTAAGACTTGACCCTTGTTACCTAATGACATTGAAGTCTTATGGAGAATTGAGTTTTTTTCCAAGTAAATCATAGATAAACTGGCTCTTAATACTGGCATGTAATCTTTGTTAGTAACTTCTGCCCTCGTGGTATATCCAAATCATTCATCATATATGGAAGAACTGTAGATAGCCAAGCCAAAGAAAGAGCTGTTACCAAAGTAAACCCCTCTTCTAACACTGGGCTGTATGTACTCTAATGATGGGAGCTGATGGCCAAAATGAAATCCATTTAGAAGTCAGGTTGTGATTAAAGAAGTCTTGTAAGTTATGAATTCAAAGCTGAGGATTTCCTTATTTGGTGGGAAAATGTTACCTGTTTCTCTTGCTCTATTTCTTTCTTTAATGGAAAATCAACTGAATATTACAGCCGATTTAAAAGACAAGATTTCCATGACCAATTGCTAATTCTTTGCACTTAGCAAAGTAGTTTTGAGGATCAGTTGCTGATACAAGTGAAAATCAGAATTTATGCCACTTTTGCAAGATTGAAATGATTTAGACAACATCGTTATTGCTTTGGAGGAGAAAGCATAGGCATTATTAGTCATAACTTAAATTTCTTCTTTCCTTCCAAAAGCTAAAATACATTGCATTTCATTTATCACTTACTATATGAAGGGTAGGACTTACTCTATTTTGAAAGGAAAGGGACATCAAGACTTAGAGAAGTTAAAGGCACCTCATCCCAAATCATAGTATATTAATGGGAAAGTCACATTTCCTGGGTTCCTAAATGGGCCCTCTACGTTACCCAGTTATTCAGATGGTTTTACTATTGTGAAAACATTAAGTTTGTAGCTGTGAAGGTACTGGTTTGGTTTTTGCTTATTTTATTCTCCCAGAACCTCTTTTCATTCACAGAAAAGTGGGACCTGTGGATTAATGAAGAATCCATATCTTAGTTTGAACCTGTCCTGCCAGGTGTTACTGTGCATTCATTAAAGTCCTTTACAAAGGATTTTGGTATTAGGCTTCATTCAGTCCCTGTGAGGTATGGTGCAGTTGGACTGTGATACTGTGTTAGAACTTTCCCCAGAGAGACAAAATGAAACTTTCCTTTTAAGAAAAGTCCTTTGTCTGTTTCCATAGTCCATGGCAAAAAAGTTGCTTTTCAGCAAGCTGTATTTTAATTTTTGCCTCTTCTCCAAGCTAAACAAATGCCCTAACTGAAATGTGTCATTCTTATCATTCATAGTATTTTGGGAGGAGGTTGTTTTTTTTTTTTTTTTTTGATATCGTTAATGTACAATTACTTGAACAACATTATGGTTACTAGACTCCCCCTATTATCAAGTACCCCCCACATACCCCATTACAGTCACTGTCCGTCAGCATAGTAAGATGCTATAGAATCATTACTTGTCTTCTCTGTATATACTACCCTTCCCGTGTCCCCCCCTGCTGTATTGTGTGCGCTAATCGTAATGTTCCTTTTTCCCCCTTATCCCTCCCTTCTCACTCATCCTCCCCAGTCCCTTTCCCTTTGGTAACTGTTAGTCCATTTGGGGGGGAGTTTGTTTTTTAATGTACCTAGGAGTGAGAGGCTGATGCCACTTCAGCCTGCAAACCAACTGTGTATCTCTCAAGTGCTGTTTCTACCAAATTCCTCCATCCTCCTGTCTGTCCACATGTGCTCATCTCTCAGTGCCTCACACTTTAAAGAAAGTACCATTGCTCAGCCAGGGAAATGGGTAGTCTTTATCAAAGTCAGAGTTGTATCTAACCACAGTGTGTGTGTGTGTGTGTGTGTGTGTGTGTGTGTGTGTGTGTGTGTGTGTTACTTTGTTACATTATTGCTTAAAGATTATTTCAGCATTACAGAAACAAGATTCTACTCTTCAAAACAAATTGATAAATTGTTTCTTATTAAATGTTCAAGTGCCTAAGAATTAAATTTGAAATGATAGGGGAAAAACCTGTATTAGTTATAGTTTAATTCCTTAAAAAAATCTGTTACGTAATTAAAAGCCATACTTCTGTCTTGCACTGAAACCAGCAGATAAGCCATGGAGAAACTATAATTTCTCAGTGAAGGCCACATTGACTGTGCTATTTAAAATTGCTACCCAATCCAGTAATCATCATCTCCTTACTTATGTTTTCATAGCATTTATCACCTTCTAAGAGTCTGTGTAACTTAACCTATTCATTGAGTTTGACCATGAAGACAAGTTTTTGTCTGTTCTGTTAATTGCTGAGTCCCTGGCTCCTGGAGCAATGCCATGCTACATAGTAGGTGCTGAATAAATACTTGTATGAATTAATTGGAGAGGTACTCTAATATATCTGGGGATTAGAATTGTGGTGTATGAGAAGAGGTTGTCTTCTTGGAGCTAGTACTAAATTAGAGACCAGATAGCTATTTTAAGAGGAGTATTTGTGTGAAAAAAACTCAAGGAATTGGGGTTAATTAGCTTAGATTAGAGAAATGACATTTTATAGCATGCAAATATGAAGGAACATTATGTAAAGATAGATGACTAGCTTTTACTCACCTTGAAGTGGACCAAGGAATAGGCTGAAGCTACTGAACAATGAATCTAAGACATGCAGAAGAATTTCCTGATTTTGAAAATAAACACTGGAGCTGGTGACCAAAGAGAGATGGTTTCTCACAGTGGGTTTTCAACTCTGGCACCATGTTGGAGGCAGTGGTGAGAATGGAAATAGTACAGGTCAGAAAACCTGGTTGGTCCACACATTTACTGGCTTTTCCTAGTTTATTTGTGAAAATGGGACTAATGAAGCCTGGTCAGACTATCTAACAGGATGTTTGAGAAAATCAAGTGAGAGAATCATTGTGAAAGCACTTTGAAAATTGTAAACCTTTCTAAAAAAGTAAGCGATTGTTAATAATTGTAAATGATTTAGAATCCACCAAATCATTTTTGTAATGATTTAGAATCATGGAATCTGGAAGTTGAATTTAGTGGGTCATCTAGTCCAGATTCTTAGCCACTGAAAATAAACTCTTTTCTATCAATTTTAGTAAATGGTCATTGCTTTCACTTTAGCATTTCTAGTGCTCTTATCACTGTGGAACAAGCACAAATTGTTTATGTTCACTTAAAATTGCCTTTCTTCAGACTTTAATTTATTAACATAATTTTCATCTTTGGAGCTCAGAGATAAAGCTACTACCTCCTTTGTATGATGTCCTCTTATGACACCTTTATTTGACATCATCATCATCTCTCACCTCAAAGTCTTTATAGCCATTTAACTGACTTCTTCCATCTCCTGTTTGTCTTTCACACTTCCAGCAGATTTATTTAAAATAGATATCTGATCATTTACTCTCCTAAAACTTGTCCCTGTCTCCCCATGACTTCAGGATAAAGTCTGACAGCTAATAATAGTTATAACTATACCATCATTGAGTGTAGGCACATACTAAGCTCTTTATAATCTCATTTAATAATCACAATTACTCTTTAAGATTGTGGGGATGCTTTTATGCTGATTTAATGATAAGAACATTGAGCTGTGACTCCAACCCAGCTTTATTCTTAATCTGTTACTCTGTCCTTCCAGTATGAAATACAAGCCACTTCATAATTTGGCACATCAGCAGCATACACCCAACACCTTGCTCTCCATACCAGACCACCTGTTGTTCTCCAAACATGCCATTTAGTTTTATAACTGCAGGCTAGTTGTCTTTGCTTAGAGTGGCCTTACACATCTCAAACTGGTAAATTCTCGCTTGGCCTTCTATGACCCATATTGTTGTTCTCTCTTTCTTCTCACTGTTCTCTGTAAATACTTGTTTCATTATTTGGATTTTCAAACAACGTTAATCACACTTTTTTTAAAATTGACATACTACATTATATTCAGGTGTACAACATAATGATTTGATATTTATATGTATTACAGAATGATCACAATAATAATTTCTTACCAGGGATATTGTCTGTCATATTTGTGTTCCCAATGCATAGTACTACTACAGTGCCTTGGCACATCAGGGGTTCGGTGAGTGCATGAAAGATGTCCCTACTGAGTGTTCTTTTTTTCAGGTTAAACTCTTGTTTCTCTTTACTATCCATATTAGAGTTTCTAGATCCCTCTTTTTTTATATCCTGGCTGAGCCATTCCTAGGCTTTTCCATATTTTACATGAGAAAGTGTTTTAAGACTAGAAGAAGTGAACTGCAACCTTTCAAAATAACTTACCAAAACATGTACCAAATGGGCAGGTTTGAGAAAGGTTCTTTGAGAAAAAGGTATTTGAGAAAGGTTCTGATTGCATTAATTTCTAGCCACCTCCTTGCCAAAATAAAGCTCAAACTACCTAAGAAGAAAATAAGCAGAGATAGCACTTGGTATCGTTTTCCTCTTTTACCCTCTGTCGCCTCAGCAGGGTACCTGCCACCTGCCCACTTTACAGATCACTGTTAATATAAAGACTACAATTTTCCCCTTCTGTAAGATGGGAGTGGCTTCCTAAGACTCCACAATACCCTTAGGAGTCTTACTCCCTTTGGCTGTAGACACAGTTGAAAAGCAGAGTCTGATACTAAATTCCAGGGTAAAGGGCACAGTTTCTAGAAGGCATATGAGTCAGGCAGCAGGTATCTATCAACTCGAAAGTCCGTTCAGAAGTGATTTAATCTTTGCTGTTGAAGCAGGTCAACGATGCCATTTGCCTGTCTTAATAATGAGAGTACACAGGATTCTCTTACAAGAAGATAAATGATGAGTGTATTAATAATAGCATCTGGCCTTGCATAATACCTCTTCATATTGCTGCTATGTATTAGTGGCACAAGGCACATCTAGTGGTACTAGGGTGTGGAGATCAGGACACAGTGCCTTACTTAGGATGTCCAGAGGAGATTTAACAATTCCCAGCAACCCTTAATAGGGGCTTGGTTAGTGTTAAAATTCATCTTTATTAAAGGAAGCACTGATTTTTTTTATTGTATCATTGATATACACTCTTATGAAGGTTTCACATGAAAAACAATGTAGTTACTACATTCACCCATATTAAAAGGAAGAAGTGATTAACGATTTTTCTCCTGTCCCAACATGCTGGGCATTAACTGGAAATGCTGAGTGATTTGCAGTAGGGAAACCATGAGAGCAATTTCTTGTTTGTCCACAAATTATCAATAGTAGTTTCATTTGCAGATTGAAGGAACAGGAGGAGTGTTTGCCAGCTTCAGCTTCCCTCCGATTAGGGCATTAGTTCAATTATGTCCAGTTAACTTTTATTGGAGATAGTGGTGATAATTACTTGCAAGTCAGTTTTTTGGCTGCAGTTATCCCAAGGCTGAAGTATGAACTTGATGGATTTTAATAACCAGGGTGACACATTTCACTCCCTCCTTCCGCTGCAGTTCTTCCCTTTTCCAAACCTCTTTTAGACAGGAGGTCAAAGCATTGTAAAAATGGATCTCACAATTAAAACATATTGTCCTTTTGAAAAGCTGGATAGGATCATATATATATATATTTTTGGTATCATTAATGTACAATTACATGAAGAACATTATGTTTACTAGGCTCCACCCTTCACCAAGTCCCCCCCACATACCCCTTCACAGTCACTGTCCATCTGCATAGTAAGATGCTGTAAAATCACTACTTGTCTTCTCTGTGTTGCACAGCCCTCCCGTGCCCCCCACGCACTATACATGCTAATTGTAATGCTCTCTTTCTTTTCCCCTGCCCTTATCCCTCCCTTCCCACCCATCCTCCCCAGTCCCTTTCCCTTTGGTAACTGTTAGTCCATTCTTGGGTTCTGTGATTCTGCTGCTGTTTTGTTCCTTCAGTTTGATAGGATCATATTTTAAAAGAACCTGTTAGGAATAGCCTTAATGGCTTTTTATGTTCTGAGATCATACCTGTGAGTTCATTTCATTGCTGCTTATCATGGGAGAATAGACTGAAATGGAACTAAGTGTCATTCACAGCAATATGTGCTTATGGAAGGATTATAGTAATTGGCAAGGTGCAGTTTAGTCTTCTGCTTGCTTTTGAAATTTTCTTCAAAGTGCAAAAGAAAAATTTTGTTTTGAGCATTTTAAAAACCAGTAGGATACCAAGGACACATTTTCCCCCCAGCTCTTTAGTATGTTATTTTAATAGAAAGTTGCATAATATCTTTGGAAATAATCCTTACTAGGTAGAGAAAGATAGAAAGAAGGGAAATGGTTTGTTTTTCTCTGAAGATGGCTGTTTCCCTTCATAACTTTACCTTCAATATTGTTGTTTATGGTTACCCTGAAAAGTAAATGGGCTTGTAAGCAAAATCTTACTACCTCCTTAACATGCAAAAGACTGAAATTAATTCCAGCTGGGTCTGTAGCTTGATCTCCAGGTTACTTCATTTCAGATATTGTTGCTCACCGTAGTGTCCTTTGTTGCTGGGCTCTCTTCCTAAGGGCTGACCAATCTCCTTAAGTATGTTCATGGTTGTGGCTGGCTAAAAATTGCATTGAGGATAAGTTGCCAGAAAGTACATGTCGTCCATTTTCAGAGCCCGTTTTTGTTCATGTTTGAGTTTAAATGAGGGTAAGAAAGAAAGTTCATGGATGTTTAGAGAAAGGCAGTGATACAGTTTCTCCTCTAAAACTTCCCTGATCAGACTAAATAGGAAAAAAGAGGAAGGGGTGAGTGATAAACATCATCCTTGTACTACTTCAGCTCTTCCTTGTTACTGAACACGTTTATGCTATAGAATAACTAAGACCTGCCCACCTGCTGCTCTTGGAGCGAAAACGAAGAAGCTAGTTATAGTTGTTACCTTTTAGGAAGTCTGGAGCCAAAGCTTATCATGCATTTGAAACTTTTTGCATAGTGGGAGGAAAGAGTATCATAACTGTTAAACTCCAGAAGATGAAACAAGGCTTAGAACATAGGAGAGTTTGCGTGGCATTTTCTGAGGTCCAGGATGTGTGTTTAGAAGGAAGGGCCTTGAAAGACTTTTATTGAGACATGAACTTGATGGAGCTGTTAGAAAATGTGAGGCCTGAAGAAAGAAAGATCATTAATAGCACCTCCTTCAGAACAGACATCTCTTTTTGGAAACATTCCAAAGGAGAAATGCTCCATCTTTAGGGTGATAGAGTTGCTTGAATGCCACACAGTGGATGCAGTGCCAGAACAGAACAGAGTGGTGTTTGGGAGAGAATTTGAAGTATAGGCAGTAGAGAAAATGTTATTAAAGTAAGTGTTGAAAAGAAATTGGAAGTTGATGAAGCAGAAAAATACAGGAAACCTCTTCTAGATGGCAAGAACCCCAATGTCGGCACTTACCATTCAGAGATAAGCTGCCTGCATTAAGATAAAATGAGAATGGTTACCAACAGACCACTTTCCAACTTTTCTTATGGTCTCCAACCCCTGCCCCTTCCATACTTCAACACTGCTACCTTATTATTTAAGTAAAATTTTTGGAAACAATCTCAAGTTTATAAAAAAGTTGCAAATACAGTTCACAGAATATTTTCCTTCCTTGAATCATTTGAGAATAAATTGCTGGCCTGATGCTTCATTATCCCTGAATACTTTAGTGTTTCTCTCCTATAAATAGGGACATTCTCTAACATTACAACCATCAAAATTAGGAAGTTGACATTGATATGTTACTATCCTATAGTTCTCAGACCCTGCCCCCACCAATCACATGTTGCTGGTTTTACCAGTGATGTCCTTTATTGCAAAAAAGATCCAGGTTAGACTCACAGATTGTATTTATTTGTATGTATTCTTGGTCTCCTTCAATCTGGAACAGTTTTCACATCGTCTTTGACTTTCATTACCTTGATAATACTGACAGTTATTTTGTAGAAAGTCCCTCAGTTTTGGATGTCTGATGGTTCCTCCTGTTTAATTTAGGTTATTCATCTTCAGCAGGAATATCATAGTAGTGATGCTGGGTTATTCATTGCATAATTTCAAGAGGTAAGAATTTATATCTGTCCCATTACTGGTAATGTTTGATCACTTAAGATGGTGCCTGCCAGGCATTTCCAGTGTAAATTTACTTTTTTCCCCTTTGTAATTAGTAAGTATTTTGGGAGGAGATACTTTGAAACTGTGCCAATATTCTGTTTCTCTTTAGCCTTTCAATGTATTAGTTTATTAATTTACATTAGTATGGACTCATGATTTCCTGTTTTATTCAGTCAATATAATCTATCAGTATTTGTTTTGATGTTCAAATTATCCTAGATGTTGTCAGTAAATCAGGGAAAAATTATATAACTACGTTTAACCCTAAAGATTGCCCAAATGATTTGCTGTCCCTTTAAAAGTATTAGCTGATACTCTCTAAACTAACATCTTAAGAACAATCGTAGAAAACAAAAGTTTACAGTTCTTCTATTCTTAGTACATGCTTCCTTCACTTAGTATACCCATTGTCTGGTCTCTACAATTTCTACTGTGTAAACTCTTTATGGGATTTCTCTCATGAGTTGAACATCCTATAACTTCGGTGTTCTTTGACATGTCACCATTAGTCTTTGAGCACACCTTTCCTTTCCTGCACAAGAAGTACCAGACTCATCTAGTACTTTGTCTGCCTCAGACATTTCTCCAAGAAGCCCTGTTAGTAGAGAATTCACAAGTCAAGATCTGAGTGGACCTTACTGAACTCATTGCTATTGGATGGGGGGAATAGTGCATGCATCCTTTTTGGGGATGCTCTCACCCCCCATGGGTTCTGGCTCCCCACCACCACTTCGCAGATACCGTCCTCACTCTGTTTAGGTACCTTTTATTTCTTACTCAGTTGGAGTGATTTAACAGAGGGAGGGAACTGGATGAACATTGGTAAGGACACTCGGTTGGTGAGGAAGGGAAAGTTTTCAGAGAAGAAATCAGGACAGTGAATGTGTACACTGAACAGAGTAGGCATGTACCAGCAATAGAAGAGTTGTGAACTTTTAATTTTTTGCCACTGTCCATAAGATGTTAATTTGAGTGGTGTCAACCATTTCTTTGAGGTGTATTTTGAAATAAAGGAAGGCAAATCGTTTGAACATCTGTAGGATAAAACAGGTAATTTTTCCCTGATTTCACTAACTGCTAACCTAATTTTGTGTTAAATTACTTTGTTTGGGTGGGATTTAATATGTCATGTAAGTTGTTTTTTCATGTGAAACCTTCATAAGTGTATATCAATAATATCTTAATAAAAAATGAAAAAAAATGTCATGTAAGATGTATATTTGACCAGTTAGCAACAGTCACACACTGTTAAATAACAATGATTATGGAATTTTTCAGGGCCACAGCAGGGAGCAAAAGAATTCCGATCTATGAGTGGGTTGTGGTACTTTGAATCCTTGAGAGGTTTAAGGGACTTGGTTAGTGTTTGTCTTGTTTTACAAAGCAGTTCATGACATGAGAAGCCTACTAAAGTGAAGTTCAGAATCTTATTTTAGTGGGTATTTGCTGTAGCTATAAAACTGTTCTTCCAGTGGGAACTCTCTGTTCTCTCTTCTTGGTGTGGATTGAGCCAGTATTCTGAACTTCATGAGCTGGTTGTGGTTTGTAGGGTGTGAGAGGAGGGGGTGTTTTCCCTCCTCAATAGGCTTTCAGTTGCTGGGTCCTTTTGAGGCTTAGCACCCTCCAGCTTTCAAAGGCCCTTCAGCTTCAGAAACCTAGTAATTCCTTGGATATGTGGAGTGTGAGTCTTAGAACTTAAAGTTATAGGGAGTCTCAGCAAAACGGCAAAATAAGATCTTTTGATTTTCACTAAGGCTAAAGAAGCCCTCACCAAAAGTTTTACAGATCAGGATTCCTCATAGTATCTACTCAGGCAGGGGAGGTGGGGGAAAAGGAAGGCCTAAATGAACAGAATGTATTAATATATCAGTCAGGCCTTATGCTATTACCTTAAGGTCTGCCTACTGCCAAACTAAATCTAGGTAGAAGGTACAGTGAAGGACAGCATGTTAACTGAAAGTAAAATTTCATTCCCTACCTGAACTGAATTACTGGCCTTTCTGTAACGCTTCACTAGAAATGTAAGGCAAAAGAGTTCAAAACATTGTGTACAGAGAACTAGTTCTAGGAAGGTAACAGACCAAATGCATATAGTGGATACAGTAGACGCGTGGCCAAGGGAAAGTGTGAACTCCCCCCACCCCAAATTTAAGACACCTTAGAGAGCAGAGGGTTGCTTCCCGTGAAGAGACCTTCGTGGGCTCTATGATGCCCAGCTTCCAAAAGCTGTCGTAGTGCAAGGAAGTGTCCAAATGGAAACTGACTTAAAAAAGAGAGTAGGTTAAGAGCTCATCAGGCTTTACTTCTGACATTTGGGGAAGAGTTTGAGGATAGGAGCAGAAGAGTTTTCTGTGCCAGGATTGTTTGACAGTGAGTGGTAACTGTTTGATCATTACATGTATTATTTTCTGATAGAACTTTCTCAGTGTGAATGGTACAGCTTTTCCTGGAAAAAAAACTCCTGACCACTTGAATGGAAAGTTTTTCTTAGCCAGTCACTTCAGTGCATTCTTACTTCCGTTATTGTTGTTGGCTTATTGTTGACCTTGAAAGGATTTTCGCTAAAAGCTGATTCCAAAGTGTTAGGCTAGCCAAGTATAATAGTACAGTTACTTTGCAAAGTGCTGATCTGGGACAGGTAATTCCCCAAATCCATGGGAAAGGCAGTAATTACATTCACACTTAAAAAACAAAACCATGAAAAATCAAATGAATAATCATATCTGACTTGATTGTTTATAGTTCATGATGCGTGATCAAAACCGAAAGTTTCTGTGATGACTGCCCTTGCACTGTTCACCATGTAAGAACTTATTCACTATGGAAGAACTTGTTCACCATGTAAGAACTTGTTCGTTATGCTTCAGAAGATTGGAGACTGTTGAGAGTTAGGCTTGGGGTTGATTAATGATTGTGCATTGAGTACCCTATACAGAATTTTATTGTTGTAAACAACCATTTGATCAATAAATATGAGAGGTGCCCTCTCAAAAATAAAAATAAAAATAAATAAATAAATCCTCAAAATGTGCTTGTATGTAAAAACGTAAAAAAAAAAATCTGAGCTGAAAAACGCAAAAAAAACAAAACCATGGCTTAGAATTGTATGTTTTTGCTGTATATAATAGTATAAGAAGAGGGATATGATAGGTGCTCCACAAATACTAACTTAAGAGGCAGCTATGGCAGAGTGTAGTATTTTTTTTATTTTTTATTTTTTATTAAGGTATGATTGACACACACACTCCTACAAAGGTTTCACATGAAAAAACAATGTGGTCACTACATTCACCCACATCATCAAGTCCCCACCCATATCCCAATGCAGTCATGTCCATCAGTGCAGCAAGATTAGAGTGCAGTATTTTTCAAACATTTTTTGTCTGTGCCCACAGTAAGGATTGCATCCCATTAAATATATGCATATAATTTATATAATTGAAACAGTCATGAAACAGTAAGCATCCTTACTGTTACTTTGTGTTGTTTTTTTTTTTAATTCAATTTTTTTTAAAGGCTGGTCACAGCCTACAGATTAGAAAATACTTGTCTATTGGAATGAGCCACAAGTATAGGAGTTAAGACAGGAAATTCAATATGAGGTCCACTATCCCAGCTGTTCATCACTGGACAAGTTAATTATCTTTCTGAGCCCGGCTTTCCTAATTTTCATAGAAAGGGAATGATATTTGTTGCATCTAGATTAAAAGATTGTTTTAAGTTTCAAATGAAATAATGTATGTAAACATGTTTCAAAGTATAAAAGAACTATAAAATGTAAGGTGATAGTTTACTTCGATTAGCAAAATAAAGTTTGATAGATTAAGAAAGTAGTAATAGTCAGTGTTTAAGTAATGTTCATTACATGTCTGATACCAGTATCTTGAGCACTTAAATATATTAAACCCACTTAATTCTCACAACAATCCCATGAAGTAGGTAGGTACATTTTACAGGTGAAGTTATGTCTCCCAGGGCCACCCAGCTAGTAAGTGGCAGAGCTGGGATTTAAACCTGAAGTCTCTTGTTTTCACTACTTTGATACAATTCCTCTTGTTAATCCACTGAGCTACAGTTAATATTACCTGTATGTGAATTTTCCTCTTTTGAAAACTTTAGAAAATGTCTTGCCTTTGTCACTAAGTTTATTCCTAGGTTACTTCTTTGGCTCTGTTGATTTTATTTTCGAAAAATGAAGCTAATTAGAATGTTACCTTAAACTAGATAGGCCAGGAATGAGAATTTATCTCCACAAAATGCTACAGTGCATTTGATGTCAAATACAATTGACTTCATAATTTTTATGTATATATAAGTAAATTTCACAAAATTATTATGCCATATTTACATATTGTATATATATTTTTACCTAGAATTTATATTATAAGCATTTTTCTTTTTATTTAGATATTCTTTAATAATTTTTTTAAATTGGGAGACTAATGCTAATTTTATTAGGTGAATATCCAATAGCTTATATAACCATTTCCTTGCTTTTGAACATTTAGATTGTTCCAGCTTTTCCACAATCGTGAACACTGCAGTGAAGAGTTGTATGTAAATCTTTGTTCACATCTCTGATTATTTTCTTAAATTAGATTTTAGAAGTGCAATTACTATATCAGAGACTGTGAATATTTAAAAAAGCATAATACTTCTTTCCAGAAAGAATATATCAATTTAATTTCTAATGTTAGTGACTCTTCACTATATCCTTGACTCAGTTTTAGATTTTTTGTTCAAAATGTTTGTCAATTTTTTAGCAAAAGATAAAATCTTATCCCATTTCATTTGCATTCTTTAATTAGATAGTTGCACCATTTCTTTATGTATTCATTAATTGCTTATATTTCTTAACATGACTTTGGTGGGAGTCGTGTCTTAACTTCCCTAACATGCATTCAGATATTGCTGTGGGTCCTCTCTCTCTCACTGCTTCCATTCATAATTCTTCAGCACCTGTTCAAAATTTCATTTAAGCCATTCTGGCAGTTTTGATACACTTCCCTCTTATGCAGTACACATCAGTGTTACTCATTACATTAAGAAAATAATGTAATGCCTCTTTTAAATGTCTTGAAATGTTTAAACCCAACAGTGAGCTTTGATGAGGTACTTTAGACCTGGAGGGAAGGCACTGCTATACCAGGGCAAGAAACACAGGCACAAGCAGACCTGAATGCTCTCATCCAGGCTTGTTTCAGAATAACACTTTGTCACTGTGTTACCAGGATGGTGGAACGGGCTTTCTAAATGACCTTAAGTCTCTTTAATTTCTGTCTCCCTTTAGTCTTATAAATCAGACTCTAGACTTGGGAAGAGGGCCTATTCTCTGGTGAGTATTCTGAGGCAAAGGAATCATTGCAGAAATCTATCCTCACTTGTATCTTCTGCAGGTGAGGGGAGGAGAAAAGGACATTAATAAACAACTTGTTTAGTTGTTCTCTAAACACATGCTTACCAAAATATTTTAGCAGCACATTAAATTCTTTTTTTTATTTTTTATTTTCTATTAAGGTATTATTGATATACACTTATGAAGGTTTCACATGAAAAAACAATGTGGTTACTACATTTACCAATGTTATCAAGTCCCCACCCATACTCCAATGCAGTCACTGTCCATCAGTGTAGTAAGATGCCACAGATTCACGTTTGCCTTCTCTTTGCTACACTGTTTTCCCCGTGACCCCCGCAGACCATGTGTACTAAACATACTACCCCTCAATCCCATTTCCCTCCCTCCCGACCCGCCCTCCCACATCCCTCCCCTTTAGTAACCACTAGTCCATTCTTGGAGTCTGTGATTCTGCTGCTATTTTGTTCCTTCAGTTTTGCTTTGTTGTTATACTCCACAGATGAGGGAAATCATTTGACACTTTTCTTTCTCTGCCTGGCTTATTTCACTGAGTGTAATATCCTCCAGCTCCATCCATGTTGTTGCAAATGGTAGGATTTGTTTCTTTTTTTGTGGATGAATAGTATTCCATTGTATATATATACCACATCTTCTTTATCCATTCATTTACTGATGGACACTTAGGTTGCTTCCATATCTTGGCTATTGTAAATAGTGCTGTAGTAAACATAGGGGTGCATCTGTCTTTTTGAATCTGAGAAGTTGTATTCTTTGGGTAAATTCCAAGGAGTGGGATTCCTGGGTCAAATGGTACTTCTATTTTTAGTTTTTTGAGGAACCTCAATATTGCTTTCCACAATGGTTGAACTAGCTTACATTCCCACCAGCAGTGTAGGAGGGTTCCCCTTTCTCCGCATCCTCTCCAGCATTTGTTCTTAGTCTTTTTGATGCTGGCCATCCTTACTGATGTGAGGTGATATCTCACTGTGGTTTTAATTTGCATTTCCCTGATGATTAGTGCTGTGGAGCATCTTTTCATGTCTGTTGGCCATCTCAATTTCTTCTTTGGAGATTTGTCTCTTTATATCCTCTGCCCATTTTTTAATTGGGTTATTTGCTTTTGGGGTGTTGAGGGGGTGAGTTCTTTATATATTTTGGATGTTAACCCCTTGTCGGATATGTCATTTACAAACATATTCTCCCATACTGTAGGATGCCTTTCTGTTCTGTTGATTCTGTTGATGGTGTCCTTTGCCATACAGAAACTTTTTAGTTTGATGTAGTCCCATGTGTTCATTTTTGCTTTTGTTTCTCTTGCTCGAGGAGGTGCGTTCAGGAAGTAGTTGGTCATGCTTATATTGAGGAGATTTTTACCTGTGTTGTCTTCTAAGAGTTTTTTTTTTTTAATTAAGAAGATTTATTAAAGACAGTTTTTCATTCCTGTGATTACATTTCCAGTTCCAGAGACATCTACATTTCAAACTACACCACATATTTTCATAAATATTCCACAATTCCCTTAGAGATTTTTTTTTTGTATTTTGGTATCATTAATCTACAATTACATGAGGAACATTATGTTTACTATACTCCTCCCATCACCAAGTACTCCCCACAAACCCCGTTACAGTCACTGTCCATCAGCATAGTAAGATGCTGTAGAATCACTACTTGTCTTCTCTGTATTGCACAGCCCTCCCCATGCCACCCCCAAATTATACATGCTAATTGTAATGCCCTCATTCCCCCCACCCCCTGTTATTCCTCCCTTCCCACCCATCCTCCCCAGTCCCTTTCCCTTTGTTAACTGTTAGTCCATTCTTGGGTTCTGTGATTCTGCTGCTGTTTTATTCCTTCAGTTTTTCTTTGTTCTTATACTCCACATACGAGTGAAATCATTTGGTATTTGTCTTTCTCCGCCTGGTTTATTTCACTGAGCATAATACCCTCTAGCTCCATCCATGTTGTTGCAAATGGTAGGATGTTTTCTTCTTATGGCTGAATAATATTCCCTTGTGTATATGTACCACCTCTTCTTTATCCATTCATCTACTGATGGACACTTAGGTTGCTTCCATTTCATGGCTATTATAAATAGTGCTGCAATAAACATAGGGGTGCATCTGTCTTTTTCAAACTGGGCTGCTGCTTTCTTAGGGTAAATTCCTAAAAGTGGAATTCCTGGGTCAAGTGGTACTTCTATTTTGAGTTTTTTGAGGAACCTCCATACTCCTTTCCATAGTGGTTGAACTAATTTACATTCCCACCAGCAGTGTAGGAGGGTTCCCCTTTCTCCACAACCTTGCCAACATTTGTTGTTTGTCTTTTGGATGTTGGCCATCCTCACTGGTGTGAGGTGATATCTCATTGTGGTTTTAATTTGCATTTCTCTGATGACTAGCAATGTGGAACATCTTTTCATGTGTCTGTTGGCCATCTGAATTTCTTCTTTGGAGAACTGTCCAGCTCCTCTGCCCATTTTTTAATTGGATTATTTGCTTTTTGTTTGTTGAGGTGTGTGAGTTCTTTATGTATTTTGGATGTCAAAAGATTTTTGCCTATGTTTTTTCCTAAGAGTTTTATGGTTTCATGACTTACATTCAGGTCTTTGATCCATTTCGAATTTACTTTTGTGTATGGGGTTAAACATTGATCCAGTTTCATTCTCTTAAATGTAGCTGTCCAGTTTTGCCAGCACCATCTGTTGAAGAGACTGTCATTTCCCCATTGTATGTCCATGGCTCCTTTATCATATATTAATTGACCATATATATGTTTGGGTTAATGTCTGGAGTCTATTCTGTTCCACTGGTCTGTGGCTCTGTTCTTGTGCCAGTACCAAATTGTCTGGATTACTGTGGCTTGCTGTAGAGCTTGAAGTTGGGGAGCGAGATCCCCCTGCTTTATTCTTCCTTCTCAGGATTGCATTGGCTATTCGGGGTATTTGGTGTTTCCATATGAATTTTTTAACTATTTGTACCAGTTGGTTGAAGAATGCTGTTGGTAACTTAATAGGGATTGCATCAAATCTGTATATTGCTTTGGGCAGGATGGCCATTTTGACAATATTGATTCTTCCTAGCCAAGAGCATGGGATGAGTTTCCATTTGTTAGTGTCCTCTTTAATTTTTCTTAAGATTGTCTTATAGTTTTCAGGATATAGGTCTTTCACTTCCTTGGTTAGGTTTATTCCTAGGTATTTTATTCTTTTTGATGCAATTGTGAATGGAGTTGTTTTCCTGATTTCTCTTTCTGTTGGTTCATTGTTAGTGTATAGGAAAGCAACCGATTTCTGTGTGTGAATTTTGTATCCTGCAACTTTGCTGTATTCCAGTATCAGTTCTAGTAGTTTTGGAGTGGAGTCTTTAGGGTTTTTTATGTACAATATCATGTCATCTGCAAATAGTGATAGTTTAACTTCTTCTTTACCAATCTGGATTCCTTGTATTTCTTTGTTTTGTCTAATTGCCATGGCTAGGACCTCCAGTACTATGTTTGTTTTTTTTTTTAACTTGGTCTTTCACATTAGAAAATTTATTTTCAGTTGTTAATTTTTAAAAACAACTCTGTTGTTTATGGTATATCATTTATATACCAAAAAGTACAGCCATCATAAATGTTCAACTCAATGGCTTTTAGTATATTCACAAATATAGATAACCATCACCGTAATCAATTTGATAACATTTTTTCTTTTTCCAGTACTATGTTGAATAACAGTGGGGAGAGTGGGCATCCCTGTCTTGTTCCCCATCTCAGAGGAAAAGTTTTCAGCTTCTCAGTGTTTGGTATGATGTTAACTGTGGGTTTATCATATATGGCCTTTATTATGTTGAGTTACTTGCCATCTATACCCATTTTGATGAGAGTTTTTATCATGAATGGATGTTGAATTTTGTCAAATGCTTTTTTCAGCATCTATGGAAATGATCATGTGGTTTTTGTCCTTCTTTTTGTTTATGTGGTGGATGATGTTGATGGATTTTCGAATGTTGTACCATCCTTGCATCCCTGGGATGAATCCCACTTCGTCATGGTGTATGATCCTTTTGATATATTTTGAATATGGTGTGCTAACATTTTGTTGAGTATTTTTGGATCTACGTTCATCAGGGATATTGGTCTGTAATTTTCTTTTTTGGTGGGGTCTTTGCCCGGTTTTGGTATTAGGGTGATGTTGGCTTCATAGAATGAGTTTGGGAGTATTCCCTCCTCTTCTATTTTTTGGAAAACTTTAAGGAGAATGTGTATTATGTCTTCTCTGTATGTCTGATAAAATTCCGAGGTAAATCCATCTGGCCCTGGGGTTTTGTTCTTGGGTAGTTTTTTGATTACTGCTTCAATTTCTTTGCTTGTAATTGGTTTGTTTACATTTTGTGTTTCTTCCTTGGTCAGTCTTGGAAGGTTGTATTTTTCTAGGAAGTTGTCCATTTCTTCTAGGTTTTCCCGCTTGTTGGCATATAGGTTTTCATAGTATTCTCTAATAAGTCTTTGTATTTCTGTGGGGTCTGTCGTGATTTTTCCTTTTTCATTTCTGATTCTGTTGATGTGTGTTGATTCTCTTTTTCTCTTAGTAAGTTTGGCTAGAGGCTTATCCAATTTGTTTATTTTCTCAAAGGATCAGCTCTTGGTTTCATTGATTTTTTCTATTGTTTTGTTCTTCTCAGTTTTATTTATTTCTTCTCTCATCTTTATTATGTCCCTCCTTGTGCTGACTTTAGGCCTCATTTGTTCTTCTTTTTCCAATTTCAATAATTGTGATATTAGACTATTCATTTGGGATTGTTCTTCCTTCTTTAAGTATGCCTGGATTGCTATATACTTTCGTCTTAAAACTGCTTTCGCTGTGTCCCACAAAAGTTGGAGTTTTTGTTGTTGTTGTCATTTGTTTCCATATATTGCTTGATCTCTATTTTAATTTGGTCATTGATCCATTTTTCATTTAGTAGCATGTTGGTAAGCCTCCATGTGTTTGTGGGCCTTTTTGCTTTCTTTGTACAATTTATTTCTAGTTTTATACCTCTGTGGTCTGAGAAGTTGGTTGGTAGAATTTCAATCTTTTTGAATTTACTGAGGCTCTTTTTGTGGCCTAGTATGTGGTCTATTCTGGAGAATGTTCCATGTGCACTTGAGAAGAATGTGTATCCTGTTGCTTTTGGATGTAGAGTTCTACAGATGTCTATTAGGTCCATCTGTTCTAGTGTGTTGTTCAGTGCCTCTGTGTCCTTACTTATTTTCTGTCTGGTGGATCTGTCCTTTGGGGTGAGTGGCGTGTTGGAAGTCTCCTAAAATGAATGCATTGCATCCTATTTCCTCATTTAGTTCTGTTAGTATTTGTTTCTCCTATGTTGGGTGCATATATATTTACAATGGTTGTATCCTCTTGTTGGATTGAGCCCTTTATTATTATGTAATGTCCTTCTTTATCTCGTTACTTTCTTTGTTTTGAAGTCTATTTTGTCTGATACTAGTACCGCAACACCTGCTTTTTTCTCCCTGTTGGAGGCATGAAATATCTTTTTCCATCCCTTGACTTTTAGTCTGTGCATGTCTTTGGGTTTGAGGTGAGTCTCTTGTAAGCAGCATATTGATGGGTCTTGCTTTTTTATCCATTCTATTACTCTGTGTCTTTTGATTGGTGCATTCTGTCCATTTACATTTAGGGTGATTATTGAAAGATATGTACTTATTGCCATTGCAGGCTTTAGATTCGTGGTTACCAAAGGTTCAAGGTTAGCTTCTTTAGTATCTTACCGTCTAACTTAACTCACTTATTGAGCTATTATAAACACTGTCTGGTGATTCTTTATTTCTCTCCCTTCTTATTCCTCCTCCTCCATTCTTTATATGTTGGTTGTTTTATTCTGTGCTCTTTTGTGTTTCCTTTAACTGCTTTTGTGGGTAGTTGATTTTATTTTTTGCCTTTAGTTAGTATTTGGTTGGTCTGCTTTCTTTGCTGTGATTTTATTTTCTCTGGTGACATCTGTGTAGTCTTAGGAGTGCTCCCATCTAGAGCAGTCCCTCTAAAATACCCTGTAGAGGTGGTTTGTGGGAGGCAAATTCCCTCAACTTTTGCTTCTCTGGGAATTGTTTAATCCCTCCTTCATATTTAAATGATAATCATCCTGGATACAATATTCTTGGTTCAAGGCCCTTCTGTTTCATTGTATTAAATATATCATGCTGTTCTCTTGGGGCCTGTAAGGTTTCTGCTGAGAAGTCTGATGATAGCCTGATGGGTTTTCCTTTGTAGGTGACCTTTTTCCTCTCTCTAGCTGCCTTTAAAACTCTGTCCTTGTCCTTGATCTTTGCTGTTTTAATTATTATGTGTCTTGGTGGTGTTCTCCTTGGGTCCCTTCTGTTGGGAGTTCTGTGTACTTCCGTGGTCTGATCGATTATTTCCTCCCCCAGTTTGGGGAAGTTTTCAGCAATTATTTATTCAGATACACTTTCTATCCCTTATTCTCTCTCTTCTTCTGGTACCCCTATAATGCAGATATTGTTCCTTTTGGATTGGCCACACAGTTCTCTTAATATTGCTCAGATTTCCTTTTTAAAAAATTATTTGGCTCTTTTAACCTCAGTTCCCCCTCTGGGTGTGAAATCAGTGCTTCTCTCTCACGTGGCAGCTTTTCATGGGCACTGGCTTTGAAGATAAAAAATTGCCACATTGTAGCATATTTGTTGAATTTCATGTGAATAATAATCTGAAATTTCTAATTCAGTACAAGTTTCTACAGGAAATTATAAGAAGTAAAAATCCAGTATTTGTCTCTTAAGAAAGTGATTTCATTCTGGCTTCTTGCAGGACACAGTCCCAGGCATTTAAGAGTAAAATTCTACCTACTCTGACAGCATTTCCTGTGATTATGAATGTGGTTAAAAGTGAAGGTCAGTTTACCTTTCTAAGATGGTTCAATTTAAGTTATAGTGATCCAGCCCTGATGGGGCTTTGGAAGTTCACCCCTATTATATACCATAATGAAAAATTCCAAGTTCTAATGTAGCTGCCTGCAGGGAACACAATCTGCATTTTTACATTTTTAGGAACACTGATTTCTGCTTAATGGGGATTAAAGTACAGAAATCCAAGGATACTTTTCAATACAGTGCAGAAGTAGTACCTGGGCTTTTTTTTTTAATGCCTAGATGTTTTTTTTATCTCCTCTGTCCTCTCACTTGAGGAGTGAAGGTGCTTGCACATGCACACACAGACACTTGGTGCTTGTATTTTTTTTTTATTAAGGTATCACTGATATACACTCTTATGAAGGTTTCACATGAAAAACATTGTGGTTACTACATTCACCCATATTATCAAGTCCCCCCCATACCCCTTTGAAGTCACTGTCCATCAGCATAGTAAGATTTGGCACTTGTATTTATCTGTGTGTTCTAAGCACATAAATTCAGATAAGTTCCAGAGCCTGGGATCCAAGTATATGCTATTCAGGAATGTGACCCAGTAGTGTATTTATTAAAAATCCATTATGTGAACAATCTTGTTCTGTTAGTTTGGAAGGATAAATAAATAAGACAGTCTCTGGTCTTAGGAAGCTCACACTCAAGTTGAAAGGTTAGAATGTTCAGGGAGAATACTTTCTGGTACCTGAATAACAAATTCAAGGGAAAGCACTGGGTCATAGATGAGTTAAATAATAAGTGGATCCAAGAAAAAGTGTCCTTGCTAAAGAACACAGTGGCAGAGAAAGCACCTTTAGGAATCAGGGTGGAGGTGGGAAGCAGGATAGGAAAAGGACCTGTTGTCATGGGTCCTAAAGTGTGGTTGGAAGTAGTATTTCCAAACCCCTCAGAGACCTGGTGGTTCTGCTACGTGGAGATGGTTTGCAGCCAGAGAGAGCTCTCGCTTTCAACAAAGAAGTCTAGAGTGACCATCCATATCTCTCTCCTGCTCTTACCCAGCCTAGATCTGTGAGGTCACATTGCAAGTAAATTTTAGGTCCCCTAGTGGGTTAAAGATAGAGAAGAAAGATGCCTTTGAGAAGTGCCTGGATTTTTGCACAGATTGGGTTACTAGTGAAAAGTACAATTTAGTTGGAAGTTTATAATTACCTAGACTGACAGAATTACCTGTTGAATAGATTGATTCATTGTAACACCATAAAGATCACTGATTTTGCAGAATCTGATTTCGTAAACAGGTGATTTGCCATCTTTGGCCCTGTTTATTTTCCCCAGAGCAGTGTTTGGTGTCTCCCTTAGGTTTTAACATAATTTTTTGGACCCCAGGAGTAAGGAACAGGGAGCAGTAGGATAACACTTTTTTCCCCCTTATCAAAAAATAGTCTTTTTAAATAAGTTTCTTAGCTCATGGATGAGAAGGAGGCTTAATCAGATACAGTGATGATTCATTTAATTAAGGCAGTTTCTCAGTATTAATTGTATTCTCTTAAGATGCATGATACTCAGGATTTCACTGTTGGATGTATTTTTTAAAGTAGAGTCAAATAACAAGAGGCATAATATTTTCTTTCTTTGCCTGGGGTCTCAGAGATGACGCTGCTCTCAATTTAGCCTTTTAATTAAAGTTCGTAAGTGGCAGATTTAAATATATGAACCACAGCATGAATCAGAAATTGGGTTCAGCCTTTCTGGGGTGTAGGGGGTCTTTTTTGAAGGTGGAGTTTGAAGGCCTGGAAAGGAAAGCAGGAGAGTACTGGAAGGCACTAGGTTTTAGGTAGTGAGACTGGGCTGGGAGGTGATCACTGTAGGTCACTTCACCCTCCACCCTGAGTGAAAATTCCTTTGCCTAGTACTCTCTTTTCTCCCCCTCCTGAAACGTGAAGAGTTGTCTTCCTCTTCCTCTTTCCCTACCCTTCAGTGTCTTAAGCATAGGTAGGGATAGGCAGACAGACACAACTGTAGTTTTCTTGCTGGGCCCAGACCACCCACCCTAGGGCAGAGATGGCCCCATGTCAGATGCCACCCTGGAAAGCAGAGGGTGTGACATCACAGCTCTAATAGAACCTCTATCAGTCTTCTGACACAGGCAGTGGGGGCACAAATGAAAGTACTTTTGAACTTTCCCAGTGGGGGTAGGGGTTTTGTTGTTTAATTGGAGGTAGTCTAGGAGATGTTAGCATGTGTGCGAAAGTCCCCGGAGAGTTGGAAGGAACACCTCAGTTTTGTTCTCACTGTGATCTGAAGTCCCCCTGCTTAGGGAGCAGACCAGCAGGCAGCAGGAAAGCTGGCTGAGAGCTCACAGAGGCTGTACCAAGGAGATCTTTTTTCTTTCTCTGTTATGTCTGCAGCTTACTTGGCCTGAGCTCCAGGTTACTTACAACTTGATTCTGATTAGAAGTCAGGACTTGAATTTTGAGGCCCTTTCAGAAGTAGTGCTTGTGTTTATTTCTGTGTCTAATTGTGCTTGTGGAAATATTAGCTGTTAAATTATATTGGAATTTATGTTTTAGAAAAACCCAGATGGTAATCAAAATGTGTGGGTGGTTTGAAGTTTTATTTAAAAAAAAAAAAAAAAAGGCTTGTGCTCAGCTGCCAGGCCTCCAGAGAGGATTGCTTTATGCTGTGCATTCCTGCTTTCTAGAATGGGTTGTAGAAGGAAGTTGCTTCTTTTCTGTTTCATCACAACCCTTATGACCTTGCTATATTCCCTGCCTTCCCTGCCCTAGCAGAATCTGATTTTTGACGTCAGTGAAACTGGCAGTCTTTTGGAAAGGATGGCAGAGTTTCCTGAACTCCTAAAGAAAGGGTCACAAATTAGGGGTTGTGCTTTTGGCAGCCAAGATGATGCCAGAGAGAGCTCAAGATTATTCTGTATTTGTGGGGTGGGGACATAATCTTGGAGGGCCCCAAGCTCTGCTCTTTCTTACGCATTCCCTCCCTCCTGCTCAAACTAAAAATTGACTTTCTGGAGTGTTTATAGAATTAACCTCTAATTTTTATTCCTTTTTTCGCTGTCAGTAAATCCACTAAAGCCTCTTTGTCACAGTTTAGCTGGTTTAATTCTGTTCTTCCTATTAAAATCCAGAGTTGTGGTTTGTGGGGGGAGACAGTGTGTTACAGTCAGCCCTTAAGATCCACACCCCCCACGCATCTCTTCTCTGTTGGAAGCATCAAGATTTAATAGGCATATCAAAGATTATGGTGATCATTCATAGATTGGTTCCTTCCAAAAAGTACAAAGAGAGAGTATTTCTGCAAGATAGCTGAGTGAATGTGTTCTTTGTACCTCCATCATCATGGTGTCTCAGCTACCCAAGATGAAGTCCAAGGTTCAGAGGTGGGAGGGTGCTTGACTTATTGGAGGAGCTGCAAGGAGGCCACTGTGGCTGGAAGTAGAGTCAGCAAGAGGGGCAGGGGAGGTTAGAAGATAAAGTCTGAGAGGTAGTAGTAAGATCATGGGAGACTTGATGGGCCTTCCCACCAGCATTGTAGGGTCTTGAATTTAATTCTAAGTGAGATGGGAAGTCATTGGAGATTTCTGAACTGATACTATTTCTGATTTAAAAATTTTTAAATAAATTACTCTGCTGTGTGGAGCATAGATTGGGTTATAGGGATAGGGGTGGAACAGAGAGACCATTTAGAAAGCTATTGTAGTAATCCAGGTTAGAGATGATGAAATGGCAAGTAAAATTATTACCTATCTCCAAGAAAGGTTGGGAGACCTAGATAAGAAAACATCACTAAAGCCCCTCATACAACCCATTTCACCCTGTTGGGCTCCGCTGTTGGTTAATTCCCTTCCATTCCTTGGGGTTTGCCCTCAGCTGTATTAGGACTGTATAGGGGGAGAGGTTATTAAGCAGAGGTCAGCACTCTCAAGGGAAGGGATTATAAGTAATGCCTCAGTAATTTGACCCCAATAGAAGACTTTTTATTTATTTTTTTAAAAAATTTTTTGTTAAGGTATGATTGATATACACTCTTACGAAGGTTTCACATGAAAAAAGCAATGTGGTTACTACATTCACCCATATTATCAAGTCCCCACCCATACCGCAATGCAGTCACTGTCCATCAGTGCAGCAAGATGCCACAGATCCACTCTGCCTTCTCTGTGCTACACTGTTCTCCCTGTGATCCCCCACACCATGTGTACTAAACATACTACCCCTCAATCCCCATCTCCCTCCCTCCCCACCCGCCCCCTCCCACACCCCTCCCCTTTCGTAACCACTAGTTCCTTCTGGAGTCCGTGAGTCTGCTGCTATTTTGTTCCTTCAGTTTTGCTTCATTGTTATACTCCACAAATGAGGGAAATCATTTGGCACTTGCCTTTCTCTGCTTGGCTTATTTCACTGAGCATAATGTCCTCCAGCTCCATCCATGTTGTTGCAAATGGTAGAATATGTTTCTTTCTTACGGCCAAATAGTATTCCATTGTGTATATGTACCACCTCTTCTTTATCCATTCATCTACTGATGGACACTTAGATTGCTTCCATATCTTGGCTATTGTAAAAAGTGCTGCGATAAACATAGGGGTGCATATGTCTTTTTGAATCTGAGAAGTTGGATACTTTGGGTAAATTCCAAGGCATGGGATTCCAGGGTCAAATGTTATTTCTATTTTTAGTTTTTTGAGGAACCTCCATATTGCTTTCCACAATGGTTGAACTAGCTTACATTCCCACCAGCAGTGTAGGAGGGTTCCCCTTTCTCCGCATCCTCTCCAGCATTTGTTGTTCTTAGTCTTTTCGATGCTGGCCATCCTTACTGGTGTGAGGTGATATCTCATTGCGGTTTTAATTTGCATTTCCCTGATGATTAGTGATGTGGAGCATATTTACATGTGTCTGTTCTTTTTATTTCTTGAGGCACTGCAACTGGCACACTGTTCATTCTGTTACCCTACCCACCAGAGACCTAAAAGAACTGAATCTGTGCCAGAACTCTTGGGCAGCTGTATTCTTATTGAGGCATTCAATCTTCAGTCCTTTCTGCAGTTGCTATCTTAGACATAGTTTGAGCAGCCTCTTTTACAAAGTATCTTTTCAGCTACCTGGTCTTGCACACTAGAGCTCTCCGGTGTGCATGATGACAAGGTAGTTTCACATACCTGAGAGGGTCCTCTAAGAGAAAGAAAGAGGTTTTGTAGTCTTTAACAGTTGGCTGTCCACCGATTTCTCTTTTGTTGTAATCTAAAGCCTTAATATGTCACCTTGATCTCTGGGTTTTGCAATATGGGAAAAGAATTTCATGCTTAAGTAAATTATACTTGAGAAAAGTTGGTCCTTGGTATTCAGGGAGCTTGCATTGTGGACAAGGCTTCTTTGCCTACAAAAGGCCACACCAATGTCTACTTGCTTGGGTTGTGTATATCTTATTGATAGACATCATTGACAAAACCATGCCATCATGACACAATGTCAGGATCGTCTGCCCAAAGAAGATTGCTGGAAGCCTATGCACTAACTACCTCCTTGATTTACTCTGAGAGCAATGGGCTTTTTTTTTTTTCTTTTTTGGGTCCAGAAGGTCTAATTGTATGATAGGCTATAGGAAAGGTGAGTTCCCAAAAACTTACGATTTGCTTTAACAGTAGTTAATTGTGTTTCCTAGGATGCTTTAGCTCCTTCTTCCTTTTCAAAGAGTTCAGATTAGTGGGGTCACATATTGGACTTGGTGTGCCTTTGCAGCTCATATACTGTTCTAACCCTGGAAATGTCTGACTGCCTGGGCCCCCAACCAGGACTGTAAATAGACTGAGCTAAGCCCTATGAGGGCCAGCTCTCTTCAGGAATGCGTTTCTGTTTTCAGGGAGAAATCATCTTTCCCTTAGAATGTGCCCAAGCCTTTCTGCTCCTGCCATAGCTGGGGCACAGATGAAGATCAGCTTGCCGTTTTTCTGGCAGCCCCATGGGCCTATCCAAAAACAGTAGGGAGAGGCCATCTACAAAAATGCAAATGCCAAATGAGTGCATCTGTAGCTTGTGAGCATAAAGGATCTTACAGATGCCCCTGTATTTTCCAGTTATTTCAGCAGATAAGTATTTTCCAGTTTGCATTTTCTCTACCCACTTCTCTGTGCTGACTGAAGTATCATCTTAGCCATAGTAATAGTTAGGAACAGATTGTTGCCACAGGTAAAGATATAGATACATTTTGAACGAATATGCTGCTAATTAAATTGCTGACCTATCTAAACTTGGGCCTCTGCTGCTCGCATCTGCTGTCCCTGGTGTCCTCCCTTAGTTGCGTGACTCCATGACCTTGTTTTTTTGTTCCTTACAGTGTGAATGGCTGCCCCATGTTGTGTTGATGCCAGTCTGCCATGCTAGCCTGTCTACCAGGGCCAGGTGACCTGTCCTTTCAGCTTCTTTCTCACACGCAGATGAACACTGGACTTCAGAAATGTAAGTAATGTGGATCCCAAGGAAGGGATGTGGTCCTTTATTTTGTCTCTAGTTTGGACTGTCCCAGAGGCACATCTGGGGTAAATTGACCTTGAACTTTGGTACCTCCAAGATAGTCTTCAGCATAGACAGCAAGAAAACAGCTGCAAAACTTGTCAACAATGTGAGACAGTATATATATATATATGTGTGTGTGTGTGTGTGGTGTGGGGTTATGGGCACTGAACCCTCTCACAGTTGGAAATCTGCATATAGTTTTTGACTCCCCCACAACTTAACTACTAGTAGCCTGCTGTTGATTTTATGGTAGAAATGATAAAATAGACTAGTATCTACATATATTTTATGCATTCATGATATGTATAACATTTTCTCAATTTTTTTGATATTTTTAGGTCACACTGTTGTCTGTATTTTTAAATTGTCACAAATCTCCCCAAAATTTCCCAATATGTTTACTGAAAAAAATCTACATATAGGTGGACCTGTGCAGTTCAAACCCATGTTGTTCAAGGGTTAGCTGTGTAACACCCTTCAAAAGAAGGGTTTCATTTTGAACCCCCATGAGGAATTGAATGGAAACTCATAGTCCAGATTATGTACTGTATTTCTGAAGCAAACTGTTTGTACTGTTCTGTTGTTTTGAGCTCTCTGAACACGCTCTACCATGGAAACAGTTTCCTTTGGCTTTGCTGTCTGCCTTCTGAGCCAGTGACCTCAGTTGACAGCAAGTAAAGAAGCTTTCACCTCCAGAAGGGACAGGGATAGCTTTCTCAGTCTGGACATATTCCTGCTAATATACTTCCCACAAGATTGAGCTTTTGAGAACTGTTATCATGTCTTAAATTGGCTGGAAGTGGAGCTTCATACCTCATATTTTCCCAGATTCCTACCATCTATCCCTGTACTACATGGAATGCAATGAAAAGATTCTATTCCTGACTCATTACCATGTACATTATCTTCAGATGTAAAAATGGCCCTAAATTTGGAACAAACCTTCTTTTCAGAGCAAAAAGAGGGAAATCGATAAGGCGTCTAGGCTTACCCTGTAATAGAGAAGGTGCTTCAGCATGTTACTAAATCCTTTATGATGGGTTGGCAAACTTTTTTGGTAAAGGGTTAGATAACAAATATTTTAGGTTTTTTGGGCCATATGATCTCTGTTGCATCTACTCAACTGTGCTATTGGAGGGCAAAGGCAGCTGAAGACAATATGTAAACAAATGAGTGTGGCTGTGCCCCAATAAAACTTTTTGCGAGAACATAGCAACTGGATTTGTCCTGTAGGCTGTGGTTTGCCAACCCTTGCTCTATGAGATCATCCTCAGAAATTAAAATGGTCTAGCCTCTTGACTTCCTTTCTTTGAGGGAGAATAAGGCTGGCTAGTTCTGGAATTTGGGCAATGAATCCAACTTGCATAATGACAAAGCTAAAGGTGATCATTTTCTTTCTGCAACTGCCTGACACTACCAGCAAACTCAGCTGTACCAGCTTTTCCCCAGCCTTTTTCTTAATAAATAATGATTGGGTAATGAAGTTGTGCGTGCTCCCTGGTTGCCCAAATCTGCATGCTAACCGCATCATAACTGGTGCTGGACTTCTGGAACACAACTGAAGAGGGCGCACACTTGGAAGTATACAATAAGATGACCAAAAACAGCTCACTGACTTTCTTCTAGGTTCCTTAACATACTCTGACAACTTCACCAGAGATGTGATACCAAGGGGTGAGCCATTTGGGAGAAAGGCAGATTGGCAGCTTTATCTTAGGTGCTTTATCTTTAGATTTCCACTGATCCTTTTCAAAGCAGCCCCCAAATAGCCTCTGCTAACCACTGTCTCCAAATCTTTACTGAACAATTGAGATATCCTTCTTATTGGTTTCAGGCTCACCTGTCCTTTTGAGGGATGTTGTATGTAAATCCTTTTGACTCTCTTGTTGCTACCCTTAACTACATTCAAACTTTTGCAGAAGAGAAAGCCCAGTGGTGTTTTCAAGCTTGCTTGCTTTCTTCTCTCCTCTCCCAAAACATTTAAGAAAAAAAAAACTTGTCATGTGACTTAGAGCTGTTAGCATTAAAACATTTACAGTTAAGATGAAATAGAATATAAGCTGTCTTCTTTGGGAACCAGTAGCCAAGAAGCTGCTCAGAGCCCAGGCATATCAGCTAGAGACCTTAATATCAGTTTTGCAACTCTGCTATTCAGCTCTTCCCTTCCTCCCCCCCACCCCCAAACCTTGAGAGGGTATTGTAAGTTGCTAGAAACACAGAACTTTGTATCTGGTGGGGTGGAGTTGGGTACAGAAGCTTATAACTTAATGTGCTTTATATTGTCAGAGTCAGCTAAAGGCAGGGAAAGGTGGATCAGGGGTCAGGAGATGGGATATGTGCCTTCTTGGCCCAGCACTGGAAGTCTCCTGGCTAATCATTTTCTCTTGGCTTAAGCCACTGTATGTACAGAAATACAGGATTGATCCATTCTAACTCTAACATTTTCTCTTCTCTTCCTTTCCTAAGGGTATAGGAGAATGTAATGCATTTCCCGTCTTAGATTGTAATTTGCCATAGAACAGATGGGATTAAATAAAATCTTGGCTTTGGGTGAGGTAAAGGACTTGGTAGAGGACCACAGTTGGCGTTAGTTGGATTCCCTCCCAGAGCTTTTCCAGATTGTATATTCCAGTATGTCACTTGCTTTAGGAGTCCCCAGCCGTTTGGAACTCTGGACTTAGAAAATTTGTTTTCCTTTGACCCGTTTTCTCTTCATTAACCCCTTGCTTCTGCTCCTATATCACCAGCTCACAGTCAGGTATAATAGTGGCTCAGTAAATATTTCCAGATGAATGGTTGAAGGGTCCTTGGTCCCCAGATCTTTCAGACAACAACTTTGACCTCCTTCATTGTAGAGTCCTGGGGCCTGGGACATATGTCAAAATTACACTCTTTTACTGCTTCTTTGTATGTCTCTCTGCCCCCTAGTGGAAGGTCTTGGAAATGGTCAATTGGCCCAGTTAATCATCAGAAATACCGGTGAGATTAACGTTTGTTTAGTGCCTACCATATGCCAGGAGCTGTCTTGAGTATTTTTATATATGTTCTTACTCATTTATCAATAATTCCACAGGGGAGATTCTCATCTTTCTTTTAAGGATGAGGCGTAGAGTGTCTGTCACTTGCCAACAACAACATTGGGCTAGAACTCACTTGGGTCAGACTGTTTGAAACACAGGCCCTGTGCCTTTCCACCTATAGATAGAGTTCCTGCTGCATATGTCCCCAGTGTTACCTTTCAGAATAAAGGGTGAACCACTTGCTGGACTCACAGAATGTGGTCTCTGTCTTGTCCAGCACACTCATCTAATCTTTGAGATTCTTCCTTCACAAAGATCCTGTAGCCTGTGCCTACCCTCCCCTTTGATTCTCTTTTTTTTTTTTTTTTTTTTGTCACACTGGTAACAATAACTAGCATTTATTGGGTTTTTGCTGTGTGGGAGGCATGGATGGATAGATAGATAAATAGTATACATATATACATTTAATTCAGTTTAACTTCTCTCAAGTTAAGTTAATCCTAACAAACACCTATTCCAATCCCCCTTTTACCATGAGGAATCTTCAACTCTTACAGCTGGTGACTTCTCCAGGGTAGTAGAACTAGAATTTACACCCAGTTGGTCTGGCTCCAAATCCCATGTTATCAATTACTACACCATTTGTAACAAATGTCAAAAAATGTGTATACTTAGTTGCATATTTTCTTATTCGAATTATCCTCTTTGATTCTGATCCTATTATTTGACTGCCCTCAGCACTGTTGTCAGCATCAGTAGAGGCAGCACAAAGAGAACTAATCAGTTTAAGTGTCCCATTCCATACTCCTGAATGAGGACAACCTGCCTTCTGCCTCTGCTAGAAAGAAACAACCTGAGAGCTGGTACTGACTTGGAACAAAGGGTTCTGTCATTCAAGGAGCTACTCTACCACTCTTTCTTACTTGGCCTTCAAGAAGCCCACCAACATGGAGGGAAGCCCAGGGGCAGGCCCTCATTTCCTGTCTGAACTAAAACCCAGCAACTTTGGGCTCATTACTCAGCTAAGTCCCAGTTGTACAGTTGGGCAGTACCTATACTAACTGCACTTCCAGAGGATTTACTAGGTCTCCACTGTAGGTGAGTCACTGGGCTGGGAGAGTCTCATGTTTTTAACCATTCAGACAGTGGCTGACTTGGGTAGCTTCTAATGGAATTCTGATGCCTTGAGTTTAGGGACTCTCTCTCAGTGACCCTAGACTTGTCCAGGAGAATGTAAGAAAGGTCAGAAAATGGCCCATTTCCTGAAGACTGAAACCCATGGAGGGTCATTGGCTTATAAGAAGCTGTGGAATTTTAGACTGCTCTCAGGGGTTTGGCCCTGCTCTCCAGCTAGTGCTACATAGTATATGGGAGATTTCTGGGCATCTCTGCCTCCTGCTTCCTGCCCTCAATTGTCACCAGTCACATCATCCTTTTAAGACTTTCTCCAAATCAGTTGTCTTACAAACATATCACTTAAGAATGGAGCATCTATTCTATACTCAGTAAATAAAGCAAAACGTAATGTGGGAGTGCCTGCTATGCTCAAAGCATTGTGCCCATGAGAGCACAGACCTTTTCCTTTCTGTGCCCTTTTTGCTAAGTTCCGCTGTGTTGAACTGGGGCTCAGTCTGTCCGCCCCTTCTGACTTGAACTTTCTTTTCCTGTTTTCAAGAGAAGCATTTTCTAAGCAGTGCCTTTTTCCTTCTAACACTTCTGTTCACTTCTGTTCCAGCTGATGCCTAGTGATGTGACTTTGAATGGAGTCTCCTTTGAGCCAAGCCAGCTGAGGCCACAGCCAGGCATTCTGTCAGCTTAGTCCTTAGTCTTTCCTGGCTGCCTTCTGTGAATGGAGGAAGTAGGGCGGGAGTCAGCTAGCTGAGCCTAGGTTCCCAGCCAAGACCCTTTACTTCTGCTCTGGGCAGTCTGTGTACTTACTCACCCAGCAAGCCTTTATTAAGCACCTTCTGTGTATACTCAGGGCAGACCCTGCCTCAGAGAGAGGGAGAACAGAGCAGAGGACCCCTGTAGGAGCCCAGTATCTTTAAAGGGCTCTTGTTCTCTGAACCTTTTCCTTTGGCTGGAAGTGCGACATCTGCTGGAGCCCCCTGATGGAACAAAGAGACTGTTAACATTAAATGAGGCGCATTGAACGGGTCTTAACGCAGTCTCCAAAGACAAGCAGGTTTTTCCTCTTTCATTTTGGAAAGTGACAGCTGACAAGGGCCGAATACAGACTATTTTTAGCTCTCAGGACCAAGACTCTCTGAATCCTTTCTCCTCATCTCCCTCCCTGCTGCCCTGTTATTGTCACCCCCCCCACCAAGGAAATAAATAAAAGCCTTTTGATCCTCACTCAGTCAGGCAGAGTAAGCTGTAAACAAAAGTGAACTTGTGACCCGGGGTTAGGGGAAGGCTAGTAGCAGCTTATTCCTCTGCTTCTGGAAGAGAAGCATCCTGTTTGCTGTGCCAGGATGCCCACCCAGTGGACATGGCATCCTAGCTGCCAAGGCAAAAGAGAAAGCTGATGCCTCCCTGGCCACTTCAGACTGAACTGTAGTCACCCTGGGTGCTCTCTTTACTAGGGTGTCGTGTGGAGACTGAGGCTTCATCTGAAATGAAGACGAGGGATGACAACTTTGTTATCCACTCCCTACCCTAGGCCTTCAGAGGGGAATCTAGAAGGGCTGGTTGGCTTGGCACTGATGAGCTCCCTCTCCTTCTTTGCTCTCCTTCTCCTTCTCTCTCTCTAGGGGACACTACACAGAAAATGAGAACTGCTCACTATCCTACCCCAGCCGAATTGGACGCGTATGCTAAGAAGGTCGCAAACAACCCACTGACTATAAAAATCTTCCCCAACAGTGTGAAGGTTCCCCAGCGGAAACACGTTCGTCGTACTGTGAACGGCCTCGACACATCAGCCCAGCGCTACAGCCCCTACCCGACTCAGGCTGCCACCACCAAGGCAGGCCTGCTTGCCATTGTCAAAGTGCCAGCCAAAAGCATACTCAAGGACTTTGACGGCACCCGAGCCCGGTTGCTCCCCGAGGCCATCATGAACCCCCCAGTAGCACCCTATGCTACTGTGGCACCCAGCACTTTAGCCCACCCCCAGGCCCAGGCTCTGGCCCGCCAGCAGGCCCTGCAGCATGCACAGACCCTGGCCCATGTCCCTCCCCAGACTCTGCAGCACCCTCAGGGTATCCCGCCACCCCAGGCACTGTCCCACCCTCAGAGCCTCCAGCAGCCTCAGGGTCTGGGCCACCCTCAGCCCCTGGCCCAAACCCAGGGCTTGGTCCACCCTCAGGCCCTGTCTCACCAGGGTCTCCAGCACCCCCCGAATCCCTTGCTGCATGGGGGCCGGAAGATGCCAGACTCAGATGTTCCCCCAAATGTGACCGTGTCTACCTCAACTATACCCCTTTCAATGGCGGCCACCCTGCAGCACAGCCAGCCCCCGGACCTGAGCAGCATCGTGCACCAGATCAACCAGTTTTGCCAGACGAGGGCAGGCATCAGCACTACCTCAGTGTGTGAGGGCCAGATCGCCAACCCCAGCCCCATTAGTCGCAGTCTGCTCATCAATGCAAGCACCCGGGTGTCGACCCACAGCGTCCCCACACCAATGCCTTCCTGTGTGGTCAATCCCATGGAGCACACCCACGCGGCCACAGCCGCATTGCCTGCTGCAGGCTCTGTCAACCTGCCCACGGGCATCTCTCGAGCCCCCACTGGCTACCCTAGCGACCTCAAGCCAGTCGCCTGGAACCAGCATCAGCTGGCCCACCTACAACAGATGTGCAGTGAGGCTGGTGGGACACCAGCCCCTAGCCTAACAGGCAAACATGCAGCAGGACGCGAGTTGGCAGGGCCTGGCTTTGTGGGCAAGGCCCCTGCCTACCCGCAGGAACTCTGCCTGGCACAGTCCTTTCATCTGAAGCCACCCCTGGAGAAGCCAACCCCATCCCCACCAGTCAACGGCCTGGCAGCCCCACTGGCCTACCCCAATGGTCACTACTTCCAGCCCCTGTGGAACAACATTCTGCCCACTCCCAATAGCGACAGCTCGGGGTCTCAGGACCTCGCCATGCCATTCCATGGTGGGCAGCCCACAGGTGCACCCCTCGACTGTGGGACGGCTGCTGGGGCCCACTACCGAGCAGGGACTGGGGGCAGTTCAGTGGCAAGCCAGAACAGCTTGATACAAACGGTGGATTACCTAAGCGGGGATTTCCAGCAGGCCTGCTTCCGAGAACAGAGCCTGGCCATGTTGAGCAAGGCCCACCGAGTCCCTGGCAACCGAGCCCCTGATCCCACAGATAGTCGAAATCTTCATATTCAGCACCCTGGGTATAGATAGGTAGCCCTGGTGCCCTCCACAAGCTACACATCATACATCACTCTCCTAGGTTTAGTCTTTATTTTGAGTAACTGGATAGTTTGAAAGTTTTGCTCTTCCAATGTGATCATTCTTAGATGTCTGAAAGGGAATTTGGTGGGATCTGATTGAGGACAGAGAGGGGTCCTCTGTGCCCTCATCATCCTCTCCATTAGCCCCAGCAGCATTTGGGTTTATGTTGGGACCTAACCCCAACCCCAGACTTCTCTCTTCTTCTGGCCTCTCAGTCAAGTCCCTCCCCCTTAGCCCTCTTCCTCCTCCTCTGCCTTTTCCCCTCAGGACTGAGGTGTGGGTTAGGGAAGGGCCCCAGGTGAGGAGCTTTAGGTGCCCAGCCCGCTAAGCTAGGCCTCTCCCTGTCTGTCTTTTGAGATGAAGAAGCCAGACTTCCCAAGTGCTCTGGAAGCAAGTTCCTTATTCTCCCAAAGGCTTCAAAGCAAAACCGACCCAGTCTTCCATCTCCTCCCAGCGCTTCTCCATGCTTAAAGACTGTTTGACATCTGCCATGATCCTAGATATACTGCCCTTGTTCTTGCCACACTCTCAAGGGCATCCTGCAGGCATGAGCTGTAGCCTTGAGGCATGGGGAAAAATCTATCTTTATATTGATATCCTGGCACCTCTCTCCCCTTTCCAGCCCTAGAGAAATGCAGTGACCATCCAGCATACCCAAGATCCCTTTCTCACTGTTACCCTTATCCCCCATCCTCTCCAAAAAACAAGCAAAACAAAACAAAATCTTGAGGAATTAGTTAGGTAAGGGATGATCACATTGGAGTTTGGAATTAAAAAACACCAAAAAAAAAAAAAGTTAAGATGCATTTGGTTCTCTACACTGGCTAAGAATATTGCTCTACACTGTAAGTTTTAAACGTCCTGTTACTGTATGAATGTCATGTGGGTTTGAGTAGCATTGTGTGTGAGTGGCCCCACAGGTACATTCACCTTCTAGTCACCTCCTTTCACAGCCCCTCAGTTTAGTGAAGAAAGAAAGAAAAAAACACAAAGCCTTAAGCTCTTTGAATTCTTCCCTTACCACATGAGCATGGTTCTAACAGCCAGAGGTGGGCCTACATTGGAAACAGCCCCTCCGGCCCCCTTGCCCATTCTTCGCACATACCCCCATTCACTCCATGCTCAACTGTCTCGTTAACCAAGTGGCAATTAGTTGGCTAGAAATTTAAAACTTTTCTGTAACTTTAAATTTAGATGTTTTGTTGTAATTTTTGCACCCTTCTGTTAAAGATGAATAGTTGGGCTCTTTTTTTTTTAACCAATAAGCCCTTACTACCTTTCCTCTTGTCTCTGGGGAATGTGACCTGATGTTCTTATTTAAGATTTTGGGTTTGCTTAGTATACTATCCACTGTTCTTTAGCCAGAAATTCCCTAGTGATCTGAAGCAATGTGACTGAAGACCAGTTTTTAAATTATGTGTTGGCAAGTTGCCTTATATTTAAAAAAAGGGGAAAAAAAAGAAAAAATGTCTGATTGTGTTATGCCAAATGATAGCATCACAAAGTCCTAATTTATTTTTCCCCATTGTTTTCCTGTGAACACTCTGTCAACACTGGTACCTCCCTCTCCTGAGCTCTCAGGAGCACCTACAGCTTCTGTTGCAATGCCTTCTCCCAAGGTGTTGGCCACCATCTCACCCAGGGCCCCCTTCCAGTTCTCGCTTCTCTGAGTTAAATTTAAAGAGCACCACCGTCTCCCCTTGTCCCTGCTTGACCTCCAAACCAGATATTTTCAATGTAATTTTTCCCAATGCCTCTCCCCGAAAGGTGAGCTGCCCTTTTAGGATACTGGACCAGACACCAACTTGGGGGCTTTAAACCAAACCTCAAGCCCATCTCTTCCCGTGTAGGGGTGCAAGTCTCTGAAGCTCTCACTCCCACCCCTAGTCTGCATGGAAAATGTACTGTGACCCCCCCCCCCCGACTGCCTTTGCCTTTGGTGTGAGATGTTTCCTAGTTCACCCTGAGCCTCTCTCCCTCTCTGCCAGCCAACCCCCAACCAGCAATAAGGGTCCAAGCCAGGGCCTCCTATCCATGCTCCCTGCCTCCATACTGCCCCCACTGCCCCCAGGGGATACCTGGATTTCCACACTGTCCACATACTGTAGCATTCATTCTCCATCTCCCTCATCTTCTCACCTGTGGTGGTTTATGGGTGTGATGGGGTTTTTAAGATTATTATGAACCAGTAAAAAGGAAAACGCACCTTTGGATCTTGTCCTATTCGTTTAATGCTGTGAATGTTTGAGGTAATTTTTCTTAATGGTGTCTCACATCTCATTTACTAGAAGTGAAGTAATTCCTCATTGTTAAGAGGGGATCCCTATAGTAGTCATTCCACTCAGAAGCCCTCCCAAACCATTATCCCGGGTGCTGTGATGATGGTGAGGGAGTAGATGGCCCAGCCAGCTGCTGGGCCTTGGCCCCAGGCAGGGCTGTGAGGGGCATGGTGGGATCTGATAGGTAAGTGGGGTTGGCTGCCCTCTGCAGGAGGCTGCGAGTGTATTGTCAGTTCTACTCCAAGGACCATCAGTCATGGAAAATGGGCCATCTAGCTTGCTAAAAAGCCAATTTAAGATTATACATCCCACCCCTTTCCCACCTCCAACTTTGGAATTTCTCAGGACCATAGAAATTAGGTGCTATAATCTGTAACATGTGAAGTGGCCCCCTTGGTGATCTGAACCTTACGTTATTAAAAAACTTCCCCTTTTGTCTTAAGTGAAGGCATTTCCCTCTGTCAGAGTTCAGTTTTCCGTACCACCTTCCAGTTCACTGTACCAAGATGGTTTTATCTGGTGGAGGGCTGTCTTGACCTCAGCATAGCAGCCAGGGCCCATTTCCCTCTAGATCAATGAATTCGACCTTCTCGAAGGCTAAGCTTGTGGTTAGTTCCATAGGCTGGTTATGTCCTTTCCTATCACCTGGTAAGGTATCTTTTCACATCAGTCTGTGTGTGTGGGGAGTGGAGAAACCAATAACTACAGCCCTTGAACCTCTCCCTAACACACAATAGTTTCCATATACTGATCCTCTCAGGGCCAGGCAAGGTAAGACATATAATGATTAATCTTTACAACCTCAGTAAGCAGGATTACTCATTTTACCAATGGTAGATGCCGTGATGGCTCAGTAATTTACATCAGAAAGCAGGCACAGCGAAGATCCAAATCTATGTCCAAATTAAAGGGAGCTGTATATCAAGATTGCTGGAGCTTTCAAAACAATCCAGGCCCTGCCTCAGACCAGCTAACAGAGCACTGAGAAGTCTGTTCATTCCTATTTTCATCAGAGAATCACAGGCAGCGATGCTGTGTAAAAAGCAAATGAGTGTGGATGCCTCACTTATACAGCCAAAGTGGTGTATACCTCGAAGGTCCCTTTGTTCCGCTGTCTCAGGGTGTGGGCTGGGTTTTAGAGTTAGATTAGCATTCACTAAGCACTTGTTTTGCGGTACAAACATGTCTCATTAAATCTTCACTACAGCCCACTAAGGTCCTTTATAATGGTGATAAAAGTTTTCACTTGCCTGTTGTACTAAATGGAATGACATCATGTAAAGTGCTTACCACTCCACCACATGAAAGTACTCAATAAAGGGTAGCTAATTATCATTAGACCAAAACAGACCTGCCCAGTGCAGAGGCACTCATCTTCCGCAGGGCGTGAAATCCGGGCCTCGAGCCTAGTGAAATGTCCAGAGCCCACACTTCCCCCATCTAGCCACTAGAGGGAAGCAGCAGGCGTCTGCCTGCCACACACTGCTGGATGCAGCTCCACAGGTCCACCAGAGGGTGATCAAAGCCCTGCAGCTGAATCCTGGGGCCAGAGTGGCAGCTGCCAGTCTTGGGTTCTGTGCTTCATATTGGGGCCCAGCCTCCCAGGATACTAACCAACCCAGACGAGTCAGGCTGGAACCAATTTAATAAATAGTCGAGGCTTTATTAAAAATCAGGCTCCCCTGCTGTGCTCTGGCACTAAGTAAATAAATAACTAGAGGGAGCACAGCTGGAGAAAGGGGAAGAGAAATCAGATCTCAATGAGATTATTTTAACTACCCCTCACTTTCCCAACTCTCCCTCCCTCTCCCCACTATGGCTCTTGGGACAAATCACCAGCAGGCACCTCAGCTCAGGGTAGTGTGTGGCTGCACCAAGGCCTGTATGCCTTGCCTGGGAGAGGAGACAGGCCTTGGGATCACTTGTTCCAAGCCCTTGAGGACCTCAAGACCTGCTCCCCAAAGGCCAGGACTGAAGCACCAATAGGAGGCACCTGAGGGTGGTAGCGAAGGGGTAGGAGTGGGGTAACAGAACCTAGGCGGCAGCAGCTGAAAGGAGGCCCAGCCCCCTCTCCAGGTTCATGCTTGACTAAGGTCATGTCCCACCCCACTTTCTCCTGCATCCCCTTCTGCACTCAGCTGAGGATCTTTCGGGGCAATTCAACAGAGGCACGGATGAAGACTGCATCATCCCGCACATAGTTTCGCTTGCGGATATCCTGGTGAGAGATGAACTTGGGGTAACCAAAGCCTAGAGAACTCTCATCCAGGGACCCCCGCCAAGTGCCTGGTTTTTGAAAATTCTTCCAGTTAGGGTCAGGGTGAAAGGTCTCAGTGACATGCTGTGGCTTGGCCAGCCCAGGGTCGCTCTGATCCAGCAGGGAGAAGGTGACACGGCGGGCAAAGGGCCACTCCAGGAGATTGTCAAAAGCACCTGGCAGCACGCGAATGTAGAGCGAGAGATGTGTGCCCTCACCACTGCCATTGCCATTGAGGAATGCAGACACCTGCAGCTTGTAGCCATACTTATGTGTGTAGAAGGCCGGGCTGAAGCACTCAAGGTTGGGCTTGGCTTTGGCCTCCTGTAGCCGACGTCCATAGCTACCAATCTTCCAGATGAGCACGCCATCGCTGCCCACTGACAGCTCTTCCAGCTCTCGCCGCAGGTCCTGGAGCTCCTGCCGTTGCCGGCTCACCAGAGCGCACATCATAGCCAGATGTGGCTTCACACTCTCCTCCACATGCCGTGCCATTGCCAGCTTAGGGCACTGTTGGCAAAGCCCCAGGCCATGGGGGAAGGGAGGAGAGTTATCAGTAGGGGCAGGCCCAGGGGAGAGGGGATGAGTAGGTACAGGGTGGTAGGCACCCAGCTTTGCGTGAGGAAGACAGAGGGCACTAGGAGGTAGCTGAAGCTGGCCAGGAAGGGGAAGGCTTCAGAGGAGCAGAGCAGGGACCAAGGGCCTGGTCTGCACTGAGGCTTCCAGGACCTAGAAGGGGGCTGACAGGAAGGAGGGGCATCTCACCCTGTGCTTGCAGCCGGAGTCTTTGAATGGACACAGCACCAGGGCAGTGCTACAGCTGTCCTTCAGGTGGCCTGGCAGGTCCTCCCGAGCCACAGTGCCCACACCACACTGGTTGGGACAAGGCACAGGCAGCCGCGGGCACTGATATTGGTGGCTCTAGGCCACAGAGGGAGAGAGACAGCAGTCAGTAGCCTGACTCCCTGCTACGTACCCCACAGCGCACTGCTCAGGAAGGGCCTCACCTGGATGGTGTCAAACACGAACTCCTTGGTGCAGTAGGTGCAAGGCTGGGTGCGCTTGGGGCACTCAGAGGTGGCATGCTGGGCCAGTAGCCGCCGCATCATGCGAGCACCACACTTGTTCTCACAGTACACACTCTCTTGGGGGCACACGCCCTCGTGGCTCTGCAAATGCCAGAAGGGGTGCGCTTAAGGGATCTCCAGGCCACCAGGTACCCCACTCCCCCTCTACCCTTAGCCATACCCCACCCACCTCAAAGGCCTCCCCACTGAAGTCACAGCCACAAAATTCGCACTTGAGGCGCCGCTTGGGGCAATCATGCTGCAAGTGTGCAGGCAGGTCCCGGCGACTCAGCTTGGTGGGGCAGCGATTAGGGCAAGGGACAACATTGAAGCTGCAAGTGTTCAGGTGGCCCTGCTGGGAAGGACTGCAGTGAGTGTCTGCCAAGGGAGGGGTAGGGGTAGCCTTCCCCGCTCAGGCTTACCTGGAGATGGCGAAGGGGCCCACTCCAGCGGCAGCCCTCTTCACTGTGGATGCAGCGGATAGGCAGGCCCAACACCTGTACCTCCAGCTCTGGGTCTGGGTAGATCTGTGAACAGGGATGTGGGGGACCTGGTCAGGGTCAGTGCCTGCTACAGTCCCCGGTGCCTACCCCCTCCACTCCCAAACAGTTCACTCTACCTTAGAGCCAGCACCACCCTTTCTTGAACTGTATTCCCTCAGTGCCCAGGGACGATAGGCACAGCAGGTGCTATATGCTCCAAACTGGGTCCCAGGGTTCTCAACATGCCTGCACATGACACTCCCCTTTTGAGTGGCAGCCAATCAGCCTGCTCAGTCCCAAGCAACTCCCATACCCTCTGCTTCCTTCCACTGGTAGAGGGGTCCTGGCCCTCAGCACAGGTCTGGCTTGCCACCCGAAGGGGAGGGGAGCACTTCTTGTGGGCACAGAGCAGCTCTTGTGCACCCCCACTGGCTGGGCACTGTGCCTGCCCTCCAGGGCAAACACTGGACTCATTTGCAAATTAGCCTGGTGGGAGAGAACAGGCCACCTTTGTGGGGGTGCATGATTCTGCAGCACTGAGTTGACATTGGCTTTAAGCCCACTGGCTGCCAGCAGCTTCAGGCTCCACCAAGGGCAACAGCCTGTAACCTGGGCCTCTGCCTGGCACTGTGGACTCACCTTGGCATAGTCTAGAGGAAGTTGGTCCTCAGGGCATTTGAAGACTCCTTCACTGTGAAGTGGGAGGGTACAGGGTCAAGGCTCCACAGTACTGGCAGGACCTGGGCCCCACCCTCTCAACCAGGGCAGCCTCCCTCCCTCCCCAGACCGGTTCCTAGCCAGCCCCACCTGAGACAAGAGGGCAAGCAGAGGCCTGAGGGTACCCACTTCCACAGGACCCCAGCTCTTGTTCCAGGGTGGGGGGTTCTGGGCCTAGTGGAGGCAGAGACAGCTGCCTCAGACAGCATTTGTCTAACAGGTGGCAGCTGGCACCCCTCCCCCCAGGAAGGCAGCTGCACTAGAAAAGAACAGGCTGCCCAGCCAACCCTCCCTCGACCCCCCGCCTCAGGCTAGTTTTATCATTCTCGGATAGGGGGTGGTGGGTGAGCAGGGAGGGGCTGAGATCAAGTGCCAGGGCTGCCCAGCCCCCAGGAGGGTGCTGGGCCAAGAACCCAGGGCAAAGGTCAGCTTGGGGCCACCTAAGCCCATCCCTTCCCTCCACCTGTAAGGGTGTGTCTCCTAAAGCAAAGAAAAGGAAAAGCTCACTCCAAGGCACTGTTTACATGCCCATCCAGTCTTCACCTCCTGCCTCTAAGAAGGGGGGTTCAGTGTCCCCATTTTGCAGATGAATGAACTGAAACTCACAGGTGAAGCAGCACCTGGATACATCTGACTCCACAGTTCGGATAGGTTCTACTACACTTTGCAGCACACAGAAAAGGCTGAGCAAAAAAAAAAATGTCTAGGCAAGCACAGCCAAGACTGATCACTGCAAGGCATGAATCTGCAGTTTACTGACCCTGCCCGCTGCCGTCCTCCACCAATCCCCGCCAGGCTGTGAGCACCTAGGAACCAGCTGGCAGGCCTCCTTCCACCAACATGGCCTTGCTGACCCTAGCCAGGACCAGTCACGCACACCTGGCGTGACCTAGTCTGGGCAAGGGCTAACCCAGCAGGACTGAAACCCTTGGGCATGGCATTCCTGGCAGGTCTGAGTCAGGAAGGTGGAAGGCAGGCAGGGATCAAGGCAGAAGCCACATGGCAGCCCTGTCCATGATGGCACTTTGCAGGAACTGAATGCCTCAGGTGCCCACAGACCTCTAGTATCCACCTCCTCCCCTCAACTCCACTGCTATACAGGGACACGCCACCAATACCGATAATACATGCCCAGGCACTGAGCTGTGCCTGTGCCCACAGGGCAACCAGCCTTCCTGGACCAACCTGAGTAATAACCCTGGCGGGAATGAGGAAAGAGGGGTGGGCCACGGGGGAGGGGGTCTGCTGGGCTGCTTCAGGAATGTGCTGACTTACTGGTTTTGTAGACAGGGAGGGGACTGAGCCGAGTCCCCAGGCTTCAGATTAGCCTGAGCTGCTTGGGGCCCAGCCAGGACAAAGGTTCCACCAGGGCTGTGGACACCCTTGCTTGTAGGGTAGGAGGTGGTGGTGAGGAGCAGAGCTCGCCCAACCGCTGTCCTTTCGGGGCCTCAGCAGCACAGCTCAGGGTAGGGGAGTGGGGGAGATAAAGGCAGACTGCTCCAGGCTGCGCAGTGGAGGCCCAGGCCCAGGGGGTAAAACAGGATGGGGGGAGGGGCCTCTGGGAGAGGAAGAGGGGATTTCCGGGAGGGGGAGGGGCAGAAAACACCAAAGCACCGAGGGGCAGAGATGCAAGGAAACAGGCCTGACAGCCCCCTCGCCCCATCTCTGAAGCAGGCAGGGTGGGTCTGTTGGGGGTGGGGGTATTGGGGAGACGCTCAGCTGGCCTCATCTGGAAACCAGAGGGCCAGAGAAGGGCACCAGAGAAGACAATGGGACTGTGTGTCTGTAGGGGAGTACGTGTGTACACTGGCTAGTGGAGGGAGGAGGGTGAGGGAAAAGGAGGAGGGGGCGGCCCAGCAGCTTGTGCAGAAGCATCTGTGAGGGCAGGAGCCGGCCCAGGCTGTGGGGAACTGAAAACAAAGAGTCTGCTGAGATTTCCGCCAGCTCGGGGCTGTGGAGGACGAAGGGAGGGAAAGATCACTGAAGGCCGGAGCCCCAGACGTTATTCCCTGCCTGCGCCCCTGGATCCCCTCTGCAAAGAGCCTGCTGACAGATGGTTATGGCTGATCCAGCCTTTCCCCTGTGCTCTTGGGGAGCAGACTTCCCCAGAAGTACGGGATCCTCCTCCTTCCCGCCCCACACCCGAGCGAGCGAGCCTGAGCACTTCCCAGCGAAAGCAGGAGATTCAAGAAGCCCCAGGGTGCCCAGAACCCAACGGATGCCCTAGAGCCGAGGGATCACCTAGCTCCCCCGAGGGTAGGGGGTCTTCAGTGACACCCAGAGTGAGACTCCATCGTACAGGCTTATAGACGACCTGCATTACTCAAGACCCCCAGGGCCAGGGAGGGACGCCCAAAGAGTTCCTGCTTCAGGGCAGATCTGCAGTATCACCGTCCTCCCGGTTGTGACCACAAGCAGCAGGGGATTAAATCCCAGTAATGCCTTTAAGTAATGGTGTGGCCACGGGCAAATTGCCGCCTTTCTTTGAATCTCGTTTCATCACCTGTGAAACGGGAGAACAATAGCTGCTGTTCTGTTAATGTTGGAAGACTCAAACGAGGTTAGATGGATGAAGGCTCCGGAGGCGTAAGGTGCTGTGCGGGACAGAGGGTTTTGTCCTCTTCCCAGAAGGATTCAAAGTTCAAGGATGCTGTCGCTCTCGCTCTCAGGTGAGGGGGAAGGACCGGCCTGGGTCAGGAAGGGCCTCTTTTCCCACCTCCAACCCGCGGGAAGGTACGGAATTCTTTCGAGCTAGGGCGCCGGTGAGACCCGGGGCCCTACTAACTGGTGCGTGGGGTCCTCCCTCGGGCCTGACGTCACTGCCACCCCGTGACATCACGACGGGCGCCCTGAGGTCACGGTGCCAGGGCCAGACAAAGGCCCAGCGTACCTCCAGCCTGGGCCCCTCTCCATGCGGTGTCCCCCATCACGCTCACCACCGGCCATCCCGCGCTACCCCCGGCCCGCACCTGAGAAACTCCTGCAGGCAGGTGTCGCAGAAGCGGTGGCCGCAGGTAGAAACCTGCACGGGCTCGCGCATGGGCTTCCCGCACAGAGGACACAGCAGCCGCCGCTTGGGCTTCTCCAGGAACTTGTAGTCGAAGCCGGGCATGGCGTGCAGGCGGGCGAGCGGGGGGCACGGGCGAGCGGGGCCAGACACGCGGCGGCCCCACAGCCCGCGCCTCGCTCCGTCCGCGATCCAGGCTCCAGGCTCCGGGAGGCGCCGACTGGCGGCTGCGGCCTGCGGCCTGCGCCCAGCCCGCGAGCCCTCCCGCCGGAAGAGGGGGCGGGGCCGCGCCCGCGCGGTCCTAGTGCCCGTATCAGCCCGGCTCCCCACCCACCTCGCGACCACGGGTAAGCGTATGGCCAACCTCGTCTGCTCCGTGAAGCACGGGCTCCTCGTTCCCCTTTGTAAGAGACTGTGGCTTCGACGTGGGGGAACCTGACGCTAGGTGGGGCGGAGGGGCCCGGGCGCCGGGCCTGGCCGCGCCATAAAGGTTCACTTCTCCAGAGTCGACAGCTCAGTCTCTGGGGCCACGTGTCGCTCAAAGGCCCGGGGCAACAGCTTCCAGGTGTTAGGCAGCCGAAGCCTGGCAACCAGATCCGGGGAGCCCGGCTGGGGCGGGGAAGCCAGGCTGGGCGCTGTGCCAGAGGAACCACAGCCCCAGTCTAAGGCTTTGCTCACATTCCCCTGGCCCGGGCTGAGCAACCGAGATCAAGATCGAAATCAAGCCCAGCCCCGCCCTGGGGTGTCAGGCCGTCATCCCCACCCCTGGAGAGACCACATTCTAGGCAGGCAGCTGATGTTTTTATTGGCGCTACTTTCCAGTCAGCTGGGAAACTGGTCTATTCAGGCCAGCTGCCCTTTCCCCCGTCTGCTTAGGGCGAAAGGCATGGGGTAAGAGGAACAACCTTCAGCAGGGATCCCCTCTGCAGTAGACACTTTGCAGCTGATGCACTCCCCAGCCCGCAGGGGAGAAGAGGCGCCGAGAGGTTTTTGCAGATCCCAGCCTCAGGATTTAGGAGTGGGGGCAGGCAGCAGCATTCCCTCCCCAGGCAATGCAGACGCTAGGCAGCTGGAATGGCCAGTCCAAGCTTGCCCTGCTCCAAAGCACTGAGCTGCTCTCCCAGTGGGTACCAGAGACTTTTTTAACTGGGCTGGGAGAAGAGGCAGGGCCTGGGTAGATCCACAACAACCTCCAGCCTTTTTCTGCCAAGGCTCGGGATACCACCCTACTTCCAAAGATTTGGTTTGGCTTCCAACCCTAGCCAGGCTGGACGCTGGGGAAACTGACTTAAGAGAAGAAGGGGTGAGGAGAAAAAAAAGTTGTAGGGGGAGCAGGGTGGGTGGAGGTTTCCAATATACAGGACCAAAAGCAGCGCAGGGGCTTCACTGGTTCTTATACCCCATTGAAATCACAATACAGGGGACTGGTGGTGATAGTCTTGCCTCAGGCACCTATACTTCCCAACATTCAGTGCAGAAGCAGTATCAGAGTGGTTCAGAGATGTACCGAGGTGTCTCAGGGGGGAACTGGTTCTTCTGTGATGGCTGGAGGGTATAAAAGAGAAACCTCTGCACCTTCCTTCCCAAGGGGCAGTGCCTCTGGCAAGTTCACCCACCTCTGCTCCCACTCCACACTGGACTCTGGGCCCTGACTGACCAGAAATAAAGGCTTCAAAATAAACTGGACTCACAGGTAGGAGGAAAAAGAATGCATTAGGGCCCTGGGAAGCAGTGAAGGCAGCCCTTCAGGGAGTCTAAGTATTCACCCTTCCCCACCCCAGGCTGGATATTACCTGAAGCTCCTGCTTTCACCTATCTGGGTGCTGGAGATGCTTTTAGTGATTTGGGCTATGACCACTGGGGATGGGAGTGTGGGCAGGAGCCAGCTGGGGTGGGGTAGGAAAAGTTATCACTCACAGCGAACAGCCAGGAGAGTGTTTCCATGGCAACAGGACACAGAAGTCACAGTGTAGGGGTGTGTCTCATCCAGCTGCACTGGCTTTGGGAGTCCAGCATCCTCATCCCTCCTTCCCAGTCGACCTCGGGCCCCTTTACCCCAAGAGTACACTTCACCTTCTGCCAAAGAGAACCCCAAGGAGGGAAATGGGAAGAGGACATAGCTTAGGATGCAGCTATCCTAGACTGCCATACTGGTTCAACAAGAGGTTGCTGAGTTCAGCAGCCCTGAGCAGGATAACCCAGTACTGCCCACAAGCCTGCCCTGCCCCCCACCTGCCCCCATAATGCCCATTAATCACCTGCCCCAATGGCTACAGTGAAGGCATCACCACAAGCCACCATTGCTATCCTGATGCCCTGGAGGCCTTGGACTTGACAAGGTGCCCGGCTGACCCGGCGAGCATTGGTGCCCAACTGCCCATGCTGATTGCTGCCAAAAGTGTAGCAGTCACCAGAGGCTATAGAGGAGAGAGGAAAGTAAAAAAGGGGTGTCTTGACTGAGGCCTGGAGGAGGCCAGGAGAACCCATCTCTGGCCTCCTATGCCCAGAATCTACTCACCAGTCACAGCAGCTGAATGAGCAGTGCCCAGGTCCACACTTAGCAGGGGCTCCTGGTCCAGGGGTGTAGAACCTAGTGGTGTGAAGCTCAGGATCTCCTCTACTTGCTGGGGAGGGGCAGCCTCCTCCCCTAAAGAGAGATGGTCTAGGCCAAGCTTGTTGAACCTTAAGGTAGAGCCAGAGCCAAGTCCAACTGACAATTTGTATAGACTGTCCTGCCCCCACATATCTGGGCAGGAGCTAGGAACCAATGGACAGACCCCACCCTGGGTTGAACCCGGCAGCACCCTCAGCCTATCAATTCTGATCCTTGGTGGGAGGTAGGTAACAACAGATGGAGCATTAACAGCCAGGGAGGGTGAGGGGGCAGGCTAGTCAATCCTGGCGCACCTATTTACCTGTTGCTCCCACAAGCCAGGGCTCGGCCATGCACTGTGAGGATCATGGAGGAGTCAATGCCACATACAACACGCTGGGCTTCCTGTCCTGGGGGCATGGGTACCTGCTGGGGGCAGCTGTGGGACTCCCTGGTGCCTACTCCCAGCCGGCCTACAAGGAGAAACCAGGACAGGGCTAGTTTGAGCTTCAGGATTGGTGATGCCAGGATGAGGAAGACACACAAAAAGGAGGTAACTGCATGAAGAATGAATGCTGTTCTTGGCCTGAAATGCCTATTTTTGGCCCCTCAGTGTGTCAGAACCCTTACTCCTCCTTTAAGGCCCTGTTCAGATGCCATTTCTGTCTCCCCCAGGTGGGGTCCCTTGCCATTCCTTGGGTTCCCAAACCTCTGGACCCTGGGTGGGAGCCCTGATGCTGTCTGTCTTCTGTCATGCTGGAGATAGGTTATCTCTCCCTCCACTAGACTGCGTCCCCTAGGAGAACTGGAACCCAACCTAAGTCATCTCTAGTTTTCAATGCCCAGGCTGATACCTGACCCATAGAGAACCACAATAAACATTGCTGGAAACCTCCTTTATGTCATCAACACCTGAAAGAAGCAACTCTTGTTCATCTTGTCTTAGTGCACAGGGGCACAGAGTAGATGTTCAGTGAAGGCTTGCTGAATGAATGAACAGAACTTGGAAAGAGAGGCGAGAATGGGCCATGGGGTGGAAGGTGGGTATGAAGAGGAGCAAATCATGGAGATGAAGCCTAGAGGCTGGAACAGGGTGGAGAGCTTACCACCATCCCCGCGGCCCCAGGCAAATAGTTCTCGCTCAGTAGACAAGGCCAGCACATGAGAGGCCCCACAGGCCACCTGCACCATCTCATAGCCCAGCAGTTTCTCCACAATGGTGGGCTAGAGAGACAGGAAGCAAAGGGAGACTGTGGGCAAGGGGCTGGGATTAGCTGCCTGGCCTCAGTGTTCCCTGTAGACAAGAAATTGGAACTTGCAAATTCTCATGAGATGGCTGTCTCTTTAGCACCACCCCCCCACCCCCACTCCCCCATCCCCCCACCCCTACTCACACAGTGCAACCATCAGAAAAGCCTGGTATCTTGGTACTTCCCTCCATGCTGCCCACAACAGGTGCAGCTTGGGAGCTAACGGGATCTGATTGCTGCGGATTTCCCTGTCGCTAAGCTGGGTGTCAGGTTTCAGATATGGGCCCCTTGCCATCTCCCTGCTTCCTCCTCCTCAAAGGGAAAGCAATACCCACCTGGCTGATGTCATTAAGGCTGCCATGGCCTAGGCACCCATTGCTGCCGCTGCCAAAGGTCATAATAATGCCTCGGTCTGGGGGCAGTGAAGAAAGGAAAGGGAGAGAGATTGGGCTGCTTCTCCAGAAAGACCAGTCCAACCTTGGGTTGGAGGAGCAAGGAAAAGTTGAAGCTAGGGCTGGAAGAGTGGAATAAGGGAGTAAAAGGCAGGCGTCTCTCTTCCCAGGTGTGTAACTTTGGACAAGTGACTTAGCCTCTGAGTGTTAGTTTCCAGATCTGGCAAATGGGGATAACAACTACCTTGCCAGGCCTGTTGTGAAGGATAAAGATTTTATGTAAGTAAAGCCCCTGGTGTGCAGTAACCAGTAGATAGAAGCATTAATTAAACCAGCAGTTTGCAAATGACATGCAATCAGTAAAGCTGCTCTGGGGGGATTTCTCATAAGAGCAGTTCCCTGACCGACCGGAGTCGACTCACCAGTCAGGCAGGCCGTGAAGAGGTCGCCGCAGGCTACGTGCTTGATGGTCACGCCCGACTGGCCCTCCAAGAAACGGGAGACGAACTGGGGATGCTGCTGTTCCACCGCCCCCGGGAGTAGGGTACCGGCTCTCGCGCCTAGGGGCGGGGCCTGCGGAGGGACGGGGAGGGCTTAGGCGGTGCCTGAGCGCCCCCTTCTTCCCGGCGCCCTTTCAGGCGTCCCACCCCGCACCCCGCCTGCTCACCTCCCATAGGATGAGGCGCCCAGAGCGAGTAACGCCAGCCTTCTGCGTGCGTCCCGCTGCTACCTGGATTACCTCTGTGTTAAGCATCGGCAGCCGCAGCGGGGCACTGAGCCCACCGCCCCAGGCGTACACTGACGACAGTGGCGGAGGAATGGCTGGACGTGCAGGTCCCCGGGGAACGCCTGCCGGGATAGCGCATCAGGCCTGTTAAAACTGCTGGGAATGGGGTGGCAACTGTGGGGATGGGCAGTCAATTACAGTTTACCCCTGCATCGAGCGCTGGTGGTCCGGCTTCCTGTGCTGCCTGGGGCCATGGGAGGCCCGGTGGCCAGGGACTTCTCTGCCCTGCAGACAGATGGGGGCCTCAGGACTTGGGCTCTCCCTAGTATTCTCACATGCACAAATGGAAGACTTGTCCTGAGCCGTCCCTGCCCCAGACGTACGGTGCCTACCCCCCCGACCTCCACTGCCCTTTGCCCCACTCCCTGCACAGGCCTCCTCATGCGGACGCTGCCCACGTCGGTGTGGAGGTTGAGCAAGGCGCGAATGCAAAGGGGCTGCGCCATGATGTGGCTGAGTGGTGGCCGCTGTGCGGGCTCCAGGCTGAGCAGACTCAGGACCAGCTGGCGCAGCTCAGAGCTGTACCGGTCAGAGATGGGTGCAAAGGTGCCACTCATGATCTTCAGCACCAGTGCTGGCAGGTTCTGTGAAGGCACCAACCATACTGTGAGGTTGGCCAAAGCCTCAGGCCTGGACTCTTAGGCGGCAGCATCCCCAGCTACTGCCCTGGCTACCTGGTCTGATGGGGTGGTCACAACTTTGGACTCAGGAACCTTTAGTCTGATGAGGGGCCTCCCAGGATGCCAGTGGAGCCAAACCCTGCTTTCAAGAAGCCCTAATAGGGTGGCTGCAGCTAGGTTCCCAGAAACCCTAGGTTTCTTAGGAAAATCCAAGTCTTGCCCTTAGGAGACTCCCTAATCTGAAGGGAGAGCCCTGCCATCAGAAGCCCTCAGTTTAATTGGGGGACCCAAGTGCTACCCTCAAGAACCCATAATCTGAGGGGAGCCCTGGGGTAGTCCTGCCCAGGGTAATCCACCAATCTGATGTGACAGACTGATTCAGCCATAGGAAGAAACACAGAAGTGGTTGGCACCAAGGACTTCACAGGAGGGAGGTAAAGGTTTCCTATTTTTCCCCCAGGGTCGAGGAGGTGCTGGCTTACTCACCGCAGCCTCAAAGGCCCTCTTGAGGCTAGCCAGCTCATAGAGAACACAGCCCAGGGCCCATATGTCACTCTTCTGGTTGTAGGGTTTGCCCTCACACAGTTCAGGGGAGATGTAGCATGGAGTACCCACCACCTGCAGGAGAGAAGCTGCTATTACAGCCCCGGGAAGGGAAGCCCAAGGGCTCTGCCCACAGGCCCACTTGGAGATAGCTGCTCCCAGAAGCATTCAAAGTGCTTCTTCCTGCAGGACCACCCAGCCAGTGGCTAAGGGGCAAAGGACTTGGGTGTGGCAGTTAGATAGGAATGCAGAGTGGGCCTTGGCCCTCAAAATCTCCAGCACCCTTGAGGTCCCCTTCCTGCCCAGGCACCGTGTAGGCCTTGCTCTTGCTGCTAAGGATCTTGGAGATGCCAAAGTCACCAATCTTGACAACCATGCGGTGTTTGTCAAGAAGGATGTTTTGGGTCTTGAGGTCGCGGTGCAGGATGAGGTGGGTGTGCACATGATGCAGTGCGAGCAGGATCTGCACAAAGAAGTGCAGGATGGTCTCCTCCTCCAGCAGAGAATTACAGCGCTTTTGGATGAACTCAGCCAGGGTGCCACCTGCAGCCACAAGGGACTAGTCAAGATCCAAGCTATTCCATACCTGGGACTCTCCTTTTACAAAATGCCCAGATAGGGCAAAAGGCTTGCCAGAGTCACAACTGGGGTCAGAACTCTATACCTCTGACCCTCAGCCAAGCCCCCCATTCCAAGGATGGAAGTTGACTATCTATGTCCACTATGTCTGCCTGTTCCAGAGGGGAGAGGCAGACACTTTCCTTGGGGCCAGGCCACTGCAAAGAGGCTGGCCCACCTGGTGCATATTCCATGGCAATCATGAGGGCCTTGTCCTCCAGGAAATTCTCATAGTACTCAATAACATTGGGGTGGTTGAGGAGCTTGAGGACCTGGCACTCATTTTGGGCTGCCTGCCGCTCTTCCTTGGTCATTTGTTCCACTGGGATCTGCTTGATGATCACCAGCTTCTGGTCAGCCTTGCGCAGGCACAGGTGCACAATCCTGGAGACACAGAGTACAGAGGTGAGCACCAGCAGAGCCTCCAACCACTTATCAGGTAGGGTTGTCCTGGTGACTGGATGTTATTTGGGAGTGGAGGATGGGCACCCAGAGGTCATCTAACTAAGTGGACAGAATACTGAGTTTAGGAGTATGGAGAACTACCACAAACTCTGTGTGAAACCTGTGGAAAGTCACTTATTTAAGACTCAGTTTCCCCACCGGCACATAGAGAAAATTAAAAATAGCCTTGATCCCTTTAAGTTCCCAAAGGCTCTGGAGTTTACTGCCTGGGTTCAAATCCCGGCTTCTCCTCTTACTAGTCCTCTGGTCTTTGATTATGTGATATCATCATCTAGAAAACATAATGGACCTCACTGGGTTATTGAGAGGATCCAATGAGAAAATGCATGTAAGGCACTTAGCACAGTGCCTGGCACATCAAAAACTACTCAACGAACAGAAGCCATTCATATTATTTTCTTCCAGCTCTGCTCTTCTTTCTTGTTCTCCAGTGCATATCCCCGGTGTATAGCCCAGTATTTAGCACATAATAGGAGCTTGATAAGTATCTGCTGAATGAATAGACTATAAGATAATCATCTCAGTATCAAATTTACATTTCCAGCTCAGATCTTTCCTCCAAGCCCAACTTACATATCCAATACCTGCTTTGCATCTCTACCTGAACGGCTCACAAATATCCTAAATATTAACCAGTTCAAAGTAAAACTCTTTATTCCTGCCCCAGAAACCTTTCCTTCAGTCTCCCCCGTCTCAGTAAATGACACTACTAGTTATTAAAGTCAGACACCTGGAATTCATGCCAGAATCGTTCCTCCATTTCACACTAACACATTAGTAAATCCTGTTTCTACATCCAAAATATTGTGAACTCATCCATTTCTCTGTGACCTCTGTGTAACCCTTGGCCAAATAATTTCTTGCCTAGAATACTGCACTAGCCCTCAAAATGGTCCCTTTCACTCATGTCACCCTCAAATCTAAATTCCTCACAGGAACCAGAGTGACATTTTAAAAATGGAAATCATATCAAGACCATTCTTCTGCTTAAACCTCTTCCCGTAGCACTGCAAATAAATTCAACCACTTTACCTCAGCCTACAAGGCCATACTCTGGTCCCCGCCCTCCACGACAATCACATTTATACCATTCTTTCTCTTGTCCGCTATATTCCGACTACGCTAGTGTTTCAGTGTTTTGAATACTCTGGATTCTTTCCCACGTGAGAACTTTCACATATGCTATTTCCTCTGCCTGAAAAGCTCTGCCTTCACCTTCAGACTACTGATCCTCATTTCTCGAGTTTTGGCTTTGAACTTCACCTCTCAGAGTTTTTCTTGACCGCCCCATATAAGTACTCGCTGGTGTCTTACTCTATTGTCACAACTTGTTAATAACTGCTTTAACGTCTTCCTGTTATATAATTCTCCGATAGTCTGTAAGCTCCGAGAGGGAAAAGACCCACCACTGTTTTGGGCTTTACTGTATACACAGAGCCAAGAGCCTGTCAGGTATAGTTGCCGCTCAGTATTTGTTGAATGAGTCAGGAAATAGAACTCTGTCGGGGCGCCGACGGCTGTCGGGGCGTGACCTTCTGAGAGGCGGAGTCTCCCAGCCGGGAATGGGACCGGAAGCCCGGGCGGGGCTTCCCTGAGGGCTCCTACGCCTCGGGGTGGGGCCAACCGGGCAGCGATTTCGCGTTCGGAATTGGCGCTTATTTTCCCTCTTCCCGAGCAGTTTCCTTCCCCAGATCCCTGGCTCACCCGAAGGCACCTCTCCCCACCACTCGGATCCGCTCGTACTTCTCCATCTCGTTTCTCAGTGTCACATTTCCGGAACCCTCCACGCCCAGAGGCAGCGCGTGCGCGGATCCGCCCACTCAGAAGCCTCGCCCCCTACTCTGTAAGATAATTGTAGGGCGGGATAAGGGCGTTAAGGTGTTGGGTCAGTCTAGAGTCTGGCTTTGCGGATTTGGTTGGTCCTTGCAGCGTATCGGTTCTCCTGCGGTTTGCTTCGCTTTTCCAGGGTCCAGGAAATGGGGCGGTGTTCCGTTTCTTGGTGCACTGCTCAGTGGCCAGTACTGTAACCAGCCACATCCCACACACGTGGCCGCATCCGGCCCTTGCAAAACTTACTTAGCTAAGAGGGGTGCCCCGCTCAGGTTGAGAGGGAAGCGAGGACCAACTTCTCGGCCCATTCTTTCGGCACCCCACACTAGCCCGCTAGTGACGCTGTTTCGGAAGGAGAGCAGATTCTAACTGGCACGCAAATGTTAACCGCTACCAAAACTGAACTGAGGGAGTCAGCGCTCTCGGTTGTGGTTCAGGGAGCACGATTAATTTTCTCTTTGACTAGGGAGGGACCTGGGAAATCCCGAGTTGTGTAAGTTGCTTCACCTAGGGAGGACGTGACACTGTCTCCACGCTGTCCGGACTAGTGAGCACCGCGCTCATCAGCACACTGAACTCCCCCTCCCGCCCCAGCATACACAAACCGGCCGCAGGGTAATCTGCCTTCAAAGCTCAACTGGGAGAACCTCCTTGGGAGAAAAATGGACCACTAGCTGAAAGCGTCAGGGAAAGGAGGAAAAACAGGCAATTGGCCGATACGGATTCAAGGTTTCTGCCGAGAAGTAGAGGGCTGCTGGTTGGAACGATTGCCTAGGGTCTTGACCGGAAGTGAGTTTAATTTCAGTTGTCTGTCTCCCAGACGCTTCCTGCTCTTGAACGAGCTCCATAAAAGATGAATTGAAGAGTTGTTAGATGATTAGCTAGGGGATAGCGTCCCTATTTCTGAGTGGGTGAGGAATGTGAGGAAACGTGTTTATGTTCTGCTCCCATCTACAAAGCGTGCCCAAACCTGCCCCCTGTGGAATGACCACTGGAAGGGCCCCATGAGGGTCCCTCAGTTCTGGCTCAGGTCCGTGTTGGCTGGCGGACAAAGCTACCCTGTGAGCAAAGGGGAGCACAGCGGGCGGAAGACGGTCACCAGGGACACTCGTGCTCTCACCTAGAAACCGATCAGGCCTTGGTTGACCCAGGAGACCCACAGGGGTTAATGTGTAACCTTGGAGCCATCGGGAAGGAAAACAAAACCCCTTGCTCTCTGGCTCTCAGGCTTCAGGCTTTCCCTCCCTCTCGCACTTTTTTCTCTCGCCCATTACCCACCTACCTACTCAACGGCTCCTTTCCTCTCCTTTATCACACCTCACACCCATTCCCGGGCTCTCGGCTGCTACTCTGTTCGCTAGTCGGCCTAACTCTTCCCGGAAAGCAACCGCCTGATTCCTCTGGAGGCAGGACAGGATCCTGCGGCACAGTGAGGACAGACTGGCATCTAGTGGCCACGAGTTGTAATTGCTCCAGGCTGCGGGCCTGAAGAGTGAGGGTCACCCCAGTAGCCTGGGTAAATCGGCGGTCTTCCCCGCTCCACCTTCCAGGGAGCCGGGAGAAGAGAGCTGGCACTATCTGAGGAAGGATTCTGACAGCCACTCGGCCCCAGGAGCTCAAGAGCGGGCTGGGAGGAGGGGTGATGATGGATTAGTCAACAGTTTCTAGGCACCGCCTCGGTGCAGGACGCGGTAGAGGCAGGTAAACATGTTCGTCTCTGGCCTGAAGTAGCTAGTGATGTGAGAGAACTGGGTATGGGCAGGTCACTATCCGAGGCGGGGCTCCGACCCCTCCCAGGACCAGGGCTTAAAGGATGTGGGTGTGTGACGGTCCCGCCCAGCTATGCCCAGAAAGCAATTGAGGGTGGAGAGCGAGTTCTCTCTGTATCCGCCCAGGCGGGGGAGCCGGCGGCCTCGGGGAAAGTGGGGAGGCGGGTTAATGAGGCCAAGCGAGCAAGGCGGAACTCCGTCGACAGTCAGAAGGCGCCAGCGAGGAGTGCCGGGGTGGCGGCGTCCCCAGGACTGCCCCTTTCCGCCCTAAGTCCGCGGGAGCCAGGCGGGGCCCTGAAGCCTTGGGCAAATGGGGATCGCGCCCTCCGTGCCGCAGAGGCGCCAGAGGGGCGGGGGCAGAGGCCCGCGGGGAGGGCCGGGAGGAGCTAAGGGGCCTAGAAGGCTCAGCGAAAACTGTGAGGCTGGCGGCGGGCGGGAGAGGCATACGGGGTCGGGTGGCAGGAGAGAGAGCTCTGTTCTCTGCGCAGCCCGAGAAGGCCGCCTAGAGGGTGGACAGACAGACGGCAGGGAGGGCCAGCATGCCCTCACTGCTGCACCCAGCCCTGCCGCTGCTCCTGGGCGCCACGCTGACCTTTCGGGCGCTCCGGCGCGTGCTCTGTCTCCTGCCCCTGCCCGCGCACGTGCGCGCCGACCCACTGCGCACCTGGCGCTGGCACAACCTGCTCGTCTCCTTCGCCCATTCCATTGTATCAGGGAGCTGGGCGCTGCAGTGGTGAGTGCATTCGGGGAGTGAAGGTGGCTAGGGGATCCCGCGTTACTCTCCCCACTACTTACAGGCCGGCTGAGGCCACGCAGCCTCACCTGATTCCCTGTTTGGAATGCTGTCCAACCAGGAGTGGCAGCGGCCCAGGGGTAAATCTCACCTGGGACACGGAAGACACCTGGGTTTCAGCCAAGTCCCTCCTAGCTCCCCAGTCAGCCAATAGCGGGAGCCCAGATTCCCCGGGGATTGGGAAGGGCAGCGGGGGAGCTGAGGGGCCTTGGGAATGCCGAAATGAGCGCCTGCCCTCTTCCCTCCCTTCCAGTATATGGCAGACGCCTGAGATGCTCATCGAAATTGAGACAGCATGGTCGCTTTCTGGCTATCTGCTCGTTTGTTTCTCTGCAGGTGGGTCTTGCCCAGGAAGCATAAAGTAGGCAGAGGGTAAGGAAAAGCTTCTTGTTAAGTCCCCCGTCATGACCATTCCCCATCCCTCCACTAGGCTATTTCATCCACGACACCGTGGACATCGTGGTTAGTCATCAGGCGCAAGCGTCTTGGGAGTACCTCGTTCATCATGTCATGGTGAGAGGCAGGGAATGGGGTATAGGCCCCGTGCTAGCAACCTAGTCTCAGCCCTTTCTGAACCTAGGAGGTAAAGGCCATCATTTAACCCCATGCCCACTGTGTCCTACTTTTCTCATGCTGACACTTGGTTCACCATTTGAGCCCAGTGATGTGTCACCTTATGCAGCACCTCCTTACACTGGCAACTCCACCCAGGGCCAGATCCCATGGGCAAGGATCACAACTACATTGTGTTGAAACCACTGCAAATTATATTCCAAAAGCAAGCAGATAGGGGGGAATTTTCCAGCCCCCAACCTGGTAGCCTTGATACTCCCAGCTGCTTCCAGAAGCCTTAGCACCTGGATTCCCTAACCCATTCTCTCCTTTGCCTTCTAGGCCATGGGTGCGTTCTTCTCAGGCATCTTTTGGAGCAGGTTTGTCGGTGGGGGTGTCCTGACACTGCTGGTAGAGGTCAGCAACATCTTCCTCACCATCCGCATGATGATGAAGATCAACAATGCCCAGCATCTCCTCCTTTACCAGGTCAACAAGTATGTCAACTTGGTCATGTACTTTCTTTTCCGCCTGGCCCCTCAGGCCTACCTCACTCATTTTTTCCTGCGTTATGGGGGCCAGAGGACCCTGGGCACCTTTCTGCTGGGTATCCTGCTCATGTTGGACGTCATGATTCTCATCTACTTTTCCCGCCTTCTCCGCTCTGACTTCTGCCCTAAGCGTGTTCCCAGCCAGCAACTCAAAGACAAATTTTTGACTGAATGAGAGGCAGAGCCTGGGAGGACAAGGACAGCAAACAGCCTCAGACACAAACTGAGATGAGAGCCCCAAGTCTGGGCCGTCTTCTGGGGCCAGACTCTCCAGCTGTCAAGCTTGCACCCACCATTGAAAACACTAATGAAACCACTGTGAAGTCCTTGTCCTTTATTGGCAAGGGGTGAGGGAAGCAGACAGACTGGTTGGACATGGTATATGGGTGCAGAGACTAGGTGCTACCTGAAAAGCCAGCTAACCCACAATGCCCTGAACTGGATGCTAATGAATTTCTAGATAATTGTTTCATACAAAGCCTCTTCCAAGGATAAAGGGGTTTTTGTAAAGCTTGTTGCACCTTACTATTATGATGGTGGCAACTGTAGTTGTCTCCCAGAACTAACCCTAGTCATAAGTATCTCTGCTACCTCAACCCCCCTCCCACCCCAGGATCACAGCAAATATGGTGAGGTGATAAGGCTGAGTGTTCCAACTGGGTGAGCAGATCAAGAGTCTTGCCCAAGCCTTGTTACTTAAGTGCGCACGCATCACAGTATGGCCTCTTTGCAGCCAACTAGAAGTCAACATAAAGACATGAGACATAAATGGAGACAATATTTATATTTAGAATTAGCCAGCTGGATTCAGTTTAGATGATCCCAATCTGAAAAACAAAAGGGAGCTTTGTTACTGGGAGCTGAAATGTCATGGTTAAAAAGCAACAAGAGCACACAGTGAGTGAGGGTAGGACCTAATAAGGATAGGGGTGCAGTCAGTTAAGATTTATCAGCACAAGTCAGGCTTTGGTCACTAATAGACACATCATTTGCACCCAGGGGACGGGTGTTAAGGAGTTTGTAGGGAAAACAGCTTACTTTGTTGGCAACATCCAAAGCATCATAGTCAGGAGCGAGTCGAACATATGCCTTCTTCTCTCCATCAGGCCTAGCATGGAGAAGGAAGTCTTAATCCCTACTGCCTTCACTGTCCCCAAGCCTCCCTTCCCTCCCATTGTCTGGCACATCAGTGGTTCCTTTGTGTATGTCACTCTTTTCCAAATGATTTTTCCATCACTTGTGCAGAGGGGGCTAGTCCACTAAGCCAAATGAAGCCAATTCCCTTCTATGGGCCAACACCAAGGGGACATTTAAGACTTAAATCCAGGTAATTAGACATAAATTGTATTTTACTCTAGGGCCTGGCTCTGTTAGAGGCAGGGATCAAGAAAAATGAACACTAACTCCATATACCAAGCCCTAGAAAGCAGAGCAACTGATGTTTCCTCAGAAGTCCATATTCCATAGGACTGTAATTACAGCAGGGGCTGCTTATTCCTCTAGGCTTACACACTGTAAAACTTACTTCTGACCCCAAAAACAGTATCAAGGAATTTCATGTAATTCGTGTTACCTGGCTCCTGACTAAGGGGTAGTTACCCAGCCCCTTTCCCCATCCCAGAGGGCCCCCACTCACCTGATCAGGGTGTTGACCTTGGCCACATCAATGTCATAGAGCTTCTTCACAGCCTGTTTGATCTGGTGCTTGTTGGCCTTAACATCCACAATGAACACAAGTGTATTGTTGTCTTCTATCTTCTTCATGGCTGACTCGGTGGTTAGGGGGAACTTGATGATGGCATAGTGGTCAAGCCTGAAGCAGCAAAATGGTGTCACCTGCCCTGGGCCCAGTAGAAGAAAGCATGGGCCCTCTTTTGGAGCCCAAGGCCAAGAGAACCCAGGTGCATCAGACAATGAAGTAGCAATCATTCTGTCAGACTTTGGTCGCTTAACAGTGTCATCACCTGCACCCTGAAACCTAAGAGACCTGGAACCTCAGCCTGGGTACAAACCTCATGCACTTTCATTTGAAGGGCTTTTCATCCATTAAGCAATTAAAGGATCATCTCTGAGTTACAGACCCCTTTATCCTTTATTTGCTCTCAACATTTCTAAAGGGCAAACCTCTGGAAAAAAAATGGAAACTCGAGGGGTTAAACTTACCCTAAAAGCACAAAGCTAAAACTATGGAATCTTGAAACCCAGGATAGGGTGCCAAAGAATACTGATGCTTCTCTGAGGCTGGAGAGATGTTTCTGCCCTGTCTGGTTGCTGAAAACTGCCTTGAGGGCCGACCATCAATTCTTGAGAGAAACTTTTTTATTTACAGCTCAAGTTAAACTTACAGTGGCTTGGACACACCTACAACACAAGCTTTCCCCGTGAAATTGAGAGGCAAGTTTCTGTTCACCTGGACACTACCTTCCTGTTTCGAAGCTAGAAGTCAGTCTCACTTTTCATCACACTAAATTCTAGGTCCAAATGGACCAGTCAAGTCCTTTCCCCAACGGACACAACCCACTCTGCCTTTTTCTTAGCAAACAGTGGGAGGGCAAGAAACCCACTGCTGTCAACTACAGCCATGGCTCTAATCTGTGGTCCCTAAGGTCAGTTATTACCTGTAGCATGACACCACTTAAGTACCCTAACCTCCTGCCCATTTTCCCATTACCTTCCATACACTGTTACAGACCTTCACTGTTCAATACAGATGAATAAATCTCCTTATCAATCTAGACTCATCCCACATCCTCACCCTCAAGGATAGTATCCCAGGTAATAGGTGTTAAAAAGGCACAAACTAAACCTGGAACTCTAAAACAAAGACCGCTTCTCTCAGTCCTACTTTACCCTCCCAGGTTAAGTAGACCTTTAATACCGGGATCACATATGAAGCAATAATAACCCAACAATCAACCTTAACAGTGTCTCTGAGTTGTTTTAAACAATTCCTGCCAATGTTGTAAAAACGTCTCTTAACGTCTTCTCACACTTCCATTAGAGAAGCACACCACGTATGGGCATGTCTTTAGGGAACTGTTGGCTAGGTTTGGTAAATTTCCAAATTACCAATGGAGGATACCCAAATATCTTTTCACGGGTACAGGGCAGTACTGACTTGTTTCTCCTGGGGGCGCTCTTCCGAGGGTATTTGGGCTGCCTTCGGAGACGCAGTGTCTTGGGCCGTCTGAAGGTAGGTGACGTGCGTATCTTCTTTTTTTTGTGGGTGTGGACGCCTTTCAACACAGCTTTCTTGGCCTTCAAAGCTTTTGCTTTCGCTTCAGCTTTGGGAGGGGCAGGAGCTGAAAGGGGTAAAGAAAATACGGCGCAGATTTAAGGAATAGATCACTTCCGGCCCCCAGACAGGTAGTGGGTGCCTCAGACCACGCGTGCATCAGTGGTTCCTTTGAAAACATCACAAGTCTCAGGAGGTTAAAGTTTTTCCATCATATGCACGACACTGGGGGGAGCTTGGAATATCGCCAGGGACACCACTAAGAAAAAAAGGAACTAGCAATGACGGAACGCTTGATATTTGCCAGGACGAGCGCTAGTTTTATGCGTACCGTCGTCGCGCAACCACCCTGGAGATATGTTAGCTCCCCAAAACTAATAGTCTGGCTACACCTAGGTGGTGCCGGCTGGGCTTGCGTCCCCAACGTCGACGGGAGCCGAGCCCATGCGGCTAGGACCACGCGCGCCGCAGGGTGGCCGAAACACAAGCAACTCCGGAACAAGACACTCCAATGTTTAGTTCAGCCACCATCCTCCTAGTTCGTTCACTCTGCGGGGACCCCAAGCCAGCCAGCAGCGGTACCCCCCAATCCCAGCACACACCTTCCTTCTTTGCTTTCGGCGCCATCTTCGTGAAAAGGGTTTCCAATACCCGTTCTCACGGGCTTATAGAGCCAAGTCTCACCGAAGCCTCGCGATGTTTCTTACTTAAATCTAATTGCATAATGTACAGCGCGGCGCCGGTCGGGAATGGTAGTTAGGTTTAAGTTCCTTGCGAGAGGGACTAAGCATGCGTCACCCCTCCCCTAGTAAGACAAAAGCTTCTTGGGGGTTGTAGTTTTTTGGAGACGGGTTTATTTTTCGCGCCCGGTGGCACCTTCCAGCTCCTGTCTGGTCCTGACCTATTCTCATCTTGAGCAACTTCAGGGGAGGGAACTGCAACTCCAGGAGACGGTTAACGCTGCAAACTGTAATGAATATAGTTAGATTGACTTGAGGAGAGTGAAGCTAAGTTCTAGAATGTTAGAGCAGAATTTGTTTGGTACAATTATCTCAGACAACATCTACGAAAATTGATGTCCAGAGAGGAGCATGGCTTATCAAAAACAGTGATTTGGTGGCAGAAAAAAAGTCTAGTATGGGGAGGAGGAAGGTGTCAGAGGAGGTAGAAGGTGGCCACATCTGGTCTTCTCTACCTGTGACTTATATTTCGTGAGTTTTCCTGATAATACTCTTGAAGAAGAAACTAATATTCCAAACACCAACGCATAGATTTCTCGAGAATTCGCTACTTCTTGTGAATAATTTCGTTCACAGCCTCTGTCCTTTAAGTAGTCTTCCCTTCCCTGATCCAGTCATCTTTGCATCCTCAGATTCAGTTCCTGACAGAACAAGGTTTAATAATGGTCAGGTTTGTTTCTCTGAGGGTCTGTGTCTACTGTACCTCCACCTCGCTGTTTCTGTCTTCCCCTACCCATCTTGGAAGCCGATTTCCCCTTTGATGGTGAGATTTGTAGTGTGCTATCCCCTCTTCTATCCTGCAGAACTGCAAAACGGAAAAGTCCTAGGGGGAAAGATTCCAATGGTGTCAGAAAGAACGCCCATACCAGAGGGGAGTCCCCATTCCCTGTAGCGGTGACCTCTCCAAAGGGCGAGTTCCGGGTGCACTTAGACCTCCTCTATCCTCCGTCGAGCTAGGCATCTTGATCTTCAGCCTCCCACCCCTCAATCTACACGGCAGCCTTGGAAGAAGAGACACTAGACTTCGAACGTCTCTATCCTCGGTGGGTATCCCGTTTCGACCCTGGCACCCCCCCTACGCTCTCCCACCGCCCCAATCTTCCAGGGAGAAGGGCGAACGGGGGCAGACTCCAGGAGTCACGTCTTGGGCCTGGAGTTGAGGAGGGAAGCGCCGCCTCTCCTTGGGCCCCTTTTCTCTCCCTTTCCCCTCCCCTCCGGTTCCTTGAGCAGCCAGATGCTGCGCTGCAATCACCGATTCCCCACTACCAATTCGGCTGGGTAAGGGTCCTCATGGAGGCGCAGCCCGGCACCGAGGTGCAGGGAAGAACGACCTGGGTATCCCGATGTGGGCAAGTTCCAGGCTGGGCCGGGGCGGTCCTGGTGCTGGGTGAGGCTTCTGGTTGGGGAGCCTGAGCTAGGGCAGCGCAGAGGGGAGAAGAGGGGGAGACCGGGACGGGTTGCGCGGCCTGGAGAGGGGCGGAGAGCGGCCCTTCTCCAGGAATTTCCGGGGATCATGTTACAGCGCTTGCAGAGGGAGCGAAGAGTGGGACGCGAGGCCCTGCAGCAGACGGCCCCTCGCCCCCTCCTCCAGCAGCCCTAGGGCTTTGCAGCGTCGTCCCAAGCCCACACTGACCCCGTGTGGCCAGGACGCTCCGCGCCCCCTGGCCTCTCTGTTATGGTAGGGTCGCCTCAACCCCGAGCTGTCGGGTCTCCGAGGCCCCGAGTTATTGTAGGAACTATCCGGCCCCGAGTTATTGTAGGATCTGCGCGGTCTCAGTCCCCCCGGGACGGGACTCTTCGCTCCCATTTGGCGGTCGAGGGGTCTCCCCGCCCCCGAGTCGACCTCGGGACGCCCCGTGCCCGGGTGATTGTGGGTTCGCCCCAGCCCCGGGTGATTGTGTCATCCCCGTGGCCCGCGGTGGTCGTAGCGTCCCCGAGGCCGCGGGCTCCCGTAGGCTCCCCGTGGCCCCGAGTTATAGTTGGGACACCTCGGTCGCGGGTGATTGTCGGATCCCCACCGGCCCGCGTCGCTGGGGCGGTTCAGGCCTCCGCGGCTTCTCAGGGCGCCCCGCAAGGAGGAAGGAGAGATGAACATACTGGCGCCGGTGCGGAGGGACCGCATTCTGGCGGCGCTGCCCCAGGTAGGCTCCAGGGCCACGTCGGGCTTCGGGCTGCGGTGGAGTGTGGGCGGGGAGGAGGCGGCACCATACCAGTAAGAGGCTTGGGCGCAGCCCTGCCTCCCTGCGAGGCCTGCTGCTTCTGGGTGGTCCCCTCCCCACCCCCAGCCCCGGGCTGCTCCGCTGCGGGACTTGGGCCAGGAGTGGGTGAGTCCCATTCCCTTCTGTCCCTCTCAGTGCCTGAGGAAGGAGGCCGCTTTGCACGTGCATAAGGACTTCAACCCCCGCGTCACCTGTGCTTGCCAGGAGCGCCGGACAGGCACCGTGGGGTAAGTTTAAGACACCTGAACAAAGAAAACAAGTTCCAGGAAACCCCGTAGTCATAGCCAGGGTATCCAGCCACGCCTCTGGGGCTCCATTTTAGCCTCCCCCAGCGTTATTATTCCCCCTTTTTATGCCCCGGTGTTCTCCCCTTTCTTCTTAGCAAGGTTGTGGTGAGTCCTTTGAGATGAGTGGGATGTCAGTTTGAGATGGTATCCAACATCGGGGTAGTCTCCTGCTCATCTTCTCACCTCCATCTATTTGACCCCCTGGGCATGGGTTGTGCCTACAGGATGAGGCCCATTGTCGGTAAAAAAAATACTAATAACTGGTACCACCATTAATTGAGCATTTACCGTGTGCTGGATAATATGTTGGGTACTATTAGTGTCTTTTATTGCCTGGAAAACACTTATCACTTTTAAGATGTGTCCTTTTAACATCCAGAGATGTTAAAATGTGGGGGTGGGGGAGATAGGACTCAAAATGTAGGACATTTTACCTCATTTTAACCTTCACAACAACCCCATAAAATATATACTAAATTTCCACTTAACACTTGTTGAAACTGAGGCCCAGAGAGGCTAAATAACTTGTCCTAAGTCACACAGCTAATAAGTGTAACATGTAGGCTTCACATTCATGTCTCTGTGATATTGAAGCACAAAAACAGTCCTGAGCACATCTGTCTAGGCAATCTGCCTGGGAGGCCTGGTGTCTGTAGTAACCTCAGCCTTGGTGTAGCTAACTTGGTGGACCTAGTAGGGAGCATTAGATTCCTAGGGTGAAGAGCTAGTACCACTTCTCCTGCCCACTCTTGTGTCCAGCAGATTTAAGATCTCCAAGGTCATTGTGGTGGGGGACCTATCGGTGGGGAAGACTTGTCTCATTAATAGGTAAGAGGGTACTGGAGCTGACCTGGGTTGGGCTGGACAGGGTGAAGCCAGGCCTAGCCAGGTGGTCTGGGCTCAGGGCCAGAGCATCTGTGTGCCCTCAGGTTCTGCAAAGATACCTTTGATAAGAATTACAAGGCCACCATTGGAGTGGACTTTGAGATGGAACGATTTGAGGTGTTGGGCATCCCCTTCAGTCTGCAGCTGTGAGTGCTTCTCAACCCTTTTCAGCCATCCCTCCCCTCAGCACCTATATACCTCATCTCCTGGGTCCCCTGCCCCCATACCTGTGTTTCACCCCCTCCTTCCTCCCAGCTGGGATACTGCTGGACAGGAGAGGTTCAAATGTATTGCATCAACCTACTACCGAGGAGCTCAAGGTAAGGGTCTGGGTGAAGTGGGGGAAGTGGGTGCTCCAACCCCTAATCCAGGGCTGGGGGGATTGTGGCAGAGCTAGTAGTAGTGTCTTCCCTGCAACCTGGGGTTGTTTTTGACACTCTTCCAGCCATAATCATTGTCTTCAACCTGAATGATGTGGCCTCCTTGGATCATACCAAGTATGTGGGGTTGCTGAACTATAATGGGGGCTCAGAGAAGAGAGGGTTTAGAAGAGGAGTGGTCTTTCTGGGCATGGTAGGGAAGGAGAAGAATGCATCTGCGACCAGAGAGAGGGTAAATGGGCATAGGAGCATGAGCAGGAGGAGCCGGTCCAGCTCACTCCCTGCTCACTGTCCACCATCTGTGGCAGGCAGTGGCTAGCTGATGCACTCAAGGAGAACGACCCTTCCAGTGTGCTTCTCTTCCTCGTGGGTTCCAAGAAGGACCTGAGTGTGAGTGTTCCAGGGGGGAACTCCCCAACTTGTTGAGGGAACCCCCCATTTGACTCTGACTTTCCCTCAGACTCCTGCTCAGTATGCACTAATGGAGAAAGATGCACTCAAGATGGCCCACGAGATGAAGGCTGAGTACTGGGCAGTCTCATCTCTCACTGGTGAGTCAGAGGCTTTGGGCCTTCTGCTGTGGCATTCCTGCCTACCTGGCCTCTCACTCCTACCCCTTCAGCTGTGCCCAATGACCCCAGGCTTGGAAGTGCCCCAGAGCACCCTTCTGGTCCCTGTGTCAGGTGAAAATGTCCGGGAATTCTTCTTCCGTGTGGCAGCATTGACCTTTGAGGCCAACGTGCTGGCTGAGCTGGAGAAATCAGGGGCCCGGCGCATTGGGGATGTTGTCCGTGAGTGCCCACCTGGTTGAGGGTGGCAGAGAGGACCTAGGGGAACCTCTAATCCCTGCTTCACATATTTCCTACCCTTCTTCAGGCATCAACAGTGATGACAGCAACCTCTATATAACTGCCAGCAAGAAGAAGCCCACATGTTGCCCCTGAGGGTAAGGGGACTGTCCAGAGACTGCCCAGCCCTGGGGCACTGTGTCATGTTGACTTTCCCAGAGCTTGACCCCTGGACATTTGCACTGATTGTTTTTCCAGACCAAAGAGCTGCCTGTTGGTGGCAGGACCCCCAGAGTAGCTGAGACCATGCATGCTAGTCACTTCCTGCCCCCAGACACCATGCCAAAAACTGGATGCCCCCCCCATGCAGGGGGTTGCAAGGGTGCCCGGCAGTGGGGAGGTGGTCCTTACTGCTTTTGCTCAGCCTGCTGGGGCCCTTTGGGTATGTGGATACTTAATAACCCCAGCCTCACACTGTGCCTTATCCATTAAAGTCTCTGTTAGCAGTTTGGAGGCTGGAGTCCTTTGTTGGGGATGGGCAGGGGTGTATGTCTATCTTGGGACTGGAGAATTCTGCTGGGATTCTGGCAGTCCTTGGCCCCTGGGCAGGGCTCAGGAAGGAGGAAGCTCAGGGACCAGGTTTGGGGGCCTGCACTGGACCTTCACGGAATGAGATCTGAATGGTTGGCTTTGAGAGCCCTTTCCTTTGGTTCCTTCCCCCAACTGTGTCCTACTTGGTGCCTTTTCCCAAATTTCTACCACTGGATAGTACCATTGCTTTCTTTTTTTTTTCACTCTTTTCCTTCCTCTCTTTAAAAAATGAGGGGAACACAGTGAGATTGAGCTTTGAATGCATTTTGGGTTGACCAGGAGACCCAGGGAGAGTAGGGGCTGGCTCTTATTCAGAAGAATACTAACCATATTAGTAATACAAACTTAAAATTATGAATAGCATCTTTTGACATTTTGAAACATAATGAATTAAATTTGACAAAATATTAAACACTTTTCCCTCTTAAAAAAAAAGATGTGTTATAATAACTCTTTGGGTGAAGCGTATTTAAGATCCTGGCTGTATGTCGACATCTTTGTTGGGCGGTATTTTCCCTGGGGCAGGGCGCCCCATGGGGGCTTGGAGGGAACGTTGGGAGGTGTCGACAGCTTGTCCTCATCCGAGAGCTAGGCCCCTGCCTCTTGCAAAGAGGGCTGTGGGTGGACAGGGAACCCGGCCCCCAACCAAACCTGGTGGGACCTAAGAAACGCCGGAAGGCGGGGGCGTGGCGGGGGAGCTGGAAGCGGTACCGCCCGCCCGGGTTGGGGGCGGGGCTAACAGTCGCTAGGGGTTCCGAAAGGTTGGGAGGGGCCCGGTCCCAGGCGTGAGCTTGAGAGAATGGCTGGGGCGGGGCTCAAATGGGGCTGGGGGCGGGGCTGGATTCAGCGGGGTGGGGTGTGTGGGAGCTGGGGGTAAGCTCTGGAGAGGAACTAGGGATGGGTCTGAGGGCTGGGCCTGAGCGGCCGAGCTAAGGTTTTAGAGAGAAAGGGGAGGTACTAAGGTTTAAAGGTGTCCTGCTGGGACAAAGAGGAACCAAGAAGGAACTGGGAAACCTCGGATGAAGAGCGCGGCTGAAGTTTAGACTTGGGCTGAGAAGACAACGTAGCCTAGAGAGGGAGAGGGGCTGGGGGTGAAGGGTTTGGGCAAGCATGAGGCGGAGTTAAGGCCTGAGCTAGGGCAGAGCGGAGACTGGATTTGCGGTTGGCTCGGCCAAGTTGAGGTTCAGGGTTGGACTTTTGCAACAAATAGGCTTGTAGAGACCAACGGGCTTAGGACGATGTGGGTCAGGACGACAATGAGGATTCAAAGGTGGACTAAGGAAAAGACTGAAGACAACGCCAACACAAGGGAGGAAAACAGCAGCGGTAAGAAGGGAGCGGGGCAAATTACGGGCGGGCTTCGAGCTGGGGGCGTGGCAGCGGGGCTGGCCTCCCCGAGAGACTTGACGGGGGAGGCGGGGCCGAGGCCTGGGCTGGGGCGGAGTTAGGGCCTAGGGGCAGGCTCCCGCCGAGGCGTGGACCAATGATTGAGGACTGGCGCCTGGTGCGGCTGGGGCAGACCTGCTGAGCCAGAGGTGCCAACCCCTGGCTCTAGAACTGGAAGCATCGCTGTGCGGCAGCAGGGGGTCCGGGCCGCCGCCCAAGGTCCAGCACCCACCCAGTCATCGGGGCTTGGGAGGTTGGTTCCATTTACTCGGAGGGCAGGAAGGAGTCAGGAAGTTCCTCGAGTGACATCACAATCGCCTCTAGATATGGGCGGGGCCGGGCGGTATTTCCAAGGAGACGCGTGCACACTGCCCTGCCTTGCTCCCTACTTTCCCCTCATTCCCTTCCTTGGTTACTCCCTCCCTTCCTTTTCCCCCTCCCTCCCCCCTAACTCCCCCGCTCCCGTTCAGCTGCTTTGGTGCCCAACCCGGACCCTATCCCTTGTATCGCAAGGGCAGTGGAAGCTCCTTGGCCCACAGGACTGGTAGAATTCTTTGCAAATGAGCATCACCTGTGAGTTCTGAGTGAGGTTCCTGTGCCCCGATTTATGTCCTATAAGGAGACCACAAGCCGTCTCCTTCCTTTCAAGCTCTTCCTCTTCTCAGTCATTATGAAGTGCCCCCTATATCCAAACTTAATTATTTCTGCTCCAGGAGCTCTGGACAGCTGGTCAGTTAGAGCTCTCATACTAGAGAGCACCTGAAACTAGAGAGCAGACTGCCTTCCTCATATCTGAGTAGTTACTAAATCCCTCCCCTTGGTGAACAGAGTTATGACTGTTAAGGCCTCTTGGGGCTTTGGGGAGTGTTAATCAGTGGACCCTGCATACAAGCCCCTCTCATGGTGACTCTAGAGAGAGCAAGAGCAGTGGAGTCAGATAAAGCAGAATTTGAATCCTGACTCTGGCTCAGGCCCCTCTGGCCTGACTTCAGGGTCCAGGTTGGATAAGGGAGGCTGTGAAGTCAGGATTGAGTAGAACCAGAGGATGAGGAATTGGCTGTGTTAGAATTGAAAAGCAGGTATAGTAGGAAGTGATAGCTGGCAAGACAAGTTTAGATAGGATCCCCAAGTGAACAGGGCTGAAAGAGCACAGGCTATGGAGCCAGGAAGACTGGGTTTGAACTCCGTGATCTACTTCTGCCACCTATTAGATAACTTGTGTCTTTGGACAAATTACTTATCATAAATCTGTCTCCATCTGTAGAGTGGGTTGTGGTGAAGATTTAGAATGATATATAAAAGCCTGGCACCATGCCTGACATTGGGAAGATGCTCATCCTGGGTCAATATCTTCCCTTAGAAAAGTCCCTAGGCCTGAACCCTGGGTAGAATTTGCAATGCCATTGTTGCTTTGTGGTTCCAATAGGGGGATTATTTTGTTCTACTCATGCATTCTTTCAACCAACCAACATTTACTGAGCACTTTGCATATCCCAGGATCTGTAGATACAGAGGCAGATGAAAATGGGCCTTTTCCCAAATTCCTATCAAGTAAACACATGAAGTACCATGGCTGGGAAAAGGGGAACAAGACATGTGTAACCAGTTCTACTTGGATATCATTGTTCCTCCCAAGATGACCAGGTGTTTCTGGGGAATGAGAGGCAGGAGAGGAGGAATGGAAAAGGGGAGGAGTGGAAGGAGAGAAGGATGGGTAAGAGGAAGTGAGAACTAAGGAGGGAACCGGGGCCTGGGTCCTGAGGGGCCAGTTATGTCATGATAAGGAGTTTGCACCTCATTCTGAAGCCTATTGAAGAGGAGGAACATAGTGGGCCAGTTAGCAATCTAGAAAACCCAGTTTGGCTGCATTGTGAGGACGGTATGAGAGTAATGAGGCAGGAGGCAGGAGGCCAGGCAGGAGGCTACTGCAGCTGTCTCCGTTAGAGACAACGAAGGTCTGAACCAACACAGGCAGACTCAGGGGCAGGTAAGGATGCCAAGACTTGGTGATCAAGTTGGTGTAAAGTAAGGGATAGTCCTTCATTTTCCAGGTGAGGTGTCTGATTTTCTCTGAGATGGGAGATTACAGGAGGAGGGGGTTTGTGGAGGGCAGGAGAAGATGATAGGTTTCTTTGGAACATGCTGGTCTAGGATTTTGGGAATATCCAAGAGGATACTGGCTGTGTGCTCAGGAAAGCAGTCTGGCTTGGAAATCCAGATTTAAGTCATTTCATTGGGGGATGTTGAAACCATGAAGTGGCTGACATTATCCAAGACAAGCCTGTAGAATCTTCTGAGAAAGAAGCCAAAGAGAGAACTCTAGTAATCAATTTATGGGGTACAGCAGAGGAGGAAGAGACAGCAAAGCAGTTAGGAAAGAACTAAAGAGCTAGTCAGAGAAGGAAAAGATGAGACGAGAGATGTCTGACATGGGAGCCAAAGGAATGGAGTTTGAAGAAGAAAGAGGCTATCGGTCAACAGGGTCAAGTGAAATGAAATGAAAAGGCCACCGGGTTTGGCTTTTCAGAAGTCCTTGGTGGCCTTTGCCTAGACTCTTCTGATAGAGGGGTCCTGGTGGCTGCCACATTGCAGTGGCTGGAGTAGGAGGGAGAGGTGGAGACTCTGAGCTCACTGAAGGTAGGGACTGGGCCTCCTTCCCTGGTGTCTAGAGAAGCTATCCAATACATCTGTTAAATGAATGAGTGAATTAGACTGAAAAGTAAGAGAGGTGGGATATGCAGTGGTAGAGGGAAAAGCAGAGTTCATAGAATGTTTTGTTTTAAAGATGTCCATAGACTGCAGGGGGAAAAAAAAAAGGGGGAGGTTGTGAAAATTCTGACTGAGACCTAGAGTTCAGGTGCTGTGGTCAGGGGGAAGGACGGACACTTCCCCAGGCAGGAGAAGAGTTGATGAAGGTAGGAGCAGCCACAGATCATGCTGGTGAAATGATTTGCTAAGAGGAATAGCAGCAGGGTAGGAGTTTCCAGCAAAGTGCTTGGAGTCTCATTCGTTCATACCATGCTGTGGAGAACAGGAGCTGATCAAGGACCTGTAGAAGGATGACCAAGTGCCACTGAAGGCCCAGCTTATGTCTCCAAGCAATTGCTTCCCTTCCTTAAGCAGGACTCTGCTTGGAAGCCCCAAATGGCAAAGCTAATTGTGGGAAGAAAAGCGGCAGACTCTACCCTGTGGTTGCTGATGGAGCTGCTGTCCCAGTTGCTCTGCTCTGGGCACCCTTTGACCAGGCTCCACACACCCTGACACAAATCCTGAAACTGTCCCTTCTTGTTCAGAGTCTGGTTCCTATTCATTTCTCTAGGTTCAGCTCCTATTATGTTTCTTCCAAGTACTATTTCCCATTCCCCACCCCCCTTCTCAGTGGTGTCCTAGTTCTGTGTTCCCACGGCCTTCCTCCCCACCATCTGCCCACCCCCAGTGTCTGTATCACATTGCTGTCATCAGCTGTTGCTCATACATCCCGTGTACTTCCCCTCACCCTTTATCCCAGCCCATTGAGAGCAGAGACTGTTGTGTTGGTTTTTAAATCTCTCATCTCTGGAGGCAGCTGGGGCCTGACCCCTGGAGCTTCTCAGGAAATGTCTGATGACTGAATAGAGGGGCTGCGGATGCTGCCACTCTGCTCTCTCACAGATGTAAACAGGTTACCCAGCTGGGAGAGAGGCCATCTGCTGACTGGTGTGGCATGTAGCACTGATGCATCGACCTTCTCTGAAGGTGAGTTCTGGATCTCTGGGCCCAGGGGTCCCTGCCACCCTCACTGTGGAAAGCTGACACTTGGTTGTAGGTAGGAGGTATCAACCCTTGAAGGGGTTAACCCAGCTGCCCTACTGCCACCCTATCCCCTATTCATGTGAGACAGAGAGGGCCCTCCTGTGGGCCACAGTGACCCCTTTTCTTTGCATAGTACTTTTTTTTTTTGGTATCATTAATCTACAATTACATGAGGAACATTATGTTTACTTGACTCCCCCCATCACCAAGTTCCCTCCACATACCCCATTGCAGTCACTGTCCATCAGCGTAGTAAGATGCTGTAGAATCAACCCGTCCTCTCCATGCTGGACAGCCCTCCCCATGCCCACACCCACATTATACATGCTAATCATAATGCCCCCTTTCTCTACCCCCCTTATCCCTCCCTTCCCACCCATCCTCCCAGTCCCTTTCCCTTTGGTAACTATTAGTCCATTCTTGGGTTCTGTGATTCTACTGCTGTTTTGTTCCTTCAGTTTTTGCTTTGTTCTTATACTCCACATATGAGTGAAATCATTTGGTACTTGTCTTTCTCTGCCTGGCTTATTTCACTGAGCATAATACCCTCCAGCTCCATCCATGTTGCCTCAAATGGTAGGATTTGTTTTCTTCTTATGGCTAAATAATATTCCATTGTGTATATGTACCACCTCTTCTTTATCCATTCATCTACCGATGGACACTTAGGTTGCTTCCATTTCTTGGCTGTTGTAAGAAGTGCTGCCATAAACATAGGGGTGCATCTGTCTTTTTCAAACTGGGCTGCTGTATTCTTAGGTAAATTCCTAGAAGTGGAATTCCTGGGTCAAATGGTATTTCTATTTTGAGCTTTTTGACGAACCTCCATATTGCTTTCCACAATGGTTGAACTACGTACATTCCCACCAGTAGTGTAGGAGGGTTCCCCTTTCTCCACAACCTCACCTACATTTGTTGTTGTCTGTCTTTTGGATGGCAGCCATCCTTACTGGTGTGAGGTGATAACTCACTGGGGTTTTAATTTGCATTTCTCTGATGACTAGCGATGTAGAACATCTTTTCATGTGTCTGTTGGCCATCTGAATTTCTTCTTTGGAGAACTGTCTGTTCAGCTCCTCTGCCCATTTTTTAATTGGATTATTTACTTTTTGTTTGTTGAGGTACATGAGCTCTTTATATATTTTGGATGTCAACCCTTTATTGGATCTGTTGTTTATGAATATATTCTCCCATACTGTAGGGTACCTTTTTGTTCTATTGATGGTGTCCTTTGCTGTACAGAAGCTTTTCAGCTTGATATAGTCCCACTTGTTCATTTTTGCTTTTGTTTCCCTTGCCCGGGGAGATATGTTCATGAAGAAGTCACTCATATTTATGTCCAAGAGATTTTTGCCTGTTTTTTTCTAGGAGTTTTATGGTTTCATGACTTATATTCAGGTCTTTGATCCATTTTGAAATTACTTTTGTGTATGGGGTTAGACAGTGATCCAGAAACATTCTCTTACATGTAGCTGTTCAGTTTTGCCAGCACCATCTGTTGAAGAGACTGTCATTTCCCCATTGTATATCCATGGCTCCTTTATCATATATTAATTGACCATATATGTTTGGGTTAATGTCTGGAGTCTCTATTCTGTTCCACTGGACTGTGGCTCTGTTCTTGTGCCAGTACCAAATTGTCTTGATTACTGTGGCTTTATAGTAGAGCTTGAAGTTGGGGAGATAGATTCCCCCACTTTATTCTTCCTTCTCAGGATTGCTTTGGCTATTTGGGGTCTTTGGTGTTTCCATATGAATTTTTGAACTATTTGTTCCAGTTCGTTGAAGAATACTGTTGGTAATTTGATAGGGATTGCATTGAATCTGTAGATTGCTTTGGGCAGGATGGCCATTTTGACGATATTAATTCTTCCTAGCCAAGAGCATGGGATGAGTTTCCATTTGTTAGTGACCTCTTTAATTTCTCTTAAGAGTGTCTTGTAGAGGAGGCGGAGCCAACATGGCGGCGTGAGTAGGACAGTGGGAATCTCCTCCCAAAAACATATAGACTTTTGAAAATACAGCAAACACAACTAGCCCTAAAAGAGAGACCAGAAGACGCAGGACAGTGGCCAGACTGCAGCTACACCAGCGAGAACCCAGCGACTGGTGAAAGGGGTAAGATACAAGCCCCGGCCCAGCGGGACCTGAGCGCCCCTCCCCCCAGCTCCCGGCGGGAGAAGAGCAGGCAGAGCGGGAGGGAGACGGAGCCCAGGACTGCCGAACACCCAGCCCCAGCCATCCAGGCCAGAGCGCAGACACAGTACGTGCCCAGGGGGCCCTGGATACTGGGGGAACAGGGAGTAAGACCTCTGAGCGGGTGCCGAAGCTGATGCCCCTGTGACAAAGAAAAGCGGGGGCTTTTTGAAAGTCTTAAAGGGACAGGGACTTAACAGCTTGACGGAAACAACCCAGGTCACAGTACAGCAGCTGGAAATTACAGGGAAAACCGGGTGCACTAACCCCCTGGGCAACAGCTCTGAGACCCCTCACGGAGGCAAACGGTCAAGCAGCCCCCCCATCCATTACCCCACCGGGCGCTGCGAAAGCAGAGAAGCAGCCTGAGACAAATTCCGCCCACAGAAAGGGAAATTTCTCCCTCCCGGCCAGGCAAGACACAAAGACCCACTCTACACGCAATTACCCAACACAAGCCACTAGGGGTCGCAGTTGTCCCAGTAAAGAAAGGCCAGTAGCAAGTGAAAATTTTGGCCCTCCCAGCTGACAGTCAATAGCACCTGTCAACATGAAAAGGCAAAAAAATATGATCCAGACAAGACTAACCCAGACAGCTTCGGCATCTGCTACATCTTCCCCTGAGAAGGAATCTGGGGAGATAGATTTAGCCAGTCTACCTGAAAAATAATTCAAAACAAAAGTCATAACCATGCTGATGGACTTGCAGAGAAATATGCAAGAACTAAGGAAGGAGAATTCAGAAATAAAACAAGCTCTGGAAGGACTTCAAAACAGAATGGACGAGATGCAAGAGACCATTAATGGACTAGAAAACAGAGAACAGGAACGCAGAGAAGCTGATGCAGAGAGAGATAAAAGGATCTCCAGGAATGAAAGAATTTTAAGAGAGCTGAGTGACCAATCGAAAAGGAACAATATAAGAATCATAGGTATTCCAGAAGAAGTAGAGAGAGAAAAGGGGATAGAAAATGTCTTTGAAGAAATAATTGCTGAAAATTTCCCCAAACTAGGGGAAGAAATGGCCTCTCAGACCACAGAGGTACACAGAACTCCCATGACAAGGGATCCAAGGAGGGCAACACCAAGACACATAATAATTAAAATGGCAAAGAGTGTCTTGTAGTTTTCAGGGTATAGATCTTTCACTTCCTTGGTTAGGTTTATTCCTAGGTATTTTATTCTTTTTGATGCTATTGTGAATGGAATTGTTTTCCTGATTTCTCTTTCTGTTAGTTCATCATTAGTGTATAGGAATGCAACAGATTTCTGTGTATTAATTTTGTATCCTGCAATTTTGCTGAATTCAGATATTAGTTTTCCAGTAATTTTGGAGTGGAGTCTTTAGGGTTTTTTATGTACAATATCATGTCATCTGCAAATAGTGTCAGTTTGACTTCTTCTTTACCAATCTGGATGCCTTGTATTTCTTTGTTTTGTCTAATTGCTGTGGCTAGGACCTCCAGTACTATGTTGAATAACAGTGGGGAGAGTGGGCATCCCTGTCTTGGTCCCGATCTTACAGGAAAAGCTTTCAGCTTCTCACTGTTAAGTATGATGTTGGCTGTGGGTTTGTCATATATGGCCTTTATTATGTTGAGGTACTTGCCCTGTATACCCATTTTGTAGAGAGTTTTTATCATGAATGGATGTTGAATTTTGTCGAATGCTTTTTCAGCATCTATGGAAATGATCATGTGGTTTCTGTCCTTTTTGTTGATGTGGTGGATGATGTTGATGGATTTTCGAATGTTGTACCATCCTTGCATCCCTGAGATAAATCCTACTTGATCATGGTGGATGATCCTCTTCATGAATTTTTGAATTTGGTTTGCTAATATTTTGTTGAGTATTTTTTCATTTATGTTTTTCAGGGATATTGGTCTCTAATTTTCCTTTTTGATGCGGTCTTTGCCTGGTTTTGTTATAAGAGTGATGCTGGCTTCATAGAATGAGTTTGGACGTATTCCCTCCTCTTCTATTTTTTGGAAAACTTTAAGGAGAATGGTTATTACGTCTTCTCTGTATGTCTGATAAAATTCAGCAGTGAATCTATCTGGCCGAGGGGTTTTGATCTTGGGTAGTTTTTTGGTTACCAATTCGATTTCTTTGCTGGTAATTGGTCTGTTTAGATTTTCTCTTTCTTCCTTGGTCAGTCTTGGAAGGTTGTATTTTTCTAGGAAGTTCTCCATTTCTCCTAGGTTTTCCAGCGTGTTAGCATATAGGTTTTCATAGTATTCTCTAATGATTCTTTGTATTTCTGTGGGGTCCGTTGTGATTTTTCTTTCTCATTTCTGATTCTGTTGATGTGTGTAGATTCTTTTTCTCTTAATAAGTCTGGCTAGGGGCTTATCTATTTTGTTTAGTTTTTCAAAGAACCAGCTCTTGGTTTCATTGATTTTTTTCTATTGTTTTAGTCTTCTTAATTTTATTTATTTCTTCTCTGATCTTTATTATGTCCCTCCTTCTGCTGACTTTGGGCCTCATTTGTTCTTCTTTTTCCAGTTTCAATAATTGACTTTAGACTATTCATTTGGGATTGTTCTTCCTTCTTTAAATAGGCCTGGATTGCTACATACTTTCCTTCTCTGTGTCCCACAGAAGTTGGGGCGTTATGCTGTTGTTGTCATTTGTCTCCATATATTGCTTGATCTCTGTTTTAATTTGATCATTGATCCATTGATTATTTAGGAGCATGTTGTTAAGCCTCCATGTGTTTGTGAGCCTTTTTGTTTTCTTTGTACAATTTATTTCTAGTTTTATGCCTTTGTGATCTGAGAAGTTGGTTGGTAGAATTTCAATCTTTTTGGATTTACTGAGGCTCTTTTTGTGGCCTAGTATGTGGTCTATTCGGGAAAATGTTCCATGTGCACTTGAGAAGAATGTGTATCCTCTTGCTTTTGGGTGTAGAGTTCTGTAGGTGTCTGTTAAGTCCATCTGTTCTAGTGTGTTGTGCAGTGCCTCTGTATCCTTACTTATTTTCTGTCTGGTGGATCTGTCCTTTGGAGTGAGTGGTGTGTTGAAGTCTCCTAGAACAAATGCATTGCATTCTATTTCCTCCTTTAATTCTGTTAGTATTTGTTTCACATATGTTGGTGCTCCTGTAGTGGGTGCATATATATTTATAATGGTTATATCCTCTTCTTGGACTGAGCCCTTTATCGTTATGTAATGTCCTTCTTTATCTCGTTACGTTCTTTGTTTTGAAGTCTATTTTGTCTGATACAAGTACTGCAACACCTGCTTTTTTCTCCCTATTGTTTGCATGAAATATCTTTTTCCATCCCTTGACTTTAATCTGTGTATGTCTTTGGGTTTGAGGTGAGTCTCTTGTAAGTGGTATATAGATGGGTCTTGCTTTTTTATCCATTCTGTTAGTGTGTCTTTTGATTGGTGCATTCAGTCCATTTACATTTAGGGTGATTATTGAAAGATATGTACTTATTGCCACTGCAGGCTTTAGATTCATGGTTACCAAAGGTTCAAGGGTAGCTTTTTTACTATCTAACTGTCTCACTTTACTCTCTTATTAAGCTTTAATAAACAGTCTGATGATTATTTCTCTCCCTTCTTATTCCTCCTCCTACATTCTTTATATGTTAGGTGGTTTATTCTGTACTCTTTCGTGTTTCCTTTGACTGCTTTTGTGAGTAGTTTTTATTTTTTGCCTTTAGTTAGTATTTGGTTGGTCTGCTTTCTTTGCTGTGATTTTATTTTCTCTGGTGACATCTATTTAGCTTTAGGAGTGCTTCCATCTAGAACAGTCCTTTTAAAATATCTTGTAGAGGTGGTTTGTGGGAGGCAAATTCCCTCAACTTTTGCTTGTCTGGGAATTGTTTAATCCCTCCTTCATATTTAAATGATAATCGTGCTGGATACAGTATTCTTGGTTCAAGGCCCTTCTGTTTCATTGAATTAAATATATCATGCCATTCTCTTCTGGCCTGTAAGGTTTCTGTTGAGAAGTCTGATGATAGCCTGATGGGTTTTCCTTTGTAGGTGACCTTTATTCTCTCTCTGGCTGCCTTTAACACTCTGTCCTTGTCCTTGATCTTGGCCATTTTTATTATTATGTGTCTTGTTGTTGTCCTCCTTGGGTCCCTTTTATTGGGAGTTCTGTGGGCTTCCATGGTTGGAGAGATTATTTCCTCCCCCAGTTTGAGGAAGTTTTCAGCAATTATTTCTTCAAAGACACTTTCTATCCTTTTTTCTCTCTTCTTCTTCTGGTACACCTATAATGCAAATATTGTTCTGTTTGGATTGGTCATACAGTTCTCTTAATATTCTTTCATTTCTGGAGATCCTTTTCTCTCTCTCTGCCTCAGCTTCTCTGTATTCCTGTTCTCTGATTTCTATTCCATTAACGGCCTCTTGCACCTCATCCAGTTTGCTCTTAAGTCCTTCCAGAGATTGTTTTATTTCTGTATTCTCCCTCCCTGCTTGCTCCTTTAGCTCTTGCATATTTCTCTGCAGGTCCATCAGCATGGTTATGACCTTTATTTTGAATTCTTTTTCAGGAAGATTGGTTAAATCTATCTCCCTAGGCCCTCTCTCAGGGGTTGTCTGGGGAATTCTGGACTGGACCAAATTCTGCCTTTTCATGGTGATAGAGGTAGCTATAGGCAGGTGGAACATGGGTCAGCTGGGAGAACAAAGTCCCTTCCTGCTTGCTGGATGCCTTGCCCTTCTCCGCTGCCTGTGTCAGTTACCCGCACTCCTGGAGCAGCCTCTGGATTAATCCACTACGCTGCCGTGGGCAGGGTCACTGTCACGGTAGCCCAGAGCCCTACAGGGAGTGGCAGGTGCACTGGGTGTGCTCTCCTGCGAGAGCAGTGCCCCTTTGCGCCTTGCCCTTGTTTCCTTTGCCTTTTCTGGGCAGCTGCCTGCCGGCGGTGGACTTTGGGTCTGGCCCAGGCAGTTGTGTGCCAGGAGGAGATTCTGGGCGGCTGCTGGGGGCATGGCTGCTCCCAGCCTACTCACCGCCACCACCACAGGCACGCACGGCTGTTCCCTGGCTGCTCCACTGCCATCTCAGGTGTGTGTGGCCACTCTCTGGCTACTGAGCCGATGTGTTGGGGGCTGCGCTGGCCAGGGGAACGACCGGCAGGCTGCTTATCACCGTGAGGGGCTTCAGGGCTGTGTTGCCACCCAGGGGGCTGGGGCGCCTGACATTCCTCAGGATTCCCAGCTGCTGGGCTGCGTGTGCCAGGATGTTTCCATCCAGCTGTGAGGCCCCTGTCCCTTTAAGACTTTCAAAAAACACTTGCTTTTCTTTTTTCCCAGGGGAGCTGGTTGTGGGGACCCACTTGTAGATTTTGCTTTTCCGTTTTTCTCATATCCAGCACACCATGCAGTGTGTGTCTGTGCTCCCGGTGCGGATTACTAGAGCTGGTTGTTTAGCAGTCCTGGACTTTCACTCCCTCCCCACTCTGACTCCTTTCATCCTGCCGGGGTGCTGGGGTGGGGGGAGCGCTTGGGTCCCACTGGGCCGTGGCTTGTTTCTTACCCCCTTCGTGAGGCGCTGGGTTCTCGCAGATGTAGATGTCGCCTTGCTGTTGTACTGTATCCACTGGTCTCTCTTTTAGGAATAGTTGTATTTGTTGTATTTTCAAAAATATTTATGGTTTTGGGAGATTTCCGCTGCCCTACTCATGCCGCCATCTTGGTTCCTCCGCCCTTTGCATAGTACTTTATAGTGTACAAATGTCTTTGACATATGTGAACTGAATCCTCCCAACAACCTTGTGAAAAAGGTACCCCTATTTTGTGCATAAGGAAATTAGGCTCTAAGAAGTAATTTGCCCAAGGTTACCCAGCTAAGTGACAAAGAGTCAAGACTTGGACCCAGGCTTGTCCAGGTGCTGAAGTTCAGGGTACTTGCCACATGCTGCTTTTTGCCCCAGTTCAGCAGTGCTGAAGAAACCCAAGCTCGTAGTGGTGGTGGTGGTGTTCCAAGGTCCTGAATTACGTATCTTATTTTCCTTGGGATGGAGAAAGAGCACGGGAGAAGAGGAAGCAGAAAGGGAGGCTGCCAAGTGGGTCAGGGTGTATGAAGGATCCGGGACTCTCACAGCCTGGATGAGAGGAATGCAGGGCAAGGCTCAGACCAAGCTGCCCTATCTCCTCATCTTAAAGTTTTACTCATTACAGGGAATGGTTAAAGTGCACTCCTCCTGCTTGTTTGGAGGGAGTCAGCCGGCCATAGCACCTCATGCCAGGCTCCCATGGAACTCATCAGTGTCCACCTTCTTTCTCTCGGGGTGGGTGCAGCTGGAATCCGGGGGACCTGCAGAAAAGTGCCTTTTCCTCTCAGCCCTGGTGAGACCTTGGGCACATGGAGTCACTTCATGGGCTTACCTTTTAGATGGTGGCTTGCGGGGTGAGCCATTGGTAGACTGGAACCTCAGACAGGTCAGACTTGAGGCTGGGATACTCACAGATGTGAGCATCAGAAGTGGGAAGGCTTTCTCCTATCCCACATTTCACCCCAGTAGCTTCTCCTGTTCCCTGAGAAAGGGGACATGGTATCTGTTGCCTACAAGGGACAGAAGGGTGGGTTGTTCATTTGTGACTCCCAGGATTGGGGAAGAGAGAATGGATGGGAATGGGAACTTGCTGAGTACAGAGCAGGGAAGGAATCAAGAGTGTGGGAAAGGGGAGAGAAGTGAGAAAGGTGTTGGAAGGGAGAAGGGGCTTGGAGAGGAGGGAAAAGGACCAGTCAGCAGAAGCAGCCAAGTAGCATGATGAGTGGCGGGTTAGGCCTCTGCTCTCCTCTAGGCTTGGGCCTCCATACCATAGCAGGCCTTGGGGCTGAAGTGGCTTCAGAGGCAGAGAGGGGCTGACGTGGCCCTCTTGGGCTTGTGCAGGGTAGACATAGGAACAGAGAGGCTGCTGCTCGCTCTAATCACTGGGGACTGAAATGGAGCTCCAGTCTGCCATAGCGAGAGGGCCTTCCCCTACCGAGGTACCCTGTGGAGCTAACAACCCCGTCGAGCAGGGGGTGAGGGACAGGCAGGACTTGGTGGAAGGCCCCAGGCTAGCCTTCCACAGAAGACAGAGGAGGGCAAGAGGCAGGTGTCACAGGACAGGTATGGGAGGGGACCTGATGAAGACCTTGGTGAGAGCTGCCTGGGGGCCTGCGGGGGACAGGCAGTCTGCACTGGGCTGGGGGAAGGCAGTGCTGAGACCTGGAGTTACTACTCTGAGGCACAAACACCTGGAGGTGGGGAGGCTGGTGGGTGAATTTGGTGGAGTCTTTGGACTAAGCTGGAGACCCGGAGGTGCTCTGCCACTGCCCCCCCCGTAACATGGACTCCTACCTCAGGTGACTCCACTGATGCTGACAGGTGCTGCTGGAAACATAAGCAGTGCAGCAGGCACATCTTTCACCCCTTCACTTCAGACTGTGGCCACCACGATGTGCACCTGCACTCTATCAGCCACTGCGACTGTGACTCTAGGTAAGGGCCCATCTCCTTGGGAGACTCCAAGCCCAGAGCCCAGCCCCGTTTTTGTAAACCTGACTCTGCCCCAAGGGCAATGGGGTGGAGGTTTTTTGGCAGCCTGGGCTGGGCCCAGTGGAAGCCCGCTGTCCTTCAGGCTCCTCGGTTCTGGGCCCCTGGGGAGTCTTGGAGGCGTGGGAGCCAGGCTGAGTCCCCTGTGTGGCAGGCTGAAGGACTGCTCAGAGAAGACAAATAGCAGCAGCTCCCAAGACGTGGGCTCACCCTGTTTCAGCATCATCCAATCCCCTTGCTTTGGGCTCGTCCCAGAGGAAGAATGTGTGGAGCGGTTCTGGTACAGCTGGTGAGTGCTGGCAGGCTGACAGGGGAGGCGCTCAGGGGCACTGGCTCCCACTTTCTCTCAACCTCTTTCCCTGTTCCCTTCCCTTCCAGGTGCAAAGGCTACAGGCCCATCTCTGTGGCAGTGATCCACCACCCGCTCCACCATGACTATGGGGCAGATGACCTGAATGAGGAGGAGGAAGAGGAGGAAGCAGCAAGCCAGCCTCCCATTCCAGCCCAGGTGGTGCCCATCACCGCACCCACCATCACATGCATGAGCACTGTCTCAGTTCCCTCTGACTCAGCAGCTCCCATCACTATCTGGCGCTCTGAGAGCCCCACAGGGAAATCCCAGGGCAGCAGGGTGATCAAGAAGGTAAAGAAGAAAAAGGAAAAAGAGAAAGACAAGGAGATGGATGAGAAGGTAAAGCTAAAGAAAAAAGTCAAGAAGGGCAAGGTGACTAAGAAGAAAAGCCCAATTAAATCAGGACCTTCGCCTCCAGACTTGAGTCAATCGACAAGCCCAAGAGAGTCAGCTGGGATGTCAGAGTCCAGCCCAGACAGTAGGAGAGACCTGGACAGTGAGAACAGTTACAGTGATCCCAGGTGGGAGGAGCCCTCCAGCGAGGATGTTGTAGAGTCTTTGTTACCCAGGAAGAAAAAGAACACAGTCCAGGCCAAGAAGCCTGGGGTGAAGGCCTTGCCAGTCAAGAAAGTCATCAAGAGGAAATCTCCCCCAACATCAAACCCCAATCTCAGTTGAGGCCAAGGCGACCAGGGTGAAGAATAAAAGGGATCAAGCCTATAGCTGACCTCCTGCTGCTGTTCTGTCTCCCTTCAACCTGGCTGTTTCTAGGGGGATGGGGTGGGCTCTGGGCACAGCTGGAGCCAGGGGGCTAGGGGGCTGCAGGGGTTTCTGAAGGGCAATCCATCTTTCAAGAGGAAGTCCAAGGGAAGGTAGTGGGAGAGTAGTGAGGAGCACAGCCTGTTTCTTAGATCATCCTAGGCCCAGGGCAGAATAGCACATTGGGGTCAGGTGGGAAGGAGGCATCCTGTTCACTGGGAGACTGGTTTGTGTGAATTCCACTAGGGGACAGGCAGTACTGTCTGCAGTGATGCCCTAATAAATCGAACTTTTCAACCCACTCTACCACTGTGCCTGGCCTTTGCCTCCTTTAAGGGGCCCTAGGGAAAGTGCTGGTGGCACCAAAGGTGTGTCTTCCCAGCTGGTGTGGCTCTGCTCCTGCTAGGCCCTTCTAGACCTTTTGTGCTAAAGGGAATAGAACTGACTTCCCGACAGGTCAGCCCCTTCCTCCAACTTTTGCAAACAAATGACCAAAGAGATCTTGAAGAAAAGGAAGGTGGGGAGCTCCCCAAGCTTGGGCCTTTATTGACTTCTCTGCTAAGCCTCAAGCAGGGGAAAGGGACGGGGACAGCCTCACTCTCCCAGCACCAACTTGCAAAGATGTGAGACCAAGCCCGAGTGAAAAACACGGGGAGATCAGGAGTCCAGAGCATGAAGAGGCAGTGAGGCTCAGCAAAGGCACCAGGGCCAGGGAGCTGGCTGGTCTCAAGCCTGGAAGCAGGGGGCTGGCCTCCCCTGCAACGTCCCAGCTCCCTTTCCCAGTCCAGTGCTTGTGTGTAGAAGCCTGTAAGCATGGGGCCCGTCCTAGGGCAGGTCTATTTGAGTTGCATAGATAGACCATCACAGACCAAGGCACAGCCAGCAAAAAGTGGGGAGAAAGGTGCAGGCATTCAAGTTGAGAAACCCAAATTTCCTCGTGGCCTTTCTCCGATATACCAGAGAAGACTAGTAGGCATGGGATGGCTGGCTGTATGAGTGTTAACAGGAGCTAATATTTACTGAGGCCTTAAGGGGGCCTGAGCACTGGGCTAAGCACGGAACACTCTGTCCCTCACAGCTGTCCTGAGGAGGTAGGCATCACTATCTCCATTTCCCAGTTAAGAAAGCTGGCTTAGCGACAATAGGATCTTGCTCAAAGTCACAGGGCTGAGTAGTGGGGCAGGCACTGACCCTCAGCAGCCCGATGCAGAAGCTGCCTGCTCTTCTGCACCACTGCTTCTTGATAGCCTAGAAGAGGGAGTGACGGAGCCCTCAAAGCTCCAAACGCTGCTTTGAAAGCCACCCCTCAAAAGCCAGAGAGTCGGAGAGGCTTTGCCAAGTGCTCTATAGAAACACTGTTTATTCAAATGACAGGCAGGAAGCGGTGGAGGCAGCAGGTGGGTGAGGGTGGCCAGGCGGGGACTGGGTAGGTTAGCGCTGCTCCCCAATATCCCCTGCAATCCTGCTTTGACAGCCACCCAAGCTGTTGGCATCAGGGTCAGAAAATACTTTCCTTCCTCTCCCTCCTGCCCCAAACTGAATAAATAGCATCCCTTTCCCCACAAGAGCTGGGGAGACTCGTGTGCTGAGCTTGATGCCCCGGTCACAGCCCAGAGTCAGGTGAGGGCAGAAGCTCAAAATGGCTTGTAGGGAGTAGAATACAGAACGGTTCCACTCTCATTCTCATCTTCCTCTTCTTCCCTGCCACACTCCCCTCCCAGTCTGGTCCCAGGACAGGTGGTCGGTGAGGGCCTGGAGTGGGAGAATTGTTGCCTAGTGTATACTGAGCTCAAGGTCACAAGGCCATCCAGCCTGTCGCCCATCCAGGCTGACCACCAAAGAGAACGTCAATTCACGCCACTTTATGGACAGAAAAGGAGGGGCAGGGAGTGAGGCAGTAGGCAGCCAGGCCTCTCCCAGCCTCAGAGGTAACCAGAGTCCTAGAAGCAGGCCCCCTACCGATCCATCTCGTCCAGGAGTGGGGTGGCATCACCAGCAATGGACATGGGGGTGCTTTCGATCATGGGGCTGGGGGAGGGCCGAGGTGTCAGTCGTTGCTTCTGTTTCCGCCGCTCTGCCTCCTTTTCCTGTAGCCACTGCTCCGCCATCTTCCCCCAGTCAATGGCTGCGTGGCTGTTGGACCTAGGAGGGAGAAGGAACCTTTGAGATGGGGCTTCTTCAGGGGCTCACTAGAAGGAAGCCTTCCTACCAATCACAAGTGACTGTCCACACTTGCAGAAATGGACCTCAAAGCAATGGGCAGCAGCTGTGGCCAGCCATCACACTGCCCTCCTCTGTTCTCCCAGAAAGCAGTTTCCTGGGGACATCACCTGGGTCACGGCTCTCAGGAGACCCAGAGCACCTGCCTATGCAACAACCCTCAGCCTCCTCTTGACACCTGCCCTGACCAGTAACCTGCCCGGTGCCACATCCACATACTCACTTTGGCTGCTGCTGGCGCTGCCGCGAACTGGAGGAGGGCTGGGGCTGCGCCTGGGCAGTCTGGGGAGTAGTGCTGGCCTGTAGCTGGTGGTACTGCGGGGTGGTAATGGGCTGGCTCGGGGTCGTGTAGGAGTAGCTGGGGGTCATCAGTGGTGTGGCCACTGGCTGCTGGGCTGGCGTTGGGAATACCTGGAGGAGGGTGAACAGTTAAGTGGGTATGGGCTTTGGGCTTATTAGGCCTTATTGTGAACTTCTGGCAAGCTAAAAACCTGAGCTCAGCAGTTTTCCAGCTGACCCCTCTTGAGCAGTATGTGGCTCTGAGCAACAGAAACAGGCCAGGGGGATGGGAGCTGGCACAGCAACAGGGCCCACCAATCCCAACCACCTGAGGTTCCTAGTGGCTCGAGGGTCTCAGAGATCCTAAGGAATGGGGAAAGGTCGGCCTTTTTCTCATTCCCTTTCCCCTCAGTGGGCCTGGGAAAGGGAACACTCATTGGAGACAGTTCCTAAGGCCATGGAAGCCCCATCTGTGCATATGAAGCCACTCATGGTGAACACTGTCAGAGCCAGTCTATGGACATGGGTTGGTACAAGATGATCCCTCCCTTTTGCTCTTCCCCACCCTCCACAGGGAGCCTCCTCTCTGAGCCACGTACGTGGTAAGCGCTGCTGCCCCCTCCACTGCCACCATAGCCATACTGGCTGGAGGCCCACTGGGCTGGGGTAGCATTAGGATTCTGTCCTTGGCCCGTCACGGCTGCAATGGCACTGAACATCTGTGAGGTCATGTTCTGGGGCAGAGCGTTCACAGCCCGTGTCAGATCTGCAAGCACACCGGGGTGGGGGAGGGGCACGTCAGAGGACAAAGTCCTGGCGGCTCCACCCCTCCAGCCCTTACTGCCAGGCCCAGGCACGAGCCCCTCACCTGCAAGGTTGATGTTGGCTGGGGTAGCATTGATGGAAGCTGGTGTCCGGGTCCTGCTGCTGCTACTAGGAGTGATGCCTGTAGGACACGGCCAGAGTTAGCTATATCCCTCCAGAAACCTATTTCTGTTTTCACAATTAGGGTGCTAGAGAGGAGGTACTGAGGAGGGGTGTAGAGGAGGAGGGAAGCTGCAGAGACAGTGGTTGGAGGACATCCTGATGCTGGAGGCTGGAGCAGCAGGACAAGAACATCTACGACAAGCTGCACCTGCCTCCCCCCCACTACCCTGATTCAGTGCCTAGGTGTCCCTCCAACCACACCACAGGAGTCAGGGTGAGCAGAACTCACCTGGCACAGGGTCCTGGTAGTGATCCTTAAACCATCTGAAAAGTCCATTCACAGTTGGGAAGATTTGGCCCCGGTACCGGAATCCTTCTGGAGTCACTGTTACATATTCTATCCTGGGATTTTAGAAGGAAATATGGATAAGATACCACTTGGGGCCAGCCATGACAGAGTGGCCGGAACAGATCTCCACCAGGTGAAGGAGCCATACCGGGTGCTGGGGGAAAGGAGAGAGAGATGAAGTGCCAGCCTCTGGCCCTGTCAGAGAAGGCTGCGCTCTGACTGGGAGGTGAGCAGTGCACAGCCAAGGCCAGGAGTCAGCAGCTCCTGGTGTGCTATATGCAGGCTGCCAGAGAGGGCTTGCTGGGGGCAGGGCCACCATCCTGGCTGCAGTACGGTGGCACCACATGACAGGTGAGGGTGAGACTGAACTCACAGGGTGTCAGGGTTGGAAGGGACCTCCCAGGCCAGCAAAGCACAATTCCTCATGAGCTGGAATCTGGAAGTGCCCCCAGAAGGCAGTCAGTCTACCCTTAGTCAACACTTTGCAGAGTGGGTAAGAGGATGGGTACTGGGTTCACTCAGTTCTAGTTCCAGTTTTGGCTCTGCTACTTACCACCTATGTGACTTGGGACCTAGTTACTAAACCCAAATCTCAGTTTCATTTGTAAAATGAGGCAAACAGCACCTAAACCTATAGGATGAGTGTGAAGAATTAGTGCATGTAAAGCACTTATCACACCTAAAATAGGGTTGTGTTCAATTAAGGACAGCTGTCAACACCCAACAGACAGTGCTAACTACTGCAAAGTTCTCATTTAAGCTGAAACCTGCTTCATAAATCTACTCAAGTGTGGTTAATTGTGCAACACAAGGAGTCTGTGCCCCCATGGGAAGCTATCATGTTGCCCCCTGCTCCCAGATAAAAGTCCCTTGTTTGTTCAACTGTTTCTCATGGGACCATTTCCCTTAATGCTTAAATGAGAACTTTGCAGTAGTTAGCACTGTCTGTTGGGTGTTGACAGCTGTCCTTAATTGAACACAACCCTATTTTAGGTGTGATAAGTGCTTTACATGCACTAAATTCTTCACACTCATCCTATAGGTTCAGGGCTGTCCCCCAGCCCTGGCTGCCATCCTCTGGAAGCATGTTGGTGAGTCAGAAATGGCTTCTTAGAAAAAAGCATAATCTTCCAAATGTGCCCCAAATGATGCATGGTCCAGAGTCTAAAGCTTCTTGTCATCTGGCTGCCGAGCCCCTACTAATACTGTCTATGCTGTGCATCACAAGCAGGCAGTACATGGTAAGAACAGAAATGCACAGACTTAGGCCAAGAGCTAAAGGGAGGATGGCAGTGGAGAGAAGGCCGGTATGGTTATCAGTCTGGGTAAAAGACACAAAGAAAGCAGGTCTAGGGAAATTGGACTCTGTCCAATTCAGGGAGAGCACTAGACGGACCTAGATAAAGGCATACCTTGGAAGGCCAGCCTGTCAGTCATACCCAAAGGGAGCACAGCAGACTGACAGTAGGAAGCAGCTTTCCTGACCCACCCCTTCCTCATTAGGCAGAAGAATTATTAGTACCGTACAGCAATAGTGAGCCACCAGGCGCTGAGAGCCCTGGCGAGGGTGAAGCAGAGAGTAAGAAGCGAGAGACCAGACCAGTGTGCTGGCCCCGACTGTTGCCAGTCAAGTGGAGAGGGCACTGCCTTCCATCACTCTCTGGGAGGGAGAAGAGGCAAAGGGAACTCTTTCTTCATGGGGCTGATGAAAGCACCTTTCTTCCTGAATCTTTGCTTTTAACCTCTAAATCATCACCCTCTCCCCGCCTCCAACCTCTGCCTGTGTTCTAACAGATAAGAGGAGAAAGGCAGTCCAGTGGAACCAGAGAGAGTACTGCTCTGGGAACTCTAGCTCCCCTGCTAGCCTAGCTATGGATCCCAGTGGCAGCACCTTCTCAACACCAGTGCTCACCTGGGTTTACCCCGGGGCTGGTATCCCAGCAGGAACTTGCCGGGCAGTTCCTTGCAGGCACAGATGAAATAGGGGATGAAGGTAGGCTTCTCCTTCTTAGTTTTGACGAGCAGCTCCTCTAATTTCTGGGGGTAGAATGAGGGGGAGAGGTTGGGATAGCAGCATGCTTGGTACACGATGTCTGGTGCACACATGATGTACACCTCCTTCATCAGCTGAGCACCCCTACACCGAAGGGAAAGCATACATCCTTAAGGGGCTGAGAGGTATCATCTCTCACAGGGCCCTGGGCTCACCTTCCGGTCTCCACCACTGCAGTCCTGATAATACTTGTGGTTCAGAAGGTCCCGGGCAAAGGATGCCATGGGCTGGACATAACGGGCAACAATCTCATCCAAGTCTTCAAATTCCTGTGGGAAGAAGGTAAAGCCCACATAAGTCATATCCAGAGCTTAGACTCCTGGCCCCTTGTCAAATACACTCAGAAGAGAACCCACGGTAAGATTCCTCAAGGGAGGAACAACCTAAGACAGGCACAGTCGCAGGGGGGCCATCAAGTGAGAAATTGGGGATCAACAGAGGTGAGGCTTAGAACCTCACCCCCCCTGTTCTGAGAGAAATCTTCTGCATATGTGGATGTTTTATTGCCCTTGTCTAGCTTGGATTAACACATAGTCTACGGGCACACACCTGATCATCTACATTTGCTCTCTTACAACACTAAACTATGTTTTCTACCTTTATGTTGTATCTACCTACCACTTCAGCATTTTATTAAAAATAATAAAGAGAGAAATGTGGTATCCACATATAAATCAAGTATAAAAATCAAATGAATATTCATATTTGAACTGACTGTTTATAGTTCATAATGCATGAGCAAAACTGAAAGCTTCTGTGATGACTGCCCTTGTACTGTTCACCATGTAACTTATTCATTGTGTAAGAATTTGTTCTACATGTAAGAACTTGTTCGTTATGCATCAGAAGATTGGAGACTGACGAAAATTAGGCTTGGGGTGGATTAATGATTGTGCATTGAGCATTGACTCCCCTATACAGAATTTTATTGTTGTTAACAACCATTTGATCAATAAATACGAGAGAGGCCCTCACACACACACACACACAAAAAATATATATATATATATACACACTTCCAATTGTAAAATAAATAAGTAACCGGGATGTAATGTATAGCATAAGGAATATAGTCAAAATATTGTAACAACTTGGTATGGTGATAGCTGGTACCTAGAATTATCATGTATATAAATGTTGAATCACTGTGTTGTACACCTGAAACTAATGCAATACTGTGTGTCAACTACCCTTCAATAAAAAATAATTATCTAAAAAAAAAAGAACCCACGGGAGGGATGGCCTTCTAGCCCTGCTGTAGCCTCACATCAGAGCAAGTTCCCCTCAATTTATCCATCTGTTTGAGCTGTGCTCAGATTTATTAGCTTACAAGACAAAATCCTTTAAATCATAACTGATTCTGCCTTGGTATGTGAAAACAATAGGGAGTTACATAAAATTTCTTTCTACTGAAAACAGAGACACTTGGTGTGTGTGTCCACTTCCATGTGTATTTTCTCCTCTTCCTCAACTGGCTCCCTCTAGGTTATCTATTTTAAAATTCAGAGGATAGGAAAGGAGGGGCAAAATGTACAAAATTGAATCAAATAAGTCATTTCACAACCAACCTCCTGTTTTGTTGTTCTAAAGAACTCAGATATGTAGAATGCATATAAGTTACTGACGGCAGATGAAAGCAGTCAGAAATGGCTTGTTTCTGGAAGCAGGAGTGGGATGTGAAGTGGGAAGGGGCTGGCTCTCACCTCACTGTTGATCCACAGGGTGGCTCCTAGACTGAAGGCATTTTCCTTGCCCTCTTCCCGTATGTCCACATGCTGGTAGATGCCATCACTGACTTTCCAGGTCACTGTCAGGTGATTCTCGCCCTTGCTGCTTGGTCGGATGATCACATCACCCTGGTCCATGGTCTCCATCATCTTTTCTGCTTGCTTGAAATTTATATTATGGAAGGATGGGTGTGCGATCACTCGCTTGATGTATGCTGAAGAGGGCAGGAAAGAAGCACAGACCAGGCGATGGGAGCAGGAGCCAACAGCAACAGCCCACTAATTTCTGACCCATGGTCAAATTCTGAGAGTCTTTCACATCATTCTCTGGTGTGAACAATTATAATCTGGGCTCCTACAGTGCTGAGAGAATGAAGCTTTCAGAGTCATGTATTGGCAAAGTAAACATAACCCAAGAAGACCCTGGCTTCCAGCCCTGTCAATGACTCCCATCCACAATGTCTTGGGGCCTCAGCACCTCAAATCTGAGCACTCACTACCCTGGGATACAGCTGTCAGCATGTGCACCTGCAGAGGGAGAGCTGCCCAGACCTGGGTGCACGCACGGACGTGGAAATACTTACTGGTCCGCTGCTGCTTCCGCTTCATGTCCTCTTCCTGCTTGTGGTCTGCTGCTTCGGCGTCAAAGTCGTAGTATGTGTCCTTGGGCAGTTTCCACTCGTTGTTCCTGTCCATGAGGTCTGAGGTGCGGCAGGTCAGGTCTGCGCTAAACTTCTCAATGTCGATCTTCATGATGCGGCAGTGAACAGTCATTCCCACCTACATCCACAGAACATTTGAGCTGAAAGGGACAAAGATGATCTAGCCCAGTACCCTATTTTACAGATGAGAGAACTGAAGTCCAGGCAGAAAGGTGGAGTGATATGCCCAAAGCCAGCCAGCTCCTGAGTGGTAGATTAGTAGGAGTTCTGGGTTGAGTCTGTTCTACAGACTATAGGCCCAACCCTGCACTGAAGCCTCCCATTCTAGGCAGGAAAGCTAACTGGAGCCTAACTGGGATCTATCCTGTCATGGACAACATTCCCTTCTCCCACCAAGTTGCCTAACTACTGCTGCTATGGTGAGATCAAAGCCTGAGGGCCCTTTCTGGAGGGGAAACAAAATAACAGCTGTTTCTTGTACTTCATCCCACCTTGAGATCTCCTGTCTCAGCAGTGATAAAAGACAGTTACTCTGTATGGCTCTTTCTTTTGAAAAATCTCCTTAGCTTCATTTATTAGGAATGTCTTTCCCCAGCCTCCCTAAATCCCTAATTCTCAAGGGTTCACAACACTTAGAACCAGAGAATTTGGCAGATCTGGTACCAGCCACACTGCTAACTAGATGATCCTGGAAAAGGCACCCAAATTTCTTTGAAAAAAGAAGGGAATGTTTCCTTAGGGACAACATATGTAAACATCAAGAGCTGGTATTTAGTGGGTATATAATAAATGGTGGCTACTGCAGGAGAACATTAGAACAGAAAGGGAAACTAGCCTTTCCATTTTGCAGCATGTAATGCTGGGCCCTGCTTCCTGCCTGATGGACTAAACTACAGCTTCCCATACTGGAAAGGACAGCCCTCTCCCAAACGGCAGGCAACTTGATGAAACTTCACGGAGGCAATGAACAAAAGCTATTCCTCACTCAGATGCTTTTTGTCTGGGCTTCTTCCAGTTAAGTTATAAATCCTCTTAAATATCCTCCTCACTGCAGCCACTCGGAACAGAACCTAACTTCTGGGGGAAACAACCCAAATTCAGAGTTCAATCTGAGTGCCAAAAACTGCACCAGATGCTTAGCCCCATAGTTCATCTACCTTTACTCGTTCCTCTGGCCGCTTTACCACTTTATCGCTGAGGAATTTGGTGGGGATGAAGCCGGTGACACCATTGTCTAGCCGTGTTTTTACACCAATAGCCTGGCCTGGGCATGAACCGCTGTCAAAGTGGTTCCAGACCTAAAGTGAACATTAGGAGAGGAGCTTGTTCATTAAGAGTCTAGAGGTCACATGTTCAGAAGAGCTGCCAGGAGCAGTGTAACTTATTTTACCATTGACACCTAGCAACATGGTCCAAAAACCAAAATTGAATTTGAATAATGTTCCTTGATGCTTAAGGATGTTTGGCACGACTGACTGATCTTTTATGTTAATCTAATCTGTATGTGCCTCTAGCTGCAACTGAGTCTCCTCCCTCCCATTTTGTTCTGATCTAGTGGGCTTAAGAGATATATATATCAGTCTCCTTAAAACAACTCATTACATAAACCAGGCACCCCTTAGCTTTCTTTTATCTTGGACAAATTCCACCAACTTCTTTTATTGGGTAAAGTTGAGAAAATTGTCTTACAATCTGCCTAATAACATTTGAGGACCCAGAAAAAGCTCACAGGGTGGAATGATTTCTGGTCATCAGAAAGACAGATGGTATCTAGAAGAATGTGGGAAAAATTAAAATGCATGTGGAGAATGAAAAAACTGAAGGTAGCCTACAGAAACCTCCTAACTAGCATGTATAGGGACACCATTCCTACCCTTTAGGTAAGAAATGCATGTCCTATGTCTCTAATGTGGTTGAGCTAGATCCCCAGAAAATGTGAAACAAGGGTTAAGAACCAAGCCAGAACTGAAGGAACACATGTAAATCCCTTCTGACTGGCATATGGAGGGACTTAATGTTTGACCTGTATGTGTTCTAGCCATCTTCCTTCTTTGTGTGTTTATTGGTAAGAGCATGATCTCAAATGACCCTATTCCTGACTTCTTTCTAAGGCACTGAGACAATTCAATCAAGAAAACTCGGTGACTATGAGAACATGTACCTCGCTGAGTTCAGGGAAGTTGTCCTGCTGACAAAAGGGGCACTGCCACAGCCCTGTCTCATCATTGCGGATCGCCTGGTCATAGCTCTCACCCTGAGGACGCCTGTGGGCAATGCCAGTGACATTGCAGATGATCAGTTTTCCTGGAGGAAGGGAAAGACAGGGAGGGGAAAAGAAAATGGGGAGCAGGCTAAGAGAACCGGAGAGGTGACTCTTTCCCACCAACCTTTTAGTGACAGAATATCTGTTTTATAGCATCTCCTTTGATTTCCCTCACAGCCTTGGAAAAGGGAAATCTTCCTGAATTGATGATGGGAAAATGAGGCCTATGAGAGTGTCTCCATGAAGATCCTGCAGCAGCACGTTGAAGATTTAATTTGACCTTGAACTCAGATTTGACTTGTAGTTCAGGGCTTTCTAATCTTTAAAAGTTTCTCTGATATTTACAGTACAAATCTGCCTCGTTCTGTTGGACTTACTGCTTGGTTTGAACACACAGTAAATGCATCCCTCACCCTACATATCCCAATCCAACTCACAGACAAACCCAGAATTTACCAATGTAGAAGGTCTCTGGTGTTTCTTTGGTTAACATATTGAAGATTTCCTCTGTGTTGGGAGACCGGTAGGCTGTCCGGAGGTCCTTATACCGACAGCTCAGTTCTGCCCGGATGTCATACAGGGTGATGTGTTTGTCGCCATAGCCCTGGGGAAGAAGCCAATCAGAAAGAGTCTTGCAAGTGTTCCCCAACCTGAGCCACATGGGGGCCCAAGGAAAGGAACAGGCTAGTTGGCTCCTAGCAGGGCTGCTCTTCTTGCCCTTCCACATTTACAGTGGGAGGTTTCCAACTTAAGTCATGAAACACTGTTCTGTAATAAAGATGTTTATGGAGCCCCAATGCATAAAACAGACAAATGCAAAGCTGTGCTGTTGGAAAGAAGGAAGAGGGCCTAGAAGGAAACTCTACTACTGACTTCCTCCCTGCTCCTTCCCTCCCCCACAACGAATGTAGCAGTCTCAGACTTCCTTGGTTTCTTAACAAGCAGACCAAAAATATCCTAGAAACCCGGGATACTATAGGCAGGGAGAAGAGAGATTAAGTCTTCCACACTAGTAGTATCAGGATTTCTTCTGGAGATTTGCTGCCACAGTTTCCCCCCATCTAGGCCACTTGGGATGTTATCTGTACCAGACCTTCTACACTGTTACCCACCTGCCTCTCCAGTTCCTCCGCAAAGGCATCAAGGTCCAGGTCCTTGAGTCGCTCTGGATTTTCCAAGATTTCTTCAAGAGCTCCAGCAGGGTTGGCATCCTCGGCTGATTCATCATATTCCAAAGCATCCACTGCCATCTTCCTGGCCCACTCATAGGTCTCAGGGTGGACTCGGGAACCATCAAGAACTTCAATGTATGAATCGGTGCTGAAGGAAAGGCAGAAAAGGGGTAAGGATATAAAACAAGAGGCTCCTAGTCACAACCCGAATGTCCACCAATGGGGAACTGGTTAAATAAATTAGGGTACCTCCATATAATGGAATACTATACAGCCATTAAAAATGAGGTAGATCTATGTGTGCTGACATGGAGAGATGGGCACAATATATTGGTACGTGAAAAATGCACTGCAAAACACTATGAACCATATGATCCCATTTTTGTAGTAAATGGGTAGTTAGTAAATGCATAGCAAAAATAAAATTTAGAAAAGTTGCAGTATACAACAAATTGTTATGGTAGTTATTTCTGGGGAGTGGGATTATGGGGGACTTCCACTTTCTGCATAACATTTTTGTATGTTGAATTTTATATAATGAACTTACACAAGTCTTACAGTAAGATAAAACAAGAAGGGGGAAAAGACCTTTAAGAATTTGCTGACAGCTATTTTCCCCCATAAAGCCTTCCCAGGCTGGTCTTGCCCGTGCACTCACATGGACCTATGTTATTCGTGGAGTGTTACAGCAAAGCTGGGTGGAAAATGAAGTTTTAGAACTTGAAGCCTATTTCCCCACTGATTTCCATTATGGAATGAGGAGCTATGTGCCCGTGGAAAAGATCCTCCAAAGACTGAGTTGACAACTTCTGGAGAGGAAGAGGTCAATAGTGAAGTCCAAAGTCCAATAGAACTTTCTCTCAATAACATCATCTCAAAACATACTGCACCTTTCTCCCCCTCTTTTGTGTCCTCATACCCCACAGACTCCTTTTCCATTGCCCCTGTTACTTCCACCCTTACTAGCCATGAGAAACCATAATCATAGTAACAGAACAAGTTTGTGTTTAATGAACAGTCTTATGTTTCCTGCCCTTAATTGATGAACTAAGTTGGTTCTTTTTATGTTTCTCTCATATAAAAAAAGCTTTACATAACTGAACCGATCTTTTCCATAGGTCAGAGGCTCTTGACCGAATAAAGGTTCCTCACCTTTGCTTTAAAACATTCCCTAATTTAATTGGCTTGTGGCCCTTTGACAACTACAGTCCCCTGAATCCCCAAAGCCAAGCCCAAGGGAATTCTTCTTGGCCCACCCAAGCAGAGGGTATCACCTGTCCCCCAGGGAGGCTGTGTCAATCTTGAGGAAGCCAGCGCAATTCATGAAGACCTTGGGACCCATGTGGCACATGGTGACCAGCTGGGTCCGGCTCTCAAGTCTGGTGTTGTTCTGCTTCAGGATCTAGGAGAGAGGCCTGGAGTGAGCCAGAGCAGTAGGTAGGACCCCCTCCCAGCCTGCTTTCAGTCTTATGGGAAACCCTCTATGATCAGAACTCTGTCCCCACAATCCAATATCTGAGCACTATACCACACTGTCTGCTAATAAAATAATTATTTTAATAAACTGTATCTAACAAAGACAATATATAACTAACATATGGCTTAAAAGTTAATGATAAAATATACACTAAAGTATCTGTAGCTTGAGAAACAAAATATTACTAATAACTTGAAGCTCCCTGCATACCCTCTCAACTGGAATCCTTTTTCTTCCCACTGGAAAAACCACTGTCTTAAGGTTTTTTGACTAGTACTCTTGCTTTCTTCCACCTGTTTAAGACTGAGGCTTATGCTTCACAGTAGTGATGAACAAAGCGTGGCCACCTGAGTCTGAAGTCTGACTCTGACTCTCACTAGCTGGATGACTCTGGACAAGTCTCTCACCCTGGTCTTCCTGTCAAATCACACTGGCATAGTGTAAAGGCTCAATGAAATAGGAATCTCTCTCATTTCCCGATTCAACCCAGTCCTACCTTCAGAAGGTGGGTCCCTTTTCGAGGTCCCAGGCCACAGACATACTGGATTAACGCTTGGCTGTAAGGGTGGGCAATGGCACGGTTGACATCGACCCCAACCTCATTGACTCGGTTGATAAATTCACAGTACAAGGCGTTGAGCAGCTCCTCTTTCACCACATGCTCCTGTTGACACACAGCAGGGACGGATAAGGTTGTTGTGTCATTCCGCCCACCTAGGCCTGCCTGTCAAATCCTACTCACCTGCAAGGGGTGAAATTTGAGACACAGGATGTCTTCATCAGAGCTGCACACCTGGGCAAATTCAATCAGAGGGTCCTGGATGCGCCTGGCCAGGGAGACGGCCTGTCTCAGCACTGGAGGGTAATCCCGGAACTCTGCCTGCAGTCAAACGAGGGTCAGAACAGCCATAAAGCCCCCTCAGCTCTAACAGCAAGAGGAAATCCAAACCAGTCTGGCTGTAAGACACTTTCTCATTGCCTCTGGACCCTTTTTCCTGGTACCTATTTAATCTCTGGGGCTCCCAATCAGAACCATGACTGGCAAAATGGAGTACCTTTTCGTGGTAAGTGAACAGATGCAGTCCTGTGCCCAATAACCTTTGTCTCCCTATTAAACCTCCCTGGGATTGGTAGCTCTTGCCTGTGCAAGTCTTAAGGGTAGAAGTCCAGTATTACCTCTGACTTCTTGCTGTTCATATAGAGAATGGCCAACTCGTTGTCAACCAGCTCCACCCCGATAGAGGACAGCTGCTGGCCCTGGTCCAGCTCATGCACTATGCGCTTCACATCCTCAATTAACATCTGGGCGTCCCTGGAGGGATGAGGGGTGTTGGTCAGGGCAATTTCTGGATAGTTTCTTAGGGATGGGCAGCCTTGTGGCTTGGATGTGGGAGTGGGGATGGGGATGAGGTTGGGGGAAGAAAGGGCTTTGAAGACAACCCCTGGAGATAGGGATATAATCAAGGCACATGCCCACTCTGTTATAGGCATATGCCAGATTCAGTAACAGGAGATGAATGACTTTCAGCCAGGTCTGGTCCAATCCCCTGGGGCCCCTACCTGTTTTCTCCTGCAACTGTCACCACATGAGGCTTTTTGTTGAGAAGAAATTTCTTTAGGGTTTCAATGTCTTGAGCCTGTATTGAAAGAAAACTAGCTGAATGGCTCTGAGGATAGCGAGATTCAAGCAGTTCTCTCTCCTAAGTAACTCAAGAGCTTGTAACACAAGAGAATAGTAAGCTTTAAGTTAGACACGATGTATCACTTGTTGTCTAACTGTAACACAAAACAAAGAGACTAAGACCTCTGGTTTGAATATTATATATCAGTTCATCTAAGATTATTGTACTTCTGGTTTATACTTAGATTGTGGTTAACTAAACATACTTGGGTCTTTTTTTAACATAAATCACTGCCTGGCAGTCAGGACTGTTCTGATCTCCATTTCAAGATCTTTCCTTTTAAAAAACATTTGTTTGTTAAAAATTACTTTTTAGAATGGAGCTCTATCAGCAAAACTGAAAGACAACATTAGGTTAAAAAAATTAGAGGCAAACACACAAGATGAATTCAAATTCCTCTTTCCTTAGAAAAAGAAACACTGAAAGGCTAATGCAGGGAAAAGGCTGGCTTAATGCCTCAGTGGCTTTCAGCTCCTGGAACAGGATGACCCAGATGCTAGTAAGAACAGAGGCAGTAATGGCAGTTTCCAGAAGCACAGGAGCCTAGGAACTGGCCTTAAGTCAGAAGTAATTCTACACCAGAACTTGAGTGCCATCTACTGTCTACAGAAGTAAGATATCCCAGGACTTGAGGAGCCAGGGACTGGGTCAAAGATAATCAGGGCCTAGCATGGGATGCTGTGTAGGCAATAATCACCTCTGCTGAATTCTAACATGTACTCAAGATGTGCACTCGGTGACCCCACCAGCCTAGCCACTTGCCTTCTTTTCCCGTTCTTCCTCTCTCCATGCAGTCCGCCGTTTGGTAAAATGAGGCAACCGGAGGAAGTCTGTCACTTCTCCTTCACCATTGACGAGGGCACAGAACACAGGGTGATCTCTGCCAGCCGGACAGAAAAAGAACAGTGTGATAATCAGAAATAGCAGAGTATGAGTAAGACAAGAATGACATCAGGAAGATGGATTAATGGATGACGCCAGGCAGGTAGTAATAGGCAGTTACCTGGCAGAGGAGAAAGCGATGCCTAGGACTCGGATGCCCTTTCCCTGGTTCTCATCCATAAAGTCATCATCTTCCTCTATCTGTTGATCTGGCCGGTAGGGTGCCACCCTCAACCAGTTGTAGAGCTTTCGACTACAGGCCTGGGGAGGATAAATACCAGATGCTATGGCCATCAGAGTCGCTGAATACACTTACGGAGATAAATGCAGGCATGTGTGTGCAAAGGAAGTATTCATATGTGCATCTGTTCCTTGTCCCTGGCAGGCTCACAATCTGAAGGCATACCTTGCTTTTGTATAAAGGACAGTATAGCGAAGACAGTGACATAAACAAAGAATGTTTGGTTGGGAGAGGCGGCAAAGGCCTTGAGTGGGCAGGCCTTGGGGTGATGTGTGGCATTGTTGGTACTCCCTCTCAGCTTATGCTCCATCTGTCTCAGTGTTTCTCCATCAGCTACAGGACTACTATGAAAGAGTTCCTTCACTCTCAGCTCTAGTTAGGGACAATTATATGGCTAGAAGGCATGAATTTCTGTCCTTACTTTTATGACATATTCTTTGGCTTCAACCAGCAGCTTGTTCTTGAGCTCCTTGGCCATCTGCACATAGAGGAACTGCTGCAGAGCTCGCTCAATGGCCATCGTACGTTGCCGGTTCCACTCCTGCACCTGGTGGCTGAACTCGTCTCGGTAGTAAAACTGTTTGATCTCTTCGAAGTATGTCTGATCGTTGCCATAGCTGAAGAAAGACAACACTTGGTGTCAAGGATGGAGGGATGGAGCAAAGGTGATAGGCAAACATCCACAAACACTCTGAGTGAACTGGGGACAATGGCTTGCTCAATTGTGAAATTGTGGAAATTGTGGTTCATGCTGTGAGGGATCCACCCCTCCCTCCCAAAAGAGCCCCCACTCCAGAGCACTGCTTACCCTTCTATCCCCTTCATATCTATGCTGAGGTCAATGGTGAGCAGCCCTTCATCTTCAGCCAGGCATATCTTGAGGAACTGATCATCTCTCAGCTCCTTCACAGGTTTGTTCTTTAAGTACTTGAAGGAGTAAGCAAAGTGGGCCTCATCCACATCCTGTACACATCAAGAGGGGTCATCAGCCTACCAACGGGCCTGACTCAGGAAGAAAAGCCTGCCTCTCTGCTGTTAAGCAGACAGCTCCCCTAAGCGTGAAGGCAAGGAACTCAGTTCAGTCAGAGAGTTGGATCACATGCTGGATCAAAGCCCTTTACCAAGCTCACCTTTCTGCCTTTCTTGGTGGGGGTTATATTTAGTTTTGCTCTCTCCTGGAAAGTTTGCCGCAGCACTTGCCGAACAAGGGGTTCTCGGGCAATCTGCAGGGCTACCATGTAGCGGGCACCTTCCAGCACAGCTTCTGGTGTAGGGAACTGGCTGTAGGGAAAATGTGGGAGCTGCAGGATGACAACGCCTTTGCCCTTACGCCCCTCCTCCCGCCAGCTGCCTGCTGCATGCCTACCTGCAAACGTAATCCTTGGCCAGCTCCAAGGGCTCTGCAGGGAACTGCTCTGTCTCATGCCGTTGGTAGCTGTCCCGGAGGTTCTCCCCGAATTGCTCAGGAGTAAGCCCAAATTTCTTGGCCAGGCCATCTAAAGCAAACAGGAGAGGCAACAGCTGGGCTGACCAATCTCTTGGCTCTCACAGTCTAGAGCAGCAATTCTGGGCCCCAGACTTTAAAGCAGTCATGAATGAGCAGGACCAGACTACCTTGCAAATAACAATGAAAAAACTGACTTTAAACAATTGATAGGCTATTATATGGTAGAAAGAACAGAAATTTTCTGTGTGACTCTTGGGCTCAGAACCAAGGTGGAAACTATAGTTCAAATAAAGAATTTCCCAAAGATAGGATGGACTCCCCTCCCTCTGATCTGTGAGTTTTCCATTCCTTTAGGATTTGAGAGGCTGGCTCATTACTGGGTAGGTGTAGGTCATGGGACCAGGTGTTCAGGACTGGATTAGTGATTCACTCAGATGTCCTGAGAGTCCTCTTCCCACCAGGGCCTCTCAGGGATTTCCCCTTGCTCATGGCTGGAGTGCCCAGGTCACAAAGCAGCTAGCTTTTACCTAGCCCCGCGCTCTGACAGATGGTGTACATGTCCCGGCGGGAAGCCTGCTTGAGCTCTGGTCCCCTCTGTTCCTCATCTTCTGCCTCTTCACCTTCACCTGGGAAGAAAACACGAATTAGTATTCTAGTTTCCAATCACTCCCAAGTATCTGACACATGTAGAGAATCCCCCACGGGCATCTTTGGAGATATTAGGGCCACCAATCCCCTGGGTTTTCTTTTCCAGCACTCACCTTCCTCGTCTCCCTCTTCCCTAACACGCTTCAGCTTCTTGCGGCTGGCCTTGGCAGCATTCTGCATCTTAGGGATGTCACGGCCATAATAAAGTAGGAAATGGTTGTAGACATCTTTCAGCTCATCCATTGACTGTACATCCTTAAGCCTGGAACGAAGGGACATAACACCTCAATTGTCACTGAGAAAGGGTGTACCCCAGTTCTGCTATAAGAGGTCCAATTTCCATGAGGCAAGATCCCAACTAGGATGGGTGCTTGTATTCTCTAATTAGAGACATACAATGGCTCCTGGCCATGACTTAATTGCAACCAAGGTTCCTTAAAAGAAGAATTATGTCAAACAAATGGTGGTTGGTGGTTGTTAGAAATGGGAAAAAAAAGGGGAGAGGCAGATGAGGCCACATGCCTCCAGCAAGATTCAGATCCTTGAGATAGTGTCCCTTCTCAGCTTCATGATGCTTGCTGGCCACCAAAATCATCTGCTCCTTTTCCATAGTTCTGATTCCAGGCTCATCTTTCTGGTTATAATTTGGTCTCCCCTATAGCTTTACATGCAGGGAATAATATACCGGTCAGCAAACGTATCTGATTCTTTTAATCTTTTATACCACTATGGATAACTAACATGAATTTGTCAGAAAGATCACTTCTGATGCGTTGACAAATTGGATTTCTGAGGGATGGGGCCCTGTGCTGAGAATTTTGCAAGGTTACAATGCTACTGGGGGGCCTGCCTTTTGTCTGAGGGCTCTCTGTAACAGAGTGAATCCTATATATGCTACCTTTCCATGTCGGTGGTGTCCAGAGCCCGGATGCCATCAGCAAGGGGTTTGTCAGGATCAGCAGAGATTTGTTCGTACTGATAACCCTGCATCTTCTCAAAAAGTCTCGTTAGGTTCTCTTTGCGGATCCTCAGCTGGGTCCACTAGGACAGGATAGGGCAGGAGTAAGGGCCAGTGTCCAGTCTTGGAGACCCTGGGGGAAGCCTGACAGGCTGGGGGGTTTGGCTGCTACCTGATATGTACAGGAGTAGTGGTACCCAATCCAACCCTCAACCCCTTAGGACGCATAGGTCCACTTTACCTTTTCATCCCACTGCCACACCCTCCAGAGGTCATTGATGTGCAACTCTGGCTCCACATACTCCTTTCGGTAGAAGGCAATAAAAGGCACCTACAGCGGCAAGGAGACTGCAGTCAACCAGAGAGGCAAGATCTGCAAGGACCCCCTTTGCCAGAGGGATAAAAAGTTGCAGGAAACTCAGCATTCAGAAGTGTGAGTCTCTTCCAAGCCTGTCCAGGGCACATGCCAGGACAGGGAAAATAATGCTACAGACAGGGGAGCATCATTCTCTTGATCTTTATAGAGTCTCCTGCGGTCCTCACACTTCTTGCATCAAGGGACCACTGCTGAGGACAGGAGAAGGGGGCTCTTTGTCTGACTTAGGAGCTATTTTTCCTTCACCCTCTAGCTGAATTTCTAACCAATGGGTCACCAAAGCTTCAAGTGCTACCTCAAAATGCTGATTTCGCATGAAGCCCAGGGCCTCTTTAATTTTCTGAATTGTGCTGGGCCCTTTTCGACTGAAGCTGCTGGTTGGCTGTCCTCGGTCTAGGTAGTCACAGCTTTCCTATAGTCGGGAGAAAAGACAAACAGCAACAACGCTGTCACTTGTTTTGTCTAACCACACATGGCACTGCTGCACAGGACAGCCTTGTCAGATAGAAACTAGAAAATCTCTCTCATACATCTGCATGCACACACATACTGTTCTGTTCTAGGCACCCAGATGTTTTGGGCAGGAGAGGAGCAGCTCCTCATCTTGATGAAGTGGATTCTGGTTCAGGTCAAAACACAAGGACCCTTTTATGGGTACCTGCAGAGAAATGGTTGGTGTGGCAAAGGCATTCCTGTAGATCCAGTCAGCTTCTTCTTCTAGTTCATCATCTTCAGCCCCCTTGACTGGGATGGAGCGGAGCTGCAGATGATAAGGTGAGTGAGACTGACTTTATCTTGTATCCCACATAGAAAAGACACACACTTCTGGATAAAAATGTGTGCTCTGCAGGTACACATTTCCAGTACCCAGAAGAGCGTGGTCCTGGCGAGGAGGAGGAATTTCATCTACTGGTTAAAAAAAGAGTGCCATTTCAAAAACCACAAGCAGCATGAGAGTTTATCTTCCCTCCTCTAAGAGGTGGACTCCCTGCACCCTGTGATGTGAAGGGGTTCAAAGCCGACTTCCTAGATACCATTCCATATGGGATTGTTGGTAGAGTGTTTCTCTGTTACAACCCTGGTAGCAAGGAGGCTTACAGCAGGTGATAGCAAATCAGCAGAAGGACAGAAGCTGGTGGTTTCTTACCTGGAATCTTTCAGGCAGGTCAGTGGCTCGGATTTCATTGTCCTGATCTGTGAGGTGGCTGCTTTCCAGCTCACTGGGCTCATACATCTCAAAGATGCTCCTGCGGCTCACACGCTTCTTGGTGGTCTTCTTGGGCCGGACTCGGATCTCACCTTCAGCCTCATCGTCCTCATACTCATATTCTTCCTCTAGTTCTTCATCATACTCATTGTATTTCTCAAATTCATCATAGTCAAAGTCCACACCAAAAATCTCCTGGGCTTCTTGCAAGGCCCTGTGGGTGAAAGCAAGGCAGTTGGGCCAAGGTGCTGGTGAGAGGAGAAATGCAGCCCTTGCATAGATCCTTTATTTGCCCCAAGGGGGCTAGGAAAGTGAAGAGAAGGATTAATAAAAAAGCATATTCGCAAATTAAAACCACAATGAGATATCACCTCACACCAGTAAGGATGGCCACCATCCAAAAGACAAACAACAAATGTTGGTGAGGTTGTGGAGAAAGGGGAACCCTCCTACACTGCTGGTGGGAATGTAAATATGGAGGTTCCTCAAAATGCTCAAAATAGAAATACCATTTGACCCAGGAATTCTACTTCTAGGAATTTACCCTAAGAATGCAACAGCCCAGTTTGAAAAAGACAGATGCACCCCTATGTTTATCACAGCACTATTTACAATATCCAAGAAATGGAAGCAACCTAAGTGTCCATCAGTAGATGAATGGATAAAGATGTGGTACACATACACAATGGAATATTATTCAGCCATAAGAAGAAAACAAATCCTACTATTTGCAACAACATGGATGGAGCTAGAGGATATTATGCTCAGTGAAATAAGCCAGGCGGAGAAAGACAAGTACCAAACGATTTCACTCATATGTGGAGTATAAGAACAAAGAAAAACTGAAGGAACAAAACAGCAGCAGATTCACAGAACCCAAGAATGGACTAACAGTTACCAAAGGGAAAGGGACTGGGGAGGATGGGTGGGAAGGGAGGGGTAAGGGCGGGGAAAAAGAAAGGGAGCATTACGATTAGCATGTATAATGTTATAATGGGGTTTGTGTGTGGGGGGGGGGACTTGATGAAGGGGGGAGCCTAGAAAACATAATGTTCTTCATGTAATTGTAGATTAATGATACCAAAAAAAAATTACGAAAAAACAAAACAAAACAGGTGGAGCTGGATTTGACCTGTAGACACTAGTTTGCAGAACCACTGCTTTAAATGACTTATTCAAGGTCATATGCCTGATGAGTATCAGAATTTGGATAGAATCCAGATCTCGACTTCTGATCAAGTGCTTTTCTACCATACTATGTTTTTGTCTATGTTTTGCATTTGTCATATGCTAACTTATTTTACTATTTTTCTTTAATGTCTACCTACTGTCTTCTGGTGGTCCAAGAGGCACTAGAATGTATAAACAGTACTTAACACAGAGTATGCATTCAATAAAAGTTTGCAGATTAGGAAAAAAAAGCATATTCACTGTGGAATTAGGGCTTAGCTGGGGGGTATTTCTGGGGAAACTATTAATTATAGGGATAAAAGCCCATCTTTGGCACATGCCAGTGACAGGGATCAAATGACAACAGGGCAGATGGACCCACATCCTGCCCAGTGGATCCATCTTCTGCTGAGACACTGAGGTAGTCCCTTATAGAAAAAGCTTTCTTCCAACAAAGTTATATTCATCACACCAATATACAGATGAATAAACATGGAGTTGCAACTGACAGAGGGAGGAGGCTGGAACTTAGTCCATGTGTGACCCCACCCTAGTCCCATAGTGGTCCTGGAATGCAGAGCAAACTCCCCAGGGCTTCTAGGTGCAATCTGAAATCACTGCCTAGTAAAAGTTGTTTGAGGCAGGGAAACAGAATGGCTGAAAGTTGGGAATGTTTTTTGGTAGAGGTCTCTGACCTCCTCCTTCCTAAGTGGGTCCACTCAGATGCCTTTCTCACCACCTTGTACCAGACCCCACTCACGCATCTGTGTATCCGGGAAGCTTTTTCCGCCACTTAGGTTTTTTCAGAGGCTGTCCATCATCATCCACAATGAAGTCGTCAATGTCTGGGTAGGGAAGAGAGGGGTTAGTGCTCAGAGGCAGGGGATAAGCCAGGACTGAATGGCTTCAGGTCCCGCTTTAAGTGAGCGGCTAGTGAGGAGAAGCGTAGGGAGGCTCCTGAAAAGAAACTTGTGTATGTCAAGTGCTGGGGCCTGTAGCTGAAGAATGGTTTCCCATCCTATTCCTAGGGGCCAGGAAATCCCAACACCCACCCAAACACTGGCTTCCCTGCCTGATATCACATACCTGACTCTTCATCATCTTCTTCCTCCTCCTCCGGAGGAGCCGTGGGAGCCTCCACAGCATCCTGCCCTTCTTCCCCTTCTCCATCCTGGAAGATCTCCTCTGCAATAGCCTCTTTCTCATGTTCCTCCTTGCCGTATTCCTCTTCATCATCATCCTCGTCATCTGACATTTTTTTGACACGTCGGTATTTTTGCTAGGAATGGGAAAACCTGCCTCATCAGGGACTGAGGGACTGGCCAAAGGATACCTGCCCTCCAGTCTCACTCTCATCTTCCCATCACAGTTACGCTAACCAAGGGAGATGGGAAAGAACACGTAACTCATGCTCTTTCAGCCCCAAGGCCCACCCTTGAAACTCTGACAAGCCTTTTTCCAACAGGCATTCAGATCTGGGATGCAAATCTAAGCTCTATGGCACAATGATACTAAGCAACTTCCTCTCCTCTGATGTTTCCCCAACCATTATGGATGTGCCTCCTGCCGGGCAGTCACTGAATTTCACAGGTTTTTTCCTTTACCCCCAAGGACAGAGACAAAGAATGACACTTACTCCTCTTTTGACTTTGACACCCAAATTCTCCTCAATGAGGTCAAAATCATCATCCTCCAGGCGGTCATCAAAAGATGCTGGAGAAAACACAGTGTTAACCATGGTGAAAGGAAGGCCCCTCCTCCACTCCGACTTTCACCCAGCCTCCCTGGGCCTCAGGAGAGAATACTCACTGCGCTTTCTCTTCTTATGGCCAACGTCATCTTCTGAATCACCAGAGTCACTACCCTCATCCTCCTCCCCTTCATCTTCATCATCATCATCATTGATAAAGCCTTTCAGGTTGCCTTGCTCATCCTGATCATCTAGGTTTTCCTCCTCCTCCTCCTCATCTGAAAAACATTCATGTCTGAGTCATGGTGCTTGGGAAAAAGGCTGGGGGTGGGGCAGGGCCCCCTGCTTAACTGTGGTTCTCTGTTTATCTACTCTGAACCAAATGACCTGGGTGCCATGTTAACTCTTCTGCCTCATTTAAAGATGCAAAAACAAGACCACTGGCTTAGCAGCAGCATCTGGAAAGGACTATCCCTTTTCTACAATGACCATCTGTCTTTAGACGACATGATCTTCCTAATTACTTCGGCTCTTCAAAATCATTACTAGAAGCTTTACAGCCACCAATCATCTTTGTTTTCCTCTCAGTTTATAAACTTAGTAGCTATATTCCTTCATTCACCCATAATTCTTTTGATAAAAACTTACATTTCCCTTTCATCCTTTAAAGCCACTCTGCTGATAATCTTAATGGTTGGGTTTGGCCAGAGAAATAGGAAACTGAGTGTGTAAATACAGACACTGCTGGGTCTCTAAAAGAGGGAAACTTTTCATATGCATTTACTTATTGGTTTACTGTTTTGTCCCCTCCCAGTGATGTAAACTCCACAATGGCTGGGTCTTTATTTTATATTCCCAGTTCTAGGTAAAGTGTCTGACATATAGCAGACAGATGCTCAGTAAATATTTTCTATGAATGACTGAAAATTCTCAAGCTGGTACCTCATGTGTGATAACTTCTGCGCTCAGCCTGAGCCTCTCATCAGCAAGAATCCAACTATCCAAAGCTTAGCAATAGTGGGGAGAAGCTTGAGGTTGGGGCCTCCTCACCATCATCCTCCTCTTCCACAAATTTCTTGGTGACCCGGGGTACCACTTCGCCTTCATCATTGTACTCTTCTTCTGACTCCTCAGCCTCGCTTTCCACAAAATCAGACATTGCTGCAGCTTCTCACGGCCTGCCTGATGACAACTAGGGAAGGAAAACAGAGATTAAAAAAAAAAGAGCAAGAGCGAGACACGTGACTTTTTACAGAAGGCCCTTAAAGCTTTTCACAGCCTTCAGCCATGTTCCACTGCTTTGCCCACTCAATCACTTCCACCCGAGGAGAGTAAGCTCATGGTCCTGTCGCTTCCATTTTCCATTCCTCCCACTACTGCTCCTCTTGAGTACCTGTAAAAATGCGATTACACTGGACTTCTCTCTATATACCATCTCAGTTCACCAAAGATAATAATAGCAGTCACTTTCAAAAACACTTTACCTAGCTATTGGCAGTCAAAAGGAAAATCCTTTTCTACAGATTAAACATTTCATGAACTTGAGCTTGCGTGTGTGAGTACTGGCTGGGCATCTGGGTGGAGAAGGGGCCTCTTCAGAAACATTAGACCATGACTCTACTTTTACCATTTACCAGCATAAAACAAACACCACTTTGAAAGAGACTTCCATGGCCTACAAAATAAAGGCAACACAGTTAAAGCAAAGATTGCTGGACTCAACAGCAGAGATCAAATCCTGGTCCCATCATCTACCAGGTATATAATAAACTCAAGCAAATTATTGAACGTGTCTGAATATCAATGTCTTCATTTGGAAAATGACAACAGCACTACCTACCTCACAGGGTAGTTGAAACTGTAACATGCCATCAGGAAAAGACCCTAGTTTACTGTCTCAATAGATAGTACTTGAGTTTGAATTTGAATCCTGGGCCTAATTTTCCTTAGCATTCTGCAATTTTTTACCAACGAATCCCAACTTTATTTTCTACCTCTCTGCTTTCAGAATCATCCAAAGCCTGGAAATGGCAGTGGAGAACCCCAGAACCACAACATGGGAGCTGCCTGGGCCTCGAGTAGGACTTAAAACAGCACACATCACACAAACCATAACATCATGGTTCATGGAATTCTGAAGCTGGCTGCTGCAAGTATCAGCACCACTCCTCACTCTGTCCTGAATCGTGGTTCATTGTGTATGTCCTTCTCCCCCACTCAGATTATAAGCTTCTGGAAGTTTAAAGCTTTTCCAATTGAAGGGCTAGTAAAACCCATGAAAACATAAATGGCAATGAGGCATTAGAAGGCACTTTGTGTTCCTGTACCAGATAAGCTGTATGTGCTGTGTACCTAGAGAACTCTAAGTATCTGTTAAATAAATTACTTAGTTTTCATATTGTTGCCATCTTCCAAGTGAAAGATGGCAGTGGGACGGGAGAGAAGAGGAGGGTGGCTTACAGCTACCTGAAATGGTTTGAGCTCCAGAAAGAGGCTTAAGTTCTGTGGCTCTAATTTTCTTGAAATTCACTCTTACTGGTATCAACTGATCTCATAACCAATTAAGCTAAGATTAACTGAAAGGAACTCTCCACTGCCATTTCCAGGCTTTGGATGATTCTGAAAGCAGAGAAGTAGAAAACAAACTCAAGGAAACAAACCTGAAGGTACTGAGTTCTGGTGGAAAGGGAGGGACAATTATATGGTCTTATGTTCAATTTTAGGCTGAAGTTTCAGATGCCATTCTTTCCAAACTTTACTGAGTGCCTATCATGTACATATATTCTGCTAGGAGCGGGGTTTGAAGAAAAATAGGATCATTTTTCTCTAAGAGGCTGACTTCTGGTAGAGGGAGAGAGTTATGGGAACAAGGACCATAAGATAATTTAATGTATTATGACATATGGATACAGCAGGTGCAGGAAGTGAACTGGAAAACAAAGAAACCCATAACACTCACAGAAAACACAGTCAAAAATAATAGAAGCCATTCCAGAGTACTTTAAGCAATTAAAAAAAAGTGCCCAGAGGAAATGTATTTATTGCATACCTACCAAGTTCCAGACACTTAACAATATCCGATTAACTCCTATACTGCCCTAAGAGCACACTTCTCTTTCTCTATATTAAACAAATGAGGAAATAGACTAAGAGAGGTGAAGTTACTTTAGGCAACACAACTATCAACCGTGAAGACCTGAGACCTGGGTTAAGTTATCACTCCAAAGTCACAGTTGTTTCTATTAACAGTAGTACTTGAAGTGTGGTTCTGGGACCACCCCCTCCTTTCTCTGATGAATGTACACTGGAGTTTCCCCAGGGTTATATAATGTATAGTATTGAACAGACTGAATGGAGAACCATATATGAGAATTCTGCTATATTTTATAAAGGTAGACATTAAAAAGATTTTTTTAAAAAAAGGTAAAACAATGCCACTCTTCTCACTACATTTTATGTTTTGAAGATTATGGTTATTTTCCATAAAGTATTATTTATGTTAAAATATAGTGGGCTTAAAATTTTTTCCCCAGCTTTACTGAGCTATAATTGATCTATAACACTGTTTAAGATGTATAATGTGTTGGTTTGCTATACCTGTGTATTGCAAAATGGTTACTTTTTTGTAGCGGCCTTTATTACTATTTTAAAATGTTTCAATTTTAATTTCTGATCTGATAAACATAAATATATAAGAATCTCATAAACATCAATAGATGTAATTGATATACCTGATATTTACATATAATTGATGTATAATATCCATAACAGATATTTATATATAATTGATATATAAAGTGGGTGGTGATATAGGAAGCCCTAGGGTTAGAATGATGACCTTTCCCCCCAAGATCTGTATCCTCAAGGTCATTCAAGTATTTGACAGTACTTTAGTACTGTCAAGGTATCTAAAATTTCTGCCAGTTAAATCTGGTGCTCTACTTTTAATTTTGACACCAGTCCCCTTCAGCCTTGAACTGGACCATTAAAAATAGATTTGGGTACGGCAGCCCCCTCACAGAGCTTGCTTTAAGTAGGCTATCACCCACAAATTTAGTCTTGTAAGGCCTCAACATCATCACATTAACTGCCAGCTCCGGCAGACCAGATGCCCTACAGCATACTTAACAGAGAGAAAGAGCCAGCTCACCTGATGACGACAACAACATTCTTCTGTCCGGGGGGCAGCTGGTGCTCTGGGCAGCATGCAGCTTTCCTCCCATTCCCTCCGTTAGCAATAAAGTACATGCTGTGCTACACCTGGGAAATGCCTCCAATCTAGCTCACTGCCAAGACTTCCAGTTAAAAGAGGTGTGCCAGAAGCAATCCTGACTTGCTGCAACTTGTGGGAGCTAGAGGTGCAGATGCTGCTGCAGCAACACTGCAGGCTGAGGTTGGCAGGCAGCAACTATTCCAGAACAAAACCACTACCCATTGGCATTATGATTAGTATTAATATATGATATCTGTATTATGAGCCTGTAGTTTGGATTTTGTATTTAGTACTTACACTCTTGAATTTTCCTGAAATTCAGAATCTAAGTTAAATTTGCTACTGAAACAGGTACTGAAGGGGAGTGGGGTGTTGAAGGGAGGAGTTTTCTCTAGGAGGAAGCACAGCTGCAGTACAAGACATGGCTCAAAAGGAGAGGCTGGTGGTTTCCATGACATTCTCTGAAAGAGGAATGGAGCTGGGATCAGTGTGCCACAGGGGATGCCCTTGGAAGTCCCTCCCTTTGAACAAGGTGATGTAGGAGGCAATTAAAAGGAGACCAGAGCAAAAAGAGATGTCTGCTAATTTCTTCCACCAGCACCTTCAATTAGTATTTGCTGTTGTGTTTTTTTGGGGTCAAGCTCTGTGCTGGGATTTGGGTATAATTAGTAAAATACGCTTTTTACTCTGGTGAAATTCACAATCTACCTAAAAAAAACTTGTAAATAAAGTTATGACAAAGCATAATATATGTTATATTATAGTTATATACCAGGACTATGAGAGAAATATGAAAAGAGAGAGCAGAGAATGCCTCAGAAAAGGTGATGCCTGGTTGAGAGAAGATACTTTAGAAATAGGCAACATGGGTGAAGGCTTGGGTTTGAAAGAGCTTAGTGGTCTAGAAATAGCTCAAGAAGTCTGGTGTGAAGTTTAACCTACAAGACATTCTGTTTTATGAGCAAGGGCCTAGGACTAGTCCAGAGATGTTCATAAGTGACTACCCAATGTGAAATCTCAACACTTAATAAACTTAATAATTTAATTTAATGAATAGATTTATTATTTAAGTTTAATAAATAAAAGTATTCAGAGTCCACATAAGTTCTTTTAAATTTGGGGTTCAGAACTCTCTGAAATCCTAATCATACCAACTCAAGATGTTAAATTACACAAAAAGTTAATTCTACCTATTATCGTTTTGACATGCACACCTTATTAATAGGAAATAACGCTCTCAGAATCTTTTCAATGCTAGTGTATAAAAAGCATAATTGTTAATGATGGTTAACATAACTAATTTAAAAATATTAGTTACCTCTTTTCTTTCCATGTTTCCTTGGGGAACAAGACAAGGGCAAAATAGGAGCAGAAACACCTGAAATGTACAACGAGATTCAGAATCCCTACAACACAGAGAGGGAGTAAGATACTGAGCCTTGTGCTTCGTCCACTGGGGAACATATAGTTCCTGTTCTAGCACAGGGGTTGGCAAACTACTGAGGGCCAGCCCTGCCACTGAAGCACAAAAGCAGACAGACAATGTGTAAAATGGGAGCAGCCTAATTTGGCCCAGGAGCCTTAGTTTGGTGACCCTGGATTAGAAATACAGGAGGTCTTTTAAAGAATTGATGACAGTGAAGGGATATGTGGGGGGGACTTGGTGAAGGGGGGAGCCCAGTAAATATCATGTTCTTCATGTAATTGTAGATTAATGATACCAAAATAAAAAAAATAAAAAAAGAATTGATGACAAAGTAACTAAGGGAGCCTGTAATAGAGGACTCTACCCTTTTCTATAGGAAGTGACTTTAAATAAAGACCTTGAGAGTGAGAAGGAATTAGCTTAGTGGAGGAGCTGGCTTCTTTGGAGGTGATGAAAGAAGTGGTGGTGTTGGACAAGAGCTCTCCCAGCACAAGGTCCAGTATGCACTGTGGCAGGAAGAGTGAGGGCCAGTTGGGGGACAGGGATAAGGGTTTACAGTGAGCCAGAGGTGAAATCACAAGGGTCTTGGTAAATTAAGGATCTTGGACTCTATCTGAAAGGTGCTGGGAAGCCCCTTCGGGGTTTTAAACAGCTAATTGACTTATTTGCTAATTCACCAAATAATAATACTGAGTGCCTACTTACATGCCAGGCAAGTACAAGACAAAGTCCCTATCCCTAGGATATCTGTACTCTGGTAGAGAGACAAACCACAAACGAAATAAACCTTGCTCTAACTGCCAGGAAGGAAATAAAACATCCTCATCTCTGAGAGGGTGAGTTTAGGCTGAGATGTCAAGAATGCATGGGATGTGGTATGCAGAGTCAGGGAAAGAGGCTCCTGGTAGAAAAGGTGGGCAAGAATTTGGCATATGGTTGAGTGAAGCCCTAAGGCCAGTGTGACCAGAGAATAATTAAGGCAGAATTGGAGAGGGAGGTGGGGCTTGCTCTTGCGGGGCTCTGAAGGCCCTGGAAAGCCGTTGGAGCATTTTAAGCAGAGAAATGACATGATCTGACTTGACCTGATCCTGCTACATGGAAAATGAACTAGAAGGGGATTTGCATACAAGCAGGGAACGCTGAGGGTAATACTGTGGTGGCCCAGGCAAAAGATGATGGTGGCTTGAAGCAGTGTGGCAGCAGTGGAGATGGAGAATAGAAGACATTTGAAATATATTTTGGAGGTAAAAGTGACAGGACTTATTGAAAGACTAAGAGAGGGAATAAGGGAGAACAGTAAAATGTGACTGAGCTTTTCTAGACTGCACCACTTCCTGATGTGACTAATCTCTTGATGAGGTTTAAACCTCTTAGTAACAACACTAATCTAATCTAGTAGCCATACTAGTCAACTAAGTAAGGAGACATACTGGCTGAAGGAACACGAATTATGGAAAGGGCTCTATGGCTGAGGGGAAAGCAATCATACTTTCGTAATCTATACACTTAAGACTTAAAAACTGGTAACTTGCAGAAAAACAGTAGAACTAAACTTTTTTCAGAAGAAATTAATCAAACTCAGAATTGTTTACACTCTGCCCATTAATAGCATCAGTGAAACTGAACACTTTGTTACTTGATATTACACTGAATTTCCATGTTCGTATTTTCGGACAGCTTAGGCCTCCTCTTAAAGAAAAAGAAGTATCAATTCTTGCAACAACGACGGAAAATGAATTGCTCCAGCTGTTTCAAGGGAGTGTCTGGAGAGAAAGGTAGACACTGGAAGAAAACAGTTTTTGACGTAGGAGTCCACTCTGATGTTTGCGGTAGGTGTTTTATGGATGCAGCCATCTACAGAAAGTTCTAATTTCATTTTTAACAACGTGGAAAACGAATTTGGCATCGCCCAATGGCCTTATGGCCGAGCTGCTGAAAACTCCGCAGGTTTCACATCCTCAGAACAAACAATTCGATCACCTGATTCTAACCCAGAAGACCCAGGTCCCTCCATTTCCAATCCTTTCTCATGTCCCAGTGTTCAGAAGCTGCGACAGGATGGGATTCCAGGAAGCCTGTTGATACAACGGTCGCCCAATTCGCGGGTTCCGGGTGGCACAGAGTTGGGAAGAGGATTAAGGCTCTGAGCGACTACTCTGCTTTCCTCCTCCTTCTCCCTCATAGAGTAGGGAAGGCCGGGGGCCCCCCTTCTCCCGGCATACGGCTCCCCAAAGCCTTTTGCCTTGCGGGACCAGGCCTCAGAAGGCTGGTTCTCCCCCTGACCCACTCGAAAAACATGTTTTCTAGTCCGAACTTTGCCTACCTGAAGCCCGCCGCTACTCCGGTGCGCTAAGCCCCCACCAAGGAAAATGGAGTCGCCGAACCGACACTGGGAAAAGATGGTACAAACCCACCGCACGGCCTCTACACCACCTCTGCCGCCGCTGCTGCTGCGTCAACGTAGTACGTCACTTCCGGCTCCCTGTCACTGGGAGTGGGCGGGCCATTTCTTGTTCTCTCCCAAGCCGCCCTCGGAGCTTAGTCCGGGAATGGGAGGGGTGCGAAAACTGGCAGAAACGGTTCAGGAAGACAGCTGTCACAGAGACCCCAGGAGAGAGCGAGGGGACCGGAAGTGGCCAGGCCTAGCCGTTTCCTCAGGCCGCTCTAGCCAAAGGGACCATTAAGGCCAGACTAGGGCTTCTGTATTTCCTCCTTTCTGTGGTTCCGCCTGCAGCTTCCGGTTCCGGGGAGGGACCGAGTGTTCTTCGAAGATTAGAGGCTTCCCGCTAGAGCCGGAATGGCTGTGGTATCGGTACTATTGTTGGCAGGTTTGTGGAGTGCTGTCGGAGCGTCCAGTCTGGCTGTAGTTACATGCGGCTCTGTGGTAAAGCTACTGAATACCCGCCACAACGTGCGACTGCACTCACACGACGTGCGCTATGGGTCAGGTACAGCCACCCAGGTTCGGGTGGGCTGGGAGGGCCCGGGAGGCTCTGGAGGGGGCGGGGCCTGGAGAAAATCTGAGGGGTGTGGTCTGGGAAGGTTAGGGGAACCTCGGGGAGGTTCCTGAGGTCCAGAGGCGGAGAGTCGGAGAACTGATTTGTCCTAAGCCATCTTAATCGTAATTCCGGCTGCTATCTGGTGAGCTACGTGCCAAGCACATTACATGCTTTTTTAGATATACATTACTACGAGGTAGAGACTACTGTTACCCTCATTTTACAGATGAGGAAACAGACTCAAATAAATCGCATGCTGAAAGCCTTGCATCTAGTGAATGTCTGAGACGGGGTTCGATCCAAATCTGTCCAGTTTCAAAGCCTGCTTTAAGCAACTCCAGGCTGGCATTACTCAGTGCAGGAAAGACAGGAATTACAGTAAGTGCTGTATCTCTTAAGTCTTGAACTCCAAGAGCTCTCTCTTTGACTACGACTTTTTATTGTAGCTTTTTTGCATCTTACACTTGATCTTCAACTTTTTTCCTTTGGTATCTTTTTACCCAAATCTTACTCTCTTTCTTGTAAAAAAAACCTTAAGCTGAAATTGGAAAGCAAATTGTTTAGAGGGCTTTCTAACGAATGAAATTACAATGCTTAGTTTGTGGGCTCATTTTTCATTCAATTATTTGTGGGTTCATTCAGTATAGATTTACTGTGCTCCTATTGTGTGTCTAATACTGTTCTATATACAGGAGATAGAATAGCGAACTAGTCAGCAAGTTACAAGAAAGTAAAAACGAAGAAGAGGGAAGAACATCCAACTAGTGAGATGTGAGAGGCATCAAAGGTGACTGTTAAATGTCTGTTTTGGATGACTGATGATGCTATTAGCTAAGAGAGGAAGGAGTTCTCTTGATAGGGGCCGGTCTGTGGCTCATGATTCCCAAAACCTGTCTGTCAGTTAGGCTAGGAAAGCAGCTGATTTGTGATTGTTGGGATGTCTTAGTAATCCTAGCAGTAATTCATACTTAGTAGGTATTCTAGCCATAGAATTCCTACTATGTCAGGCTTATAACTTTTTAATTTCATCTAATTTCCTACTTTGGATCTAAATCAGAATATGGGTAGAGAGAGTCCTGCTAGTAGGAATATGTAGTTTTAAAAAGCTCTTCACATGCTCTTGAGAACCAGGTTCACTCTGGAGCTCAGAAAATCTGTGCTGAGCCTGAGTTAAGTATAATATCATTGTACAGGTGGTGGTTGAAGATGTGGGGAGAGTAAATGAGATTGCCCAGGATGTGGTTTCTTAATCTAGTGTCAAATCATTTAAAGAAGCTTGTTGAAGCACTTAAAATGCTTTTGTTTTGACCCCCAGCAAGTATTTAAAGAGTGGATAAGGGCCAGGGGTAGAATGCTAGCTAATCCATAAGTTTAAGGATGGGAGAGGAAGAGGAGGGTTGAATAGTGAAAAGTGAGAAGTGGAGACAGAAAGTGTAGCCCATGATTTAGTGAAACATGGCAGTGAGGACCAAGAGAACTGTAAGGCAATAACCAGGAGTAAGGAGGGAGGCTTGGTTTGCCTTTTTTTTAAAGATATAACAAAATTATTATGAACTGAATAGAGGAAGCAATAGAGAGAAGCTGATAGTTCAGCTACATTCACCCAGATAACTGTGGTATAAGGCATACTGTATTAAGTGGTAACAGGAAAGTGTTATTAAAAGGCTGTGTTGAGGCAGGGTCAGGGGCAAAGCTAGCTAGGAGAAATAGGCAAGAGTAACTGAGAAAAGTGTTTGGGAAGTGTGCCTTCAAAGAATTGAGTAGTAAATGAGGCCTGGGGAAGAGAGTATCCCTGGAGTGTATATGAAAGAGTGGCCTATTTGGGAGAACATGACAGAAAATAAAGCTTTGTGGGAGGCCATGTGGTAGAGTGAGTTTGAGCTCTAGAGTCAGGCCCCTAAGTTCAAACATCAGCACTGTCTCTTGGAGCTTTGTGACCTTGAGCATTCTATTTAGCCTTTTTAACACTCCAGTGTAAAATGGGGATAATAATATCTACCTCAGAGAATAGATGCATGTATCAACTAAGAATATTCAGGCAAAAATTATGCCAACTATAGTTAAAAAAAGAATATTCAGGCAAAAGGCTTAGGTCAGTATCTGACATCTAGTAAGTGCTCAGTACACATTAGCTGGCTAGTGTTTATTACTTGTATCTATCTTTTTTAAGCCTGCAATTATGTGTTTAACCACCTTTTAACCTGCAAAATTATACCACTTCAGGCAGTATTAATCAAATTTAGGTGACCTAATACTTTTATAATATATTGATAGATCACTGACAGGAATTGGAGAACTGTCATGGTTGCTTGGATTAAAGTTGACTACAAAAACAGGTCTCATTTTAATTATGAAGTGTGATAAAAAATTTCTGATTTCTTGATAAAAATGTGATAAAATTATATGATTAGATACTAGACATATGCTAGGGACTATCCAGGCTGGTATGTATAGGTAAATACTGCCTGTACTTCAAAAAAGCCACATATGTTCATTTATTTAGTGCCATTTGATGCAAATTCTTGCTATTTTCTGAGATGGTACACTCTCAAGTAATAGTTTATCACACAGTACTAATACTGTATAAATACATTTATATATAAATACTATATAAATGCTTATCATGTACATTTTAATATTGTAGAAAAGTGTTACCAAGCATAGGGTTTCTTCCCCACCCTCCAAACCTATTTTATGATACAGAGTACATTATTGGCCATAGGAAAGAGAGGGGTCAGGTTGAGCTCACCCTATTTTCTTTTGTTGTTTCTTTTTGACTGCAGGTAGTGGGCAGCAGTCAGTGACAGGTGTAACCTCTGTGGATGACAGCAATAGTTACTGGAGGATACGGGGGAAGACTGCCACAGTGTGTGAGAGGGGAACCCCCATCAGATGTGGTCAGCCCATCCGGCTGACACATGTCAATACTGGCCGTAACCTCCATAGTCACCACTTCACTTCACCTCTTTCTGGAAACCAGGTGAGGTAGCATCCTGTGGATCACTGCTGCTCTGTACGTTATTTAGTTGAGTTGTTTGATATCTTGGTTATTACCCCTTTCTTTTACATATGTAAATACTTGTTTTTGTGCAGACCAGGAAAATTGGCTTTGTTTCATAAGTGTGAAGGAAATTGTGGTTAAATTGAAGACTTTATAGCTAGATCAAATCAAGAAATGAGGAAAGACAGGATGAGTATATGTTAACATACCATAAGTTTTTCTGATAAATCCTGCAATAAAGAAACCAGTGTTTTCCAAAATTGGAATAAAAATTACTTTTTTAATGATGCCAACTAACTACATTTCAAAAATGAATTAAGTATTGTGCCATTTATTTTTTTATTTTTTTAAATGTTTTATTGGCGTATAGTTGACATAATACTGTATTAGTTTCAGGTGTACAACATAGTGACTTGACATTTATATACATGATGAAATGCTCATCACAAGTGTAGTCACCATCTATAACCACACAAAGATGTTACAATATTATTGGCTATATTCCCTATGCTGTACTTTTCACCTCCGTGACTTCTTTATTTTATAACTGGAAGTTTGTACCTCTTTAGCGTCTGCTTTTTTTTTTTTTTTTTTTGTATCATTAATCTACAATTACATGAAGAACATTATGTTTACTAGGCTCCCCCCTTCACCAAATCCCCCCCACAAACCCCATTACAGTCACTGTCCATCAGCATTGTAAGATGCTGCAGAATTTCTACTAGTCTTCTCTGTGTTGTACAGCCCTCCCCGTGCCCCGCCCCCACTACACATGCTAATCGTAATGCCCCCTTTCTTTTTCCCGCCCTTATCCTCCCTTCCCACTATCCTCCTCAGTCCCTTTCCCTTTGGTAACTGCCAGTCCCTTCTTGGGTTCTGTGATTGTGCTGCTGTTTTGTTCCTTCAGTTTTTCTTTGTTCTTACACTCCACATATGAGTGAAATCATTTGGTACTTGTCTCTCTCCGCCTGGCTTATTTCACTGAGCATAATACCCTCTAGCTCCATCCATGTTGTTGCAAATGGTAGGATTTGTTTTCTTCTTATGGCTGAATAATATTCCATTGTGTATATGTACCACTTTTTTATCCATTCATCTACTGATGGACACTTAGGTTGCTTCCATTTCTTGGCTATTGTAAATAGTGCTGCGATAGACATAGGGGTGCATCTGTCTTTTTCAAACTGAGCTGCTTGTGCCATTTATTTTAAGCCTTGAGTTTTGGGGGGATGTGGACTCCTTAATGATGGCTTCTCTCTTACCCCCATTTTGCTCTTAGTTTTCCCTAAGATCTTACATTAATATGGTAAATCTAGTAGCATCTGCTAGTTTTTAAAGCAATATTGATACATTGTTATCAACTGAAGTCCATAGTTTATTCCAATTTCCTTTAGTTTTAACAGTCCTTTTTCTGTTCCAGGATCCCATCTAGCATACCACATTACAGTTAGTTGGCAGATCTCCTTAGGTTCCTCTTGGCTATGACAGTTTCTCAGATTATTTTTGTTTTTGGTGACCTTGTCAGGTTTGAGGAGTGCTGGTCAGGTAGGTATATTTTAGGGTGCTCTTCTGTTGGAATTTGATATTTTTCTCATGATTGGACCAGACTTATAGAGGTTTTTGGGATGACCACAGAGATAAAGTGCCATTTTCATCACACCATACTTACGGTGTACATCGTTTACATGATTTACAACTGTTGATATTGATTACTGGCTGAAGTAGCATTTTTAAGGTTTCTGCTACAAAGTTAATCTTTGCATTTCCCCCCCTTCCATACTGTACTCTGGAAGAAAGTCACTATGTACAGCTCACACTCAAGGAGTGGGGAGTTATGCTTCCCCTTTTTTAGATAGGGTAGCTGCGTAATTTATTTGGAATTCTTCTGCATGAGAGATTTGTCTCCTATTTCTTCAGTTATTTATCCATGGATTCATGGATATTTATTTTGTACTTTGAGTTATAATCCAGT